>NC_081255.1:11883671-12241171 GCF_030490865.1 Poecile atricapillus
CCAGGTTGCTCTGTAGTTTAATAAATTGTCACTATGATTTCTTTCAGGGAGAACAAATCATGGGGCATTACAGCCAAACATCCCGACGTTTGAAAATTCCCTAAAGTATTAAAAGAAGGGGAAAAGTTTGATCGGAAATCCACTGCAGTGAAGACAAAGACAATATTAGGTTATGATAATCATACATTTAAAAATCCATTGAGCCAAAAAATAAAAATAAAAGACTTGATGTAATTTCCTGAATGTTAACAAAACATATGTTATTTTATGGTGTCTAATTAACAGAACTGAAGGCTTCAACAAATTGTGTGGTATCAAACAAATTTAGAGAACCTATGTATAAAACCAGAGCAACCTGGCAGCAATCTACCCAGCCCATATTCAAATAAATCTTTTCTTTTTTTTAAAAAAATCACATTTGTCAAGCACAAATACTTGTAAAATAAAATCTGAGTGCATTCATTCCACTTGCTTGCTAATGTGTACTAGTCATATCTGTTAAATGGATTTTTGTAAATTCAAGGAGAACCTTTCACTCATCTGAGATAATAGGAATCAGAACCCAGTAACTTTAGTACTATTATTTCCCAATTAATTTTTTTAAAATGAGACAACTCTGCATGCACTTTTCCATCTGTCACATATAGTGTACATTTCTGTATGATGAATTTCTCTTTGATGTTTCTTGTATAATACCTTTCATTAATAAACATTTTATTTGATGCAAACATAGTTAACTTTATGTAAACACATAGCTAATTGTTCCAACTAATTTAAACTTTTCTTTTGAAAGGAAGCAGTACAGTGCATTTCCAATATGTTATATACATATATATATCTAAAATCAAAAAGAATGAGGTAGCAATACTATTGCACAGTGTAAAATTATTTCCTTTGGTGTTAATTTTTTGACTTGTATAAAATGGACTTGTTTTAAAAAGAAATTCCCATCAGCATCAAGAATAAAACAATCCCCAAACTCTTCATCAATATAAGAAAACATGAGCAGTACAGTGTGTACTTTAACAGTGACTTCAGAGTATAAGGATATAATTTGTGGGTCCCTGACCTGCTTACATAGTCACTATGCAATGAGCAAGTTTGCTACATAAAGTTGATCCTAAGATTCCCAGTCCAAATCACAGATGATTATTACAAGAAAACAAGCAAGTGTAACAATAACCAACTCTTAGTAATGAGGTTTTGTAACTGTTAAGCAACTATTTGCAGAAAGATTTTTTAAAATATATTCCTATTTAGCTGTATCGCCAAAGCATATGTTAAACAAATTAACATATAAAAGACTTGCCAGAAAATCTTTCATTAAGATGACATTTTTATTATATACTAATGAACCCTATGTAAACAATGTAACTTTTATGAATGATGGACATTAAATATTTCACTTACGTGTATCCTCAGAATTTTGCATGTTTTCTTAAACCTTTCCAGTTTCAGAATTCTAAAAAGAAAACCATAAAAGTATTAACAACATAGCACAAAGTTATGTACAGGTTACTGCAGCAATCTCTGGAAACCGGTAACTAAGAGTGTTCTAATGGCAATAAAAGGTATCATTTATTGGTGGTAATTATGGGAAGGATTGTTTAAACAACAGTTTTATAGTATGTTGTAAAGTTCTATTGAAAAAGGTTAGCATGGTGTACTTAATTCAAATCAGCTTGATCAGAAATTTAAGTATATTGTGAAATTCTTAAGCTGAGCCTTATGTGTATTACTGCAGAAAGTAAGTAAATGTAGGAAAGCGATTATTCGTGTCACAGCCACAATGTGGTTTCCTCCTGTTGTCCTTAGGAAAATATTACAACCATTAATTATTCCAATCAGTAGAGAACTTGGTGGTGCTTAGGACCAAGAAAAAAACCTATGCATTATAATTTTTCTTTTGTAAATCACTGCATTCTTCAATGGGTTGGTTTTCTTCTCCCCCAATTTAACACTTAGCAGAGATACTTCTAGTCTTGTCCATGTGCTGCATTTTTCACTTAATTTCAGTTAGAAAAATAAATTAATTAAATAATCCTGCTGAAATACTGGCAAAATCTAGAATAAAACCAGGACAATTTTATTCCTCTGTCTGATTAGAGATATTAAGATTTGATTTTTCTTAAGAACACTTAGCTTTGTTTGGAGACAGTCCTGTACACAGTGCTCTGACTGACCTGACAAGTGGCATTAGACAATCCAAATTTTTTCAAAAATACAGAATTTTCTCCTGCATTAAGAAAGCAAACATGTTGAAAGGGCAGCATTATCTGAGAAAGGAAAAAAGGAAACATTTCAGACAAGGCTTGAGAGAAAGCAAGACAAAGGTAGGTTTATTGTCCTGAGTGAGAAATGTCTTGGGGGTCTTTCTAGCGGATACATATCCATGTCTAGACACAGCAGTTCTTTGCTGTCCTGGTCTTGAAAAAGAAGTCAAATTGTGCAGTCCTAGAACATCTCCCTCAGAATTATTCACCAGAAAAATGGCTCTCAGGACCAGGTCAAGTGACAGAAGGATGACACCGCAACCCACTGCAATTGGTGAAACGTCCCCTCTCCGATTCCGTGGGCTTTGAGCCAGGAGCTGAATGAACATGGAAATTAAATTACACTCTTGTCTCTAAAGAAAGCATAACCTTCAGAATGAGACAGAATATATAGGACAGCAATGCTGCTCTGTGCTTTGGACTTCATCCTTCAGAGCTGCTAATCCAAGCACCTGGCACATGCATTAAACTGACTTCAAAATATTTCTTCCTCCTTCAACCAAATGCAGGACACAAATTATACTATTGGAATTTCCAGAAGGTACTACAGTGTCAGAGACTTTATTCAGTTATTCTGCAATGCTGAACAATTCTTTTGCGCTTCTCACTTGACACAGACTTATCTCGACACACACCTATACACATATCCTTGTCTTGTCTTCAGATAACCAGTACTTTCATATTTATTTAAGTCATTCAAACCTACACGAAGCAACTCTCTTTGCTTCCACATTCTAGGAAAGGCAGTTGTCATAATTTTTGTTCTGATGCTCCTTTACCGTAAAACATTTTTCTGGAGTGGGTTTAATGTTAGAAGTTTGTACATGTATGTGGTCTATTTTTTTTTCTTTACATAGCTTTGAACAAAAAAATCCCCACTGCAGTGCTTGATGCATCTAAATGTACAGATTATTTTGCCAGCTTTCCTTGAAATATCTAGAGAAACAAATCTATGGTAATCACTGAATTCCTGGCTTGCATGTAACTGTAAGGTGTTCCCCTGTGCAGATTGATTTTATCACAATAAACAATATAAAATACAGACAATTATAATTTCATTATAAATTTAACTAATATGATTAATATTAGAAATGATAGGATTTTTTAGCTGGCTCAAGAGTGCCTCTGTTTTTGGAAATGGGACTGTGAAAAAGCATCCTTTGAAATTTCTGGTAATTGGTACTGCTAGGAACAGAGGGCTAGACTGAAGGTTAGCTCCAGCTTGACAAAAATCAGTGTTATTTTCCAGTTTGCTCTCCTTTCAAATTAGGCTTTAACAGAGAATAAAAATACTGTTAATTATTTAACTACAAGATAATAAAAATTGTATATGCTTCCCTTTTGTACCTCAGTTGCACACTTCAGAATAGATTTTTGAGACAGAACAGATACATAGCATTTTGAATCTGTGAGAATGCTGCCTATGGCAAGTAAATAATAAGGGAAAGAACAAGCTAAGACATAGTTATCAAGTTGCAAGTGCAAACAGTCACTGGAGAGATGTAGTAGTTTTTTTATTTAACACCCTATGAATTATTATTTCACCATTTTCTGAGGAATTTGGACCTTCCACAGAGTAAATGATCAAGTAGCTTGCTTTGCCACACGTACCTTAATCCCAGAACTGAGATGCAATAGAGAAAAACATGTAACAAGAATTTTTCAGAAAATATTATCTAGCAAAATAAAAAATTATTGCCCACTGTCCAAAAATTAGTAAAATCAAAGGCAACCTCAGAAAAGCTGAAAGCACTGATTACTATTGTATCTGAGCTAGAGAGATATACAGGCTTGTGATTTCTGTTTAGCTCCTGGATGATAATTCCCTTTACTGAACAAACATATATCCCATCACAATAAGGAGCCATGCATGAAATGTCAGTAGGGACAGCTGAGATCAGTTTAGAAAATAACCAACCTGGCACCTTGGAGGTGAGTATTTTTATGTGCCAAGAAACTTGCATAGTTACTGCTCAGGCTGCAGCCACAAGTGTTAAACAACGGTTCTCATTGTCTTTTCTGGCTGTCCAGCAGAATATTTTTTACTTTGTAAGAAAGAGTGGGCTACAGAAAAGAAAGTTAAACAGACACTGAAAAGTACGTGAATGGGACTGTATGCCTTTTATGTCCCTGCTAGCCCCTTTGATATAAAATGCTGTAGCTTTGAGGCTCTATCAGTCTTACAGACTGATATTATTGCTTTCTTTCTACTTTATAAATTGAAGATACCTTGTTTCTTATATATGAGGTTACACAGACAATCTGTAACTACATTAGCTGAATTAATTACCTACCCCATTTTGTCAAAATATTTCTTAATAATAAAACCCTTGAATGGATATGGGTTTTTTCCTTAATCTGGCTGGAATAAATTAAGAAGATAGTTCATTATGATCTATTAGAAATAGTTTATCTGCCCAGAATTGCTCTGCACGTACAGTAATGTTAGAATTGACTGGAATGAATCAATTTCTTCTCTTTCTAACTGTAACAGAGCACTAGCTTGACAGCAATTACATAGTAGTCAGTGGTTCAAAACACTAAGTTTAACTACTTCTATTGTTGTGGATGGATCAAAATTGAGAAGCTCTTCAAGTCACAGTTTACCTCCAAAACAGTACCATTAAAAGACTATATGATTTGCAGTGCTCAGACCTTTTTAAAATAACATCCAGATTCTGAGATCTTTTTATCCCCTTGTATTATAGCACCAACAAATTAAAACTGCTGAGGTTAAAAGCATGTTTGTATTCTTGAACCTATTCAAACTATCTAAATCAATCATATTTCCAACATGGACTGCTGAATTCTGGTGAAATTTGTAGCTTTTTGATTAAATGTTCTTGATTTCTTTATTTGGATCTGCAGAAACAAAAACTCAGTTTTATAATAGCCTATTGCACTTTCTGATCTTTAGAAAAACTAAAAAATGAAGTAATGAATAGCATCAGTAAAGAAACAATTTTACAGAACTAAGAACTTTAAAATATGGAGGCTTTTTTCCTTTATTTCCTAAGAAAAGTAACAGCGATACCCATTTTTGGGATCAGGCCCTCCAAAAACTAGTTTCCAAAGGCTTCTCTTTTGAACTTCTCTGAAGAATTTTGCCATTAAATTAAAAAACGCTCTATTAAAAAAATCTCTTACTTCAAGTAAGCTGAATCCTCTGAATCCTCCAAATTATTTTACTCTTTTTTTTCCCTTCAGTGCTTTTGAACTCCTGTGTTTCCTCTGTCCCCCTTCTGCCCGTGTGAAGGCAGCCCATGCAGAATTGCTCTGGCAGCTTTATCAGCACTGCCTGTGATGGGGATGAGATCCTGCACTGGGTATCAGTCCTAGGGCTGAGCACACCCAGCTGCTCTTCTCGAGCAACTTTTATTCCTTTTATTAACACTTGGCCTTCACTGTGTGTGCCAGGAGCTCTGCTGGGCTGAGGGCACACAGCCCTGCCCAACCTCACCTGAGCCCTCCCCACCCATCTCAGCCTTGAGCCCTGCTGTGCTTCACCTGCCTCCAGTCCTGCTTCCAGGGCAAATTCTGAATGGCCTGCCTCTCTCCCAGGCAGCCCACAGGCCCTCAGGCACAGATGGCTTTTGGTAGGAAAGGAAAAACTCATGATTCGGTCAGAGACTTCTTTTTGAATCATGGAATAGTCTGGATTGCAAGGGACTTGAAAGTTCATCCCCTTCCTCTCCCCCAGCCATGGGCAGGGACACCTTCCACTAGGCCAAGTTGTTCAAAGCCTGTCCAGCCTGGCCTTCATGCACCCATCCCATGCAACTCACCATAACATTAATGGGCAGTAGAACCCTGACAGGAAAAACTAATTTAAGCTCCTCTTTCTAATTCCAACTTGAATCCATATGCTATGATCCTGGTAGTGAAAACCTTTATGCTTGTCTTTGATTTCCTTGTACAGTGTGATACCACTGAAACATAGTTAAATGGGATTATTTGCAGTACTGGACTTAACCAGAGGAATGAAATCAGAGTTTAGTGTATAATTTATACCAATTTTGTTTCTTTCTAAATGATTTAAAATATTTTCAGCTGTGTTAGTAGAATACAAGTGAAATATCCCTACAGCTTCTGAATTTTGCCTTGTTTGCGGTCAGTTGCTTATATTTGCTTAGGAATTAGCATTAGAAGGAATGGAAACAGTTTTATTAATGGTCAAGAATACAAATGGTCAAAGGATGAACCTATAATTTGAATGTTTTGCAAATATGTCACTGCCATATATGAAATGCATTCTCCACATATGTTATTCGTTTCCTGACTGGCATGGAATGAAAAAGCCTACTTTTGGTATTTCAGGTTACAACAGATGTTATTTCTTCTGTGCTTCCAAATTGCAATATTTAACATTCAGCACAACTTTAAAGTAGCTATATGAGAGGCAGAGATAGCAATAAAGCATGCCGAGATTTTGGGGTTTACTGCCAGTGTATAAATACAAAGCACCAAGGCTTTTAGTTTGTGTTTGAACCATGAAGACAAGCAAGAATCAGCTTTTAGAAAGCTGTATTAAAAAAAAACCAAAAACAACCCTGTTTCAAATTCAAGCCAGTATTTCTAGGCATTTTTTTATCCTGAATTCCTTGCTCACAGGTGGTTTCTTGCTCCCTCCCTTTAGGTAAAAAGATTCAGGCAACCCAAAGCCTGAGGAAGAAAGGGCAACATAGTTCAAAAATTCCTTCACAACCACGCTGTTTAACACCCAGTTCCATCCCCTGCACGCAGTCCTACATTTTAACAGTTTGTCCAGATGACAGCTTGCCCAGAGCATAAATCCACTGTGTGGTGCCTGTCAGCTGGCTCTGTGTGCAGAGGCAGTGTGTGCAGGGATGCTGCTGGAGCAGGGGTGCTGCTGGAACACGGACCGCGCTCCGCATCGCTGCTCCCTGCTGCTGCTGCTCCCTGCTGCTGCTGCTCCCTTGCTGCTCCCTGCTCCCTGCTGCTGCTCCCTGCTCCCTGCTGCTGCTGCTCCCTGCTGCTGCTGCTCCCTGCTGCTGCTGCTCCCTTCTCCCTGCTCCTGCTGCTCCCTGCTCCCTTGCTGCTCCCTGCTCCTGCTGCTCCCTGCTCCTGCTGCTCCCTGCTCCTGCTGCTCCCTGCTCCCTTGCTGCTCCCTGCTGCTGCTGCTCCCTGCTCCTGCTGCTCCCTGCTCCTGCTGCTCCCTGCTCCTGCTGCTCCCTGCTCCCTTGCTGCTCCCTGCTCCTGCTGCTCCCTGCTCCTGCTGCTCCCTGCTCCTGCTGCTCCCTGCTCCCTTGCTGCTCCCTGCTCCCTTGCTGCTCCCTGCTGCTGCTGCTCCCTTGCTGCTGCTGCTCCCTGCTGCTGCTGCTCCCTGCTCCCTTGCTGCTCCCTGCTCCTGCTGCTCCCTGCTCCTGCTGCTCCCTTGCTGCTCCCTGCTGCTGCTGCTCCCTGCTGCTGCTGCTCCCTGCTGCTCCCTGCTCCCTGCTCCTGCTGCTCCCTGCTGCTGCTGCTCCCTGCTCCTGTTGATCCCTGCTGCTGCTGCTCCCTGCTGCTCCCTGCTCCCTGCTCCTGCTGCTCCCTGCTGCTCCCTGCTCCTGGTCCTGCTGCTCCCTGCTCCCTTGCTGCTCCCTGCTTCTGCTGCTCCCTTGCTGCTCCCTGCTTCTGCTGCTCCCTTGCTGCTCCCTGCTCCCTGCTGCTGCTGCTCCCTGCTCCTGGTCCTGCTGCTCCCTGCTCCCTTGCTGCTCCCTGCTTCTGCTGCTCCCTTGCTGCTCCCTGCTCCCTGCTGCTGCTGCTCCCTGCTCCCTTGCTGCTCCCTGCTGCTGCTGCTCGCTGCTCCTGCTGCTCCCTTGCTGCTCCCTGCTCCCTGCTGCTGCTGCTCCCTTGCTGCTGCTGCTCCCTGCTCCTGCTGCTCCCTGCTCCTGTTGATCCCTGCTGCTGCTGCTCCCTGCTGCTGCTGCTCCCTGCTGCTGCTGCTCCCTGCTCCTGCTGCTCCCTGCTCCTGTTGATCCCTGCTGCTGCTGCTCCCTGCTGCTGCTGCTCCCTGCTGCTCCCTGCTCCTGGTGCTGCTGCTGCCATGTGCCTCAGCCCAGGCTGCACTCCCCTCTCTGGCTATCAGGCATTGTGTCCTAGGCTGGGGCTTCACCTGCAGTGCTAATGGCAGTCCTGGTCAGAGAAGGATCCTTGCACACCCTGCAGAACAGAACGCTGCTCCTCTCCCTCCCGAGGAGCACTGCGTGGATAAGCGAGTGGTTACCGCTGCCAGAAGGCAGAACATTGGTTTGGGTGTATACAGTATCCTTTTGTAACCTTCTGCCAGTGTGTAAAGACAGAATTCAGAATGTATGGTTTGAGGCCTCTACAGACTTAAGCCTGTCCCGAATCCAGGGTGAACTTTGATCCCCTATTATTAAAGTTCAAAATGGGGAATAGCAGTAGTAGGCTGAACAGGGAAATGTATCTGTGTGTTCCACTGAGGGAAGTGCTATATGCTGCGTATTCAAATGCAAACAGCATGGGATGAACTGAAAAGTTCATGGCTCAGCTCCTTAGAAGACAGTGTTGTCCAGTGTGTAAATTCTTCAGTGGTGAATGCCAGCTCACTGTGACCTGGCACGTACCTGGGCCACTCTTGTCTTCATCTAATTTAGAATTTATTACACTTGAGCAGCTTTCAAGACAAGCAGGCCTGTAAACTCCAAACTGCAGCCTCTGTGATCCTCATTTATACACCCTGATTTTGCACTGCACCTTGTTTGAAAGGGAAATAGGATCATAGGTGAGAATTTGCCATTACACACATGGAGCATGTGATTGGAATTGATCAATGTAATTTGTAGCTACCCTCAAGTTCAGCAGCTTGTCAAAGAGAATGCAGCAGGCATTAACCTGGTGTTTGCCTGATGCCCTTAACAGCAAGGAGTGTGGCTAGGGGATGTGGGCATTGCTGTGCTGCTGCTGCAATACATTTATTATCATTAATATAGTACCAGTGCAGAGTAATGGGAAAAAGCAAGTCAAAATTCCTTAAAAATGCTTAATATGGTGACAAATGTAATACATGTAGAACATTATTATTACACTATTATATGTTTTGTTCCTTGTGGATTGGTGTTGAACGCTTGTTTTCTAAGGGACTTGTTTATATGACCAGAATATGCATTATGTGGACTTTGCAGTAAATAAGGGTGGTAGGCTGGTACACAGGTATGACCTGTGCACCCTGTCTAATAGCATCTTCTTTGCTCAGAGATGTTCTACTGCAGCCCTGAGTCTTGAAACACCTTTTCATATCTTGTTTTTGTCTGTAATTGTACCATTTCAAGGAAGTTTTGCCCAAATTCACATTGGAATTGTGAACAGGTTCAAAGTCTGTGGTGTAATTAAACCAATCCCACTCACAAGAATTCAACGTCTTGATTGAAAACTACTTCTTATATACACAAAATGAGCTTGCTTGTACGGGCTCATGTCATCTGTTTCCCATTATCCATGCTTTGAGACCTATATATGAGGGAACATTAAGTAAAACATTTTTATTAGACACTTTTAAAGTACATAAGAAAATGGAGAAAGTACTAAGCATGTAGGGCAGTAGGTTAAGTGAGCTTGCTGTACCCAAGGCAGCATTTGCACCCTATCTTGGATGGTGAGACAGTGGGGCTACACAATTTCAGATTTTTCCCGCAATGACTGCAGCCAGTTCCATGGTAATAGGTTAAACTTGGATTTTTTAACCAAAGAAGACAGATTCACTCTGGAGCATTGTCAGCCATTCTCTCTGAAGGTCTGCTTTCTCTACAAGTCTTTCTGAAGGCACTGTTGATCACTGTATCTACAAAATGACTGCAAATGTGGGCTGGTATCCTTGCAAAAATCTTACTTCAGTGCTGGTATTAAAATAGTACTGTTGGCAAGCGATTGTGCTTGGATTGTTAGACTTATTTTCATCATAATTCTACAATTTGGGCTTTTTTGATATAGCAAATCTATTGCTGCTCATGTTCCTATGCAATTGCTTGACAATGCTGGTGTTTGGAGCAATCATAAGGGCATTTTGTGCTCTTAGAGCTGTTTCACTATAAATATGGCTAGATGCAAATTTTTCTGTGCTTTATTAGGAGGATGTCAGTAGGATTTTTGGATGCAGCAAAAATGTTGTAGCTTTCTGTACTCTATATTTCAGACACCTGTCTTGTATTGCCATGTGAAAAATAAATCCAACTGGCCAAAGTTTGGCTGAATTGCAGGAGACCAGAGCATAAGAAATATCATAGTGGAGAATGCAGGCAGTTAGAATGATGCACCATAATCTGTACTTGTTAATTAAACAATCACAGCTACAGGTGACATTAGAACTTTATTTGATTATCAGCAACAATGTATTTACAAGTAAGAATTATGCCTTTATAAATCTCTTTAGAAATGGTAAAATTGTTTTAACAAACGTGCAGGTGTAATGGCAGCTAAGCTGCTGCTCCCTATGGTTTTGTACTTTATACACAACTCCTCCTCTAAAATATGGCTGAAAGAACTTTCCTTACAGCTGATTAGTATCTCCAGAGCTCTCCATTCACTTAGGGGCTATCTCTCAGTAAGTGCTGGCAATGCCTCATAACTTTTTCTCTGTTCTGTTTTGGTCCAGTGGTACAGACCAAATAGCAACAACAAAAATGATCCAGGTTTGAATTAATTCTGTTTCCAAGGATTTAATCTTGTAAAGTAGCAGATAAATTTCTGCAAAAGCCAATATCACTCAATATTCTTTTTATTGCTTTTAATTTTTTGTTTCTTTTTCCCAAACATAGGATAGGAAATCTACTAATTTGTCAGCTAATATCTGGCGAGCATGTTATTTTAAAAAAGCTGTGCATTATGATGAGGACAAAAATAATCTGGTCTTCTGCTTTTAAATGCAAATTTCATAGGGAATTTGAATTTAGAGGAAAATAGCAGTTCTATCTCTGTTAGTCTTCAGGCAGTAGCATTATACTACTACTAATTGTGGCGGCACAGGAAGGCTTTTATAGCAGTCATTTCACATAACTGAAGGAGTACATCTGAGCATACAACTACCCTTCATTAGCACCTTCTTAATTATTTCAGTGCCTGTAGGTCAGCATATTTTGCATTGCTCCATTAGAGGTGATGGGCACATATTGTAGACAATGATCTGCTGCTTTATAAACAAATAAAACAAGTTCAGATCTTTATCAGCCCACTGTAAATAGGCAACACAGCACAGCTAACCACTAGTAAAAAACTCCATCTCCCATTTCTTCATCCCTGAGAACTAAAGCCTCTCTGCCACTAGAGGGTGAGACAACTATAAAACATTTAAGCCTTAGTTTTTCCTATAGAAGGTACAAATACAGAAAGTTAACATGCAGAGAGGACCTTGATTATTCATACTGAGGAGAGAAGGGGGCATACCATGGGCACAGCACACACTTTTATACTTAAATCCAGAGCTGTGAAGAAATATGGGAAGAGTTTGTGATAGTTAACAGCAGTAGAACAAAACTGACTATCTAAACAATAGATTTTGAGGCCTTGGGGAGGCACAGTTATAAGAACAGGTTCTGATATTCATACAAGTACTGAATCAAATTGTTCTCCTTCAACAAAGAACTATTTTTGGCTTAAAATTACTTTCTTTTACTAAAAGACCTGAAAAAAGGTCTAGCTGCATGCCTGCTTTTGATCTATACTATCTATACTGCAGATTTTATTGGCTTTCTTGTAGCTATTTGGATTTTCCAATATTTCTTTCTTTTTACTACAAGACAGCCTGATGCAGTTGCCCTGGTGTACCTTCCAGAAATGTAGATTTTTGTTTTGTGTAGTTTAGTATGGCTCTGCACCTAGTCCTGGAAAAAGCACTAATTCCAACTCACATGTCCTAATGTTTCTTGAGTAAATGCTTTACAAATAAGTCATGTTTTGATCCTTGCAGTGTCTCTTAGAAGACTGTGGTTTTTTTTAAGACTTAAGTCACAAAGAAAATATGCCATTTACATTTCAATTTTAAAAAGCTACACTTAAATCAGGGATTTAACAAATCAATACACCGTTTCTTCAGAAACAATATTTCCCAATTTAAAACAAAAATCAAGTCCCAAAGGGAACTGTAACATCAAGTAATTTTTTTCTTTTTTGATCTTGCAAAGCTCTCTGAAGAATTCCGTCATTAAATATGTTTTGACAATGCCTGCTGCCTTGTTACTCTGTTGTTCCTTCAGCAATCTGAAGGTCCAAATTCATCTTTCCTTTTTTCCTGAAGAAAGACTTTGATACTGAGTTTGTAAAAATACTAAAGGGCATGTATAGGGTCAGAAAAACTATGTGTCACTAAGTAGTAGTAGAAGAAGAGGAAAAAGAGAAGAAAACAGTAGCTATCATAAACAGTTCTGCACTATTGCCTGAGAGACTTTAGTGACTTGTTTAACTTCTGTGAAAGACAATTGTGGTAAGAATTAGAGTGAAATTTTGAGATTCTACTCTAGTTAAGAAAGGGCAGCATTAATCTTTGTTTAGGGAATTACAGTTTTTTGTTCACTGCTACAGAGTGATCAGAATTTTGTTGAAAGCTTTTTGTATTTATCAACATAATTTTAACTTTGGGGAAATTAACATTTGAGTTTGAAGTTACCTGGAGGATTTTACATTTTCTGGCCTAAAAATTCTTTATGCCTAGGCTTAGCTGCATACCAGATTTTGCTGTCTGCTTACTAAAAGCATAGAACAAGTCTTTGATGAGCCTCATTGAAGTAAACAGGGTTTAGGAACACACTGGTTTCTATTTAACATTACCTTAATTCTGCTGTTACTGTTGGTTTACTTTTGGTTCTTGTATAATATTCACATAACTTCAGGGAAGCTGTGGAGTGATTTTCCCTTTTTTAAACTAAGGTGTTATTAGAGCAATGAATGCCTGCTGGCTGTTTGTTGGTTTTTTGTTTTTTGTGGATTTTCTTTTTTAGAATTTAAACTGAAAAGAAACAAATGATGACATTCCCTTGTGCTGACATTAAAAATCCCTGGCTCCTTTCTATGGGTTCTTTTCTTTTAGTGTCCTAAATAACATAGAAGTAATAGAGCATTTACGGTTGGAGGCAACGGTTGCTTTCTTCATTTCAGAAGATATTTTGTACTCAATCAAATAATTTTAACCTTCAAGCCTATCCAAAAACTTTCTTGGGAGGCACAAATGAAAATGCACAGAAAAATCAGTTAGAATTTTGTTTTACTATTGTGAGTGGAAAGTATGAAGTGCTGAAAGTACAATATTTTTTTTTATTACAACACTAGCATATTTAGCAGAGTTCCTTATTCTCCATCATCTTCAGATCTTTCTGCTTGATTATTTCTATAGAATTTGCAGCTATCCAAATAGTTTACATTAATGCTCCACAAACCATCTTTTTCTGTACAACAGAACATAGTTTTTATGGCTAAAAAACTGGACATCTGTCCAGCTTTTATCTCCCTCCATTGCAGAAACAACACTAGATCTTGGCTACCTACTAGTTTCTAAGGCTTGGAGCCAGACCCCACACCAAATTAAATGACTAAACTTACTACAATTAACCACACTCTCTACCAGTGTTGAAATACAGTTAGCAGAAAGGCTCTTTCAGTTGAGCCACAATTTGATTTTAAGTAAAAAGCCTGGTCCCTGTCTTAGTTTCTAAGACATTGCTGCTATCTTTCCCTCAAACCTAAATGCCAGAAGCTGGAGAAAACACATCTGTATGACACCTGAAAATGGTTTTAGGGGAGGGTTGGTTCTGTCTAACTTGATTAACAGAAGAACAATGCTAAAACTACTAGAAACATCTCAGACAGGCCATGGAGGGCCTGTCAGGCTATGTTAGAAGGAAGGAGCTCCCCAAGCCCAGGCCTGACTCTGAAAACTCACCTTCCCATTGTGGGCTGGTTGGTGGAACCAGGCTCTTCTGCATTTTTTGCAGTTTCCTTCGGATTTATAACTCAGTTAAACCTGGGTTTATGTTTCCTTGTAGCACTTTTGCTGGCTAGCTAAGACAGAAAACAACCGCCTAGGCACCATTTTATCTTTCACTCCATGTCCTCTACTGAGCAGAGCAGTTCCTCGGGCTCTCTTGCAACAGCAGTGCTTGTTGCTTTGGTGTCACTTCAGTGCTCTGGGATTTGGGGAACTTTGTTTCCCCTGTCTAAGTCCCTTCTCTTTTGTGCGCATGTCTTGGCCCCCAGCTTCAGCTGATGCGACGTTCCCTCTCACAGAACCATGAGTGGGAATGGCAGGTAGCAGCACAGTGCTTATCTGCTGCTAATTTCAAATGTGGCTGTCAGTTAAAAGCTGAAAATGCTGCTTTGCAAACAGCCCCTCCAGACAGGCTACACAGCACTAAGCAAAAAGCCAGAAAAAATGCTACCATCCACCTTCTGAGACCTTGAAAAGAAGGGTTTTATTATACTTGTTTGTTTTGGAATTTGACAGTATTTTTAGGCCTGAAGAACTCAGTGATAAGCATTCAAATTCATCATTCTAACGGTTTTGAACTTTCACAATAAATTGTTTGTTTTAAAGGTTGAACATGTCACATGGTAATAGCATCTAACCAGCAGCTATGAAATGTCTAAGGAATCAGAGGAGAGAGAGAGAGATCTCAGTAAGCAAAAGATAACGACTGGGACAGCAGAACACAAACGATCCAAACAGACATGATGGGGAGAACTCCAAAACCTCAGATTTTCCTTTATATTTTTGGATCATGTTGTAACATCACAAAGATCATGCCTGTCATATAAACTTAACCTGAAACTTTTAGTCAGGCTTTGAATTATGGAAGTGCCAGAAGGAAATAGATGGTAAGACAACGGATCAAATTCTGAACATGTTTGTATATGATGAACTGGAATTTTAAAATATATTTTTGCTCATTTAGTTTTTTGTGGTACGACACTAAAGCCCAACAAACAATTTTTTTTTTTGTTCTTATTAGATTTTTTTTTTCTTTCTCCCAGCCACATCCAGCTCCAGGCAGAAGAAAGACTTAAAAAAAGATAACTGAGCAGAAGGAAAACTTCTTGGAGGAAAACCTTCCTACTATGAATCTGACACATTTATCTCTTATGTGGGGAAGGCATTATTTTGAATTAAAAAAAAACACATCAAACTATTTACTGAAATTTCTAGAAAATATACACTTAAAATTGAAAATGCACCTCCTTTATATTGTACACTAAGCCACAATGTCTTAGTACAGTTTTTTCAAACATGCAGATACATGTAAAGAGCTGGTTTTATACTGCACAGCACCTTTGAGAACCACCTCTTGTGCAAGACAAACTCAAACGTGAAAATGCAACCATTGCAGCCTGTCAAGTTTTATCTCCATATTTTTGTTCACTTTGGGTGTGGGGAAAAAGCCCTAAATTCTTCATTATGTTGTAAGATGTTGTAGTATAGGTAGGAAGAGTATTTCTACAATACAAACTAAAAGAATGAATCATACTAGCTTTGACACATGATGTATATTAGTGTATGAGGCCTGTTGTTACAGAATACATGGAATTCTAAGTAAGGTATCTGCACTGAGGTCACTGAAGTTCCTAATTGTATACTGCAGGAAAATATTAATATAATTAACCGAAATGAAATATTAAATATTGTATACCCTGTTGCATTATTTGGAACTGAATGGGTTTTATAAAGTATAACCATGCTGAGTGTTTTTGAGTTGCTGCTGTAAACAGATTATACTTTGTTAGGGCATTGTGGCTGAAATGTTGCTGTTCACTAATGCTGTTTGTCATGCCATGGACAGCAACGTTCTGTTACCCTTCATTCCTGTTCCATTCAAGCTTCTGGAGAGATGATCTCTGCAGAAACCTGACTCAGCTTACAGAACTCCTAATGTGCAGATGAGCTACAACATGTAGCTCTTTCTTTTTCCTCCATAGAGCTTGAGAATTACAAGCATAAAAACTCATGGCATATCATGAGGTCTAGGATCAGTATAATCTTCTCTATAACTACTAACAACTGGGAAAAGCTAAACATAATAAGGATAAAATAGTTACTTCATTTTCGTCTATGACTCATTCAATTTGGTAATACCAAATATGGGCATATCTGAGTTCTGTCTTTTGGGGAAAATGTGAACTGAGACAAATTTGTCATTAAAGTAACACTGAGAGCTTTGAAGCAGTCAGCATCTGGCAAATAAAGGGTAGAAAAAATAAAGTTTGGGTTTTTTTCAAAATAGCTTCATAGAAATGAAGACAAGATTTCTATTTTGGGCCATGGGGGAGAAGGGACTTTCAGGCCTCTGGTTAGAGAAAGAAAAGTATCATGAAGATGCTGGTAGACTTCCCTTGTATCAGATCTTTCAAATTAATGAAGAAGCCCAAAATATTTAATTTAGGATATAAGAGGTGAAATAACCTCAACATAATAAGAGTACTGCTGGCAGCTTTCCACTATGGACTACTGATATCAAAGTGAATGATTGAGGTACCATGCCAGATTTTAGAAGTGAATGAAGCATATAACAAAAAAGTGACAGATAGGAATGGTTAATTTAGGAACAAGAAGGAGAAAACTGATACAGCATAACAACGTATGAAAAACAAGAAAACTAATCTTGAAGCAGTTTTAGTGGTTCTACTACTTAATAACTGTTTAATAAAGGGTCTGGTCAGGACTGTTTTTCTGTGTTAGGTGTCCTGGAATCCTTTTTTGGAAGGTGTAGACAGAGGTCATAGAAGTCATGGCTGAATAGAACAAAATGGGAAGGAATATTAGTAGAGCAATCACCACTTTTAAGTGCTGCAAAGTGTGCCCTGAATCTGTCAGCAGGATTTCTGTTTTTGTTTTTCAGAAGAAAAAGTATAGCAAAACAGATCAAACCTAACATTTTTTGTCTGAGTCCCCATCACTCACTAGAGGAAATGACAAACTAATTTTATGTGATTTTTATGGCTATCCCTTCCCCCTTTCTCTCAATTCTGTTTTATTCATTAATAGCAATTCTCAGTTTTTGTTCCAGGCTTTAAAAACTGGATTATCACCTTTTCATTCCAGTATTCTCTCCTAGTTGCCTGTAGTTATCACTACCTTTTTAAAACAGTTGATTTCATAACCTTTTGATCTGCTTTAGTACTTAACTACCTGTACTTTATAACACAATAATAATTATTTTTCCATATGAAAAAATTGAGGTTTTTTTTCAGACTCCTGAAAATTTTAAATTTAAATGGCATAAACATTCATTAAGCTCTATTTATGACCCAACTCACAAATGCTCTGTTAACTGTAGTACACACAAGGTATCTTCAAGTTTAAAAATAAGTTCTTTAAATGTACCAGGGGAATTCATAGAAGGTTGCAAATAGAAATTTCAAACACAGGGAACATTTACATGAAGAACCCCAGTTAAATAAAACCCAAATTGAGAGGCAATTGTGATTACATCAAAGATCCTATTTCTCAGTAACCACAGTAGATATTTATGTTATTTGTCAAGGTAAATATTAATTTTAACTTAAATGATCCAGGCATATAGTTGTTAATCTTTTACTTTTCTGTTATATTTTAGATCTTAATAATGCTTTTGGTAAAATGATCCAAACATTTGGCAGTAAGCCTTCTCCTTGGCCTTTTCCTTTATTTTCACCATGCTGCAGATGACTGTCTTCTGATTTGGCTCTCCTTTTTTTTTTTATTTTTTTTTTAATCTGAAAAAAAGACAGTTTTCAGTGGCACTGAATAGATTTAAGACTTCAATAAATCTCATGGATGGGATTGCTATACCGCCCTCGCTTCTACCCTATGAGCATGGGTTTAACTGTGAACTCCCAGGAGAAGAATTAGTGATCAGAAATGTGTAAGGTTTTGCTGTTTAGAATGAATGATGCATAGTCTTTGAACAAAAGCTTGGTTTAGAGGGTTGGTGTTCATGTTTCAATATAATGCTCTCATAGTCAAGCCATATCACGTTGAGCACTAAGCTTTGAATCTGACATAGCACAAATAAATCCTCACGTCAGCACTTGCCAATCACAGTATACAGCTTCAGAAAAATATGGGTGTAATCTATGAAAGACAGAGAAACTTTCCACCAAACAGAAGCTACACCAGCAACTCCAGGAAATGGCTTTTGAAATATAATTGCACCCAAAGGGAAAGTACACATTCATTGGTACGTTACGCTTTACAATTCCAAGGGAGTTAACTCTCAAATAACAGGTGCATTACCTACCATGGCTTATTGTCAATTTATTATCATAGAACCATGGAAGACCCAGATAGAAGGGACCTGAAATGTTGTCTGGTCCAGACATTTTTGGCAAAAGCCAAGACAAGATGACCCAGCCAAAATCTTTGTTGGAGAATCCACCACTTCCCTGGGGAGGTTATTCTAATGGCTCTCATTGTGAAAAATATTCCTCTGCTGTCCAATTGGAACTGACCCAGGAGTAACTTGTACCTATTACTCCATCTCTTTTCCATGTCACTCCTTATAAAAAGGGAGTCTCCAGCTTCTTGTAGTCAAGTCTTGTAGTCCTTTAAATACTGGAACTTGGTGACACAAGGTCTCTCCTAAACCTTGTTTCCTCAGGGCTGAATAAACACAGACATCTCAGCCTTTCCTTATGGAAGGCTTCCTAGTCCTTGGATCATCTTTGCTGCCCCTCTCAGGACCCTGCCCAGCCTATCCCCATCTTTTCTTATAGTGGGGAACAAAGCTGAACACAGCATCCCAGCTGTGGCCTGGCAAGCACAGCGTAGAATGGGTTCATGCCTTCTTTATCTCTGCCCTTGTTGATGCAACCCAGCATCTTGGTTGCTTTCTTTGCCACAGCAAGGCTTGTCATTCAGTTTGTGAATAAAAATATAGGCAACCTGTTTCCTGGATTTATTTTCTGTAAAAAATAATAAAAAAAGGCAAACAAAAAAGGAAAGGCAAATTGTCCTGAAAGAAACCACAGCTGAACACTATTTTTTCAGAACACAGGTACTAACTGCAATAATTGAAGAGAAAGAGTGGTTTCTGATGGCTTTAAAAAAAAGTTGCCTGGAAGATTTTTGGAAATTAAAATTAGGCAGAAAATATATAAGGCTCTGCTACCTGCTAAAACTTGTCAGCTCTTAATTTTACATCTGTTGTTGATCACACTGCAGGACTTGATAATATGTTTATGATCATGTCACTGCAGTGGAAGAGGCAAAGTTAAATTGTCATGTCTAGTCAAGTAGGGGTCCCGGTCTTTCATGTATATTTGATGATAAACAGTCCCATTGAAGCCTGGCTGATGTATTGCAGCAGTACCCTTACAGCAAGGTTTGTGATCCTTTGCTGCCTCGGGCATAAGCATCTATATCTCACAAGTTGTTTTAACCAAGCAGAATTACAATTATACACTCTTTAAACAATAGAGTAGTTTCATCTTTAATCCTGGTTTTGTCTTAAGGGTTATCATTTTGCATTTAGTTTAGCAAGTGAGTAAGAGAAGCCATGCCAATAACTGCCAGGTACTGGCTAATTACTCGGCATTCTAGTCAAGTAAACATTTTGTACATTATAAAATCATTCAGCAATTAAATTTCAAAGTAGCTTATGATCTGTGGTGTTAACCTCAGCTTCCTTCCTTCCTCTTATGTGATAAAACTTAATAAATGTAATTTAAAATATACAATTATGTTCTTTTTGTAACTATCCCCCTGCCATTAATATAGGAGAAGCTACCATATTGCGGTAATGAGACCTGATAAGATTCCTCAAATTTAAATACATTCAGTGCTAAAGTTCAAGATGAAACCTACTTTAATAAAGGGCTGTAAATATTTAGTTGCTATTTTTTTTTGTGAATTCAGTTTTTTTTGAGGAAAGAACAAACATATACACCCATTTCAGCTGCATACAACAGGCCATTGTCATTTGCCCTTCCTGAGCTACGCATATTCACGCTCTCAGCAGCTCAATATATACTTGTATCGCCACCTCCCCAGAGATCTAGGGATTTTATCTCGAGTTTCACTCCAAGCAGCAGGTTTGGAGCTAGAAAACTTCATAGGATAAAGATTTTTCTTGCTGTATATGTTGCAGTTGTAAATATACCTTTGAAGCAATTTTGGAGGTGAGGAAATACTTATCTATAGCTGTATTTTTTTAATGAATTGACAAATTATTTCTGAGATATTTTCTATTATTTAATGACGAATTTTTATTCATTTAAAGCCAAGAACCACCTGATTAGGAAAATATGTAGCTGAACTACTGAGTAGATGAATTACCACAGTTAAGTATTCTTTTGGAGAGTCACCAGAAATGCTTCAGAGTCTTCCAAGATCTTGATTCTTAGCTTACTACCTAATTTTCAATCTCAAGAAGGCACATGAAGTTGTCATTAACTTTTACTGTGAAAATGTTTTGCAAAGTGAGAGCTGCACAAATAAGAGTGGTAGTAGCTCTCTCCAAGTGATGACAAGTCATGAGTAGAGTTGCGGCTTTACTCAAGTATTTGAATGATAAATGTCCTGGATTCACAGTCACAGGAATAGCTTGTAAGTGCAAGTAAGGAAAACTACACTTTTTCAAACCACTTGGCACTGATACCACAGCTAAGAAGCAAACTGTCCAAGCCTGAGTGTCACCTGCATACTCCTTGTGGCCATTTTCTCCAGTGGAATTTCCAGGAAAAGGCAGTCAAGTATGAGTGTGAAAGTGTAGTAAGATATAGAACTTACCTTTCTGATAATGCCATATATGCAGATTTTTCCTGTCTGCAGCCTATTCCTGCCCCAGTGCTCCATGGAAATGTTTCAGGTTTGCTGTCCACCGCCACTTGCTGTTGGAAATGGAGTTCTTCGTCCTAGTGGCTCTGTACTCATCTTGGAGCTAACTGTAGTCTTTCTCCTCTTTTATCTTCCCATCATTTTCCTTGGATTGTCTGACACCTATACTGATAGCTCTGATTTTCCAGACTCCTGGGAAAACCCTCTTTTCTTTCCCTCCTTCATGGAAAAATGACTCAACAGCAGTATGGGGGTTGTGTGAATTTTCTCTGGAAGACCTTGGTTTCCTCTCAGGACATTTCCCATTCACACCACGAAGTGTGAGCAGGCAACTATCCAGCTGTGCTTCTCTGCCCCAGTCCTAACAGCCTGGAGATGCTCTGGCTTTCCATGGACTAGTTTGTGGGAAAGGGAAACACCTATTTCATGTGGTGCAGGCCAGCCTGAGCCAATTGCTGGGATCTTGAGAGTATGTGTGTGTGAATATTTCACAGTAGAGTATGAAAGGTCTAATTTGTGGTCTTTTAAAAATATTTCTGGCACAGCAAAACAAGTAAGATGGGAGACAGGCTTTTTGTATGGGATTACTTGGTGCCAGTGCAGAACTTTGCCAAGTTTTTGGTTAAGTTGGAAAGTATATTTCCTTGATTTTGATGAGGCGAGACGCTCTTTAAATAGAAAATAAATTTTACTGCCATCTGCAGAGCAATCTGATTAATTAAATGAGGAGTTACAAAACTCTTCTGTTGGAATAAGCCACTTCATATGGATTTTATAAATCCAGAACTGAATTTTTAAATATGCCTTCTTCAAAATTTATCACAAAATATCGTGTTACATGGTGGCAATCTTGGTCAGATTATATTCCTTTTAGATGTTTTCTTCCAATTTGAGATAAAATTATTCTGCTGTGTTGCTATGAGATCTAAACCCCATATCTCTGTACTTGTCATTTATTTTGGAGAGTTTGAGATGCTTCAGGTGTTGGCATTCATATATCATCCATCAAATATAGAAAAAAATCACACTTTATCATCAGAAACCTTGTGTCATACTCAAGTTTAACAAGCAACCTCAGGAATTAAAACAAGAGCTAAGGTACACCAGCAACTATAAACATCTGTTTAAACATGTTAGGGATTATTAGGCAGGACCGCAGCCTTGTTAACTTGAAGTGTGAGCCAGGATTGCAGTCCAAAGCAAGCATAAGAACTGCAATGTAGCAAAAAAAGAAGAGTAAACCTCGATTTTGCAGAGTGAAGATTAATTGGACATACAATAAGTACACACAAGCTTTTAAACTTTCATTCAAACCTATTGCAGTCATAAAAATACAGCTGTTCAAGCTAACTAAGCATTATAGGTCTAGACCTGCAAATGAGCACATGAATGGTATTAGAAATTAAAATCTGTAGTAAAAGTCTTTGGGTATACTTTGTCACATCTATACACAGATCCCATTGGAAATAATGCCAAGTTCAGAGTCAGACTTTGGTCTTCATCACAAATTAACTCAAAAATCATATGAGTGAATAAAAATTGGTCTTAGATTCTCAAACTTCCAATATAATGCTGTGGGATTAGGGAACCTGAGAGACAGACAATGAGAATGATTATTTTTTTGTGTAGAAAGATACCCAGAAGTGTTCATTTTAGAAAAGACAAGAACAGCACATCTGTTTCATCCTAGTTCTTCTTGGGTATGCTTTATGCCTTAACCATAATTGAAAAAACCTTTGCCAAAGTCTTTACTTCATCCAAGCAAAATCCCACAATTGGTGGTATCCTTACTATCCTTCTCAAAGTGGCAGGTGTCATTCCTTTAAATATTTTCCTCTCTGACTCCTTGATTTTGTGCTGTCTAAGCCCTTTTCATAAACCAGGGAATCTGTCTTTTTACAATTGCTGCTGTGCAGATGACATACAGATCCATCTTCTCACTCTTTCATCTTCACACCCATTTTCCTCCATGTAAACCATGGCTTTAGCTATTCTGACATGATCTTATGGTTGTTTTTATTTTAGCTCATGTATAAGATGACTAAACCCCTTAGTGTTTTCATCATGTTGCTCCTTTCCTCTTTTTTAATAACTGTGAACAAAATTAAACTTTGTCACTTATGCAGTAATTATTTTATGATCATCTCTTTGTGATCTGCAGATTTAGATGATAGTCAAATCTTGCAGAGTTTTCCATAACTAATTGAGACAACTAGAACATAAAATTTTCAATTGTGTCAATACTCTTTTCAGTTCTTTCACATGTATGTCTACTCAATGTTTTTCATTCTCATTTTGTTCACATGACTCAATTCTTTAAATCCAACTACATTTTTCCCTCACACCATGTGCACATCTACTTCCATTACTTTCAAATTCCACCATTGGTCAATCTTCTGATAGTTCCCAGTTTCAAATGAGATCATGAAAGCAATTTCTATCTGTGAAATACAGCCAGATATTGCATATAAATAATATACATAATTCTCTGTTATTCAAAGTCATGTGTTAGGGAACCTGACTGTTTTACTGCAGTGTAGGACTTCAAACAGGATGGGTAGAATAATATTTAGAATACATGAGGCAATAAAAAAAATAGGTGTGAGAACATATTAGAATGTCTTGTAGTGAAAAGTTGTTTGAATTCAAGAAATGGAATGAAAATAGTACAAGCAAATATTTCACACTTTTAAGTGTGTCTGTATTGTGACAATAAAAAACAACCAGACACTAAAAAATGCTAGAAATCTAACATCCATATCTTGGAATGTCAGTGGAAAGAATACAGACAAATTACTGTCATAGAAATATACCTAAACAGTTTGCCAATAAGCAAATTTTGCTGCAGAATTCTTAAATGATTCAGTGTATCCTCTGGTTAGAGAAAATACTTTTTATCTTGTTCTTCTGTGTGAAGTTATTTATTCACTTTTTTTAGAGTGAATATGTCCTTTCTCTTATCAGGAGAATAACTCTGCCTTAAATGTTGGAAGAATGAATAGCTTACAGAATTGTCTGTTTTCTAAACACATAGATTGGTAGGATGAGTATCTGAAAGGACCATCATGGGGAAGACTTTTAGCTGTACTTGCCACTTTAAAAATTAAATTAGTGACCATAGAAATGTTCCTGGACTGTACTTCATTGTAGATGTCTATTTATGCCTTTTGGCTAGGTGGAGTTTTGAAAGAGTGTAAGGAAGTTTATAAGAGCTGTATCTACCCACAGTGTCTTGGTGGAAGGTACATGGAAGCACTTGAAGGATCTAAATCCCGCCTGATCTTCATGAACGGGCAATCTTTCAACAAAAGACTGCTTTGCCCTTCTCTTCCATTTAAAATGAATATTGACATTTGAAAACAATAGCAGCCTTTCTGACACAAATGACACTGTTGCAAAGGATGTTCACAGCTCGTAACAGAATGTTTCCAATTTGATTTTCCTAGCTGGTGTTAGTGTGACAGATACATGACAACTGTGGGAGAACATGGCCAGTTTTCCTCCAAAAGCCTGACTAGCACATCTGAACAGTTGCTCAAACATGGTAACAGTCAGAATCTAGATAAAAATGTGTGCTTTCAATTCTTGAAATGTGTATATTTGGAAAAAACCACCTCCACCCAACTCAACAACATAATATCCCAGCACATTCTATGTGTAACCAATAATTTTGTAAATAAAAGTTACCTACCTGATAGCAGGGTGTGATTAGCTTCCCTAATCTTCGCCAAAAAAATTAAAACAGCTTCTCTAGAGATGAGAGCATCTCAAGAAATTTGTTGGAAAACACATCTTGTTTCCAGTGCAAATCTCATTTACCTTCAAGAACTCAGATACTAAAAATAGCATTGATTTTCACAGTAAGTTAAAGTGGTTATTCTAATACAACCTTCAGAGAAATGGAAGTGTGTTTTTTCTCTACATAGTAGTAGAATTGGACCAAGAAATACAGAAACAAATATATGAATAGTATTTCAGCTTGAGACATGCAACACATTGTCATTTGCTGAAATTAACAGTGGGGTGCTGAAAACCCCTCTCTAACTATGCCATGCCTGAGCAATGAAATTTGTTTGATTTGCACCAATAAATTCAAGATAAAAGATGAGTTTGTCTCTCCTAGAAAATAAAATAAAACAAAAAATATAGTTGAACATTATTCAAAGAAGGTATTCAACACAAACAGGAAAATGGTGAAACCACTGCTGCTTAGAGTGATGCATTTGACAATTCTGAACTGACAGATTGAATTAATGCTTGGGTTTTTTGGGTTTTTTTAGCAGTTAATTCAGATCTTGCTTTGTTTTGAAATTTAATGATCTAAGTATGTTTAAAAATTTAACGACAGATATTTTATACTCAAATTTAAATTCAGGAAGGCAATGACAAGTGCTCTAGTACAAAAATAACACACCTCATTTCAACACCTAAAGTCAATGTAATATCTAATGTACAAATTATAGAACATATGGTAGAATAATATGCTGATTTTTTTTATGGTCATAGTGATACAAAGTTTTGCAGAATTGTAGAAATCCTCAACTGTTGATAAATTTTAACAGGCATAACACAATTTTTTTCAGTATTAGGCTCCATGCTTCATTAAACTTGTGCACTGTGGTATCTACAATAAATAGGCCAGTTTTGGGGTTGCTCATATAGTGACATCACATACTACCTTGCGTGTCAAAAATCTATATTTTTTCTCCCAAGCCTCTGTGCACCTCTCTTAGAACTTTTTAAAATTAACTACAAGGACCATTTCTGTTCTGTACAGACCCTTGCACAGTCAGCCACAAGTACTTGTTTCTATGGTAACATAACATCTATTAAAGAATGTTGCAGTCTAAAGAACGTGATTTAGAAAAAACACAGCATAAAACCATAATATAATATCAGTTTCCTTTCTTACAGATCACTCTTATGGTTTTTGCTTCTGGTAGTCACCATGTAGTAATCATAAATGCATCTTTGGTTTTCAAATAGGCAAATAGGCACAGGTTAGTGGCTGAGTGGGTGAATTAAGTGCAAATTAAAGAAAAATAAGGAAGCAAGGCTTTGCTGGAAGCACATATCATGGTACTGAACTTGTTGAAATTGATAGCTGAGTGAAATGGAGAAATAAGTTGTTAAAGGAATCCTGGGTTTCTTAATTCTCATGTTAAGTAAAGGCAGAAAAAAATCTTGCATGGAAGAAACCAGGATGGGGTGAAGATTTGTATTAACAAATGTGCATTTTTTTTGCCTTTACCATACATGGGAATTCTTCCCCTCTGCCACCCCTGCAGATCATTTGCTCATTCCACACTTCGTTGTAGCCCACTCAGGAAGTAATTTCAGATGTTTGCTAATGACTTTCAGATGCTGTTGTCCGCCATCACAATTTTTGCCCTTGTACAGTTAAACCAGTAAGAATATTTTCATTGCCAAACTCAGAATAAAGACATTATATTCCTGTATGCTCTGGTGCTGGGAAGCAGACACTGCATAGAGAAGACTTTAATATAATGAGGTATATGCAGAGAAAAATATGGTGCATATTTACATTGCAACTCCAACAACAAAGCAAAATTGAGAACAAAACAGAAAGCATGTTTGCAATATGTCACCCTAAAGGACATATTTGAGTTGAAATATTAAAAGCATTCTCGGTAACAGCAGACTACGCCAGTTTAAAACAAAGCCCAAATTTGTCATACCTCAACAGCTCAGAGTGCAGTATTCAAAGCAATTCCAAAATATTCAAATGTTGTCCAAACTTGTGATCTGCTTTTCTTTTTTCCTTTTCCCTAACCTCTCTCCTCCCTCTTCCAAATGCCCCACATTGTCTGGGCTCCAGTAAATGCTGCTGTTCTGTCCGATGTGTGCCTAGTCAGGGATAAGGGAAAAACGTTATACCTATTTTTCATGTACATTTTTTTATGATTAAAAAATTGCTTTCCTTTCTATGGTAACTGGGATTTAATCAAATAAATGGATAAATAAACACACCCTCCTACCTATGAAATATTTGCTTTGCTTTAAAATTGTGATTTAACAGATCCTTTATTGCTATAATTTGTTTGCATCTAGAAACTGAAGCAGGGTCCTCACCATGTTGAACAGTTTAATGCTTAGATTTAAAACTAGATTTAATTCTAATGCTTAGAATTAAAACTTGGAATGCCCAGAGCTTGGAGATTTACTGCTGATTGCAGCACATCAAGGATGTGAAAAAAACATTCCCTGCCACAAAAACCCCACCCTCGTAATAAGCAAGACAGATCCATGAGGGGAAGAGAGGAGGCAATGTGGTTTGTGGTTATGAGGCACAGAGCACAGACCAGGTCCTTCTGTCTCCTGTCACAGCGCAGTGCCCTGGGCAGACTGCCTCGACAATTAATTAACTACTACATCTTTCCAGTGCCCTTGCAGAGACTGGCCCAAAGAGCCTGAATTAAGTCCTTTGCTGATTCCAGTGCTGACCCAGCTTGCTTAAACCTTCTTGATTGTCTCTGCACAATGTTCCAGCCCACCTATTTTCCTTCTAGGAATCCATAAAGAGTTGCCTCCGTTTTGAAAAATTATTCCCGGAAGGAAGGCTTGATCTGGAGCCAGGATGGTATAAAGTTCCCTCTCTGAAGACCAGAACAGACAAGAGAAAGACAACTGCTCACCAAAGTCCTGGTAAAGACTGTGGACAGTGCTATTGATCACAAAGACTTGTGGGGATCTGGAGGACAGCCTAACCTTTGCTGCAGGGGACTCTCCTGGGCAGGGAGATCCATCACAGACTTCCACTGGACCATCCATCCAGGCTTCCCAAAGCAAGAGAAATACCATGGAAGAGAAACATACAGCACATAATCAAAAGATGGATCTTAAGTACTTCCAAGCTTGTTTTTACCACACTGAAAACTATGACAATAACTACAAGAAACTGCTTCTGGAATTTATATCTTTTTCATTACAGAATTTTCAGAATTATTGTTTGGGCAGCAAACAAATATATTATGGAGGATTTTCCCCTTGGAGTTATTTTCATGTTAAAAATGCAAATGCAAGACAACACAAATGAAAGTGGGAAAAACCGAGGTGTCACTTGTGCTAGCTTCATTCTGGGCTTAGACTACATTTTAGCCTCTTCAATCACTTTGGAAATACCCAGTTCTGATATGAAGTGACTATTATGGCTGGGCTGTTACACCAAGTTTTTCAGGTAGCCTGGAGTGCTGACAGGTATGTAAGAGTGGATTTCACAGGCAGTAAAAATCAAAATTACTTAAAGCTTAAAAAGGTTTTTTTAGTTAAACAGACTAAATGATAGTTTTGAGGAAGGTAAACTTGGGCCACAGATTTCAGGGATTTTTTTCCAGTTAAAACTCAGGAACCAGTAGCAGGAAAGATTGTTCCTCTTCATGGTAACATGAACCTCTTTCAATCATCCTCATTCTCTCCCTTATTGAGAATTTATTTTCCATAATTTACATAACTACTTTTAATTTTAGAAATGTTTGAGAAATATATATGTAATGTACTGTAGCTACTCCTCATTCCCAATAGCCAGGAGATGGAGTTTGGCCACCTGCTTATGACCCATTTGCAGGTTTTTGCCAGTGGCAGCTTGAGGTCAGATGCATGGGATATTTCGTTTTGGAAAGGTGAATTGTTGAAGTCCGAATAAAAACATACGTGTAGATCTATTTCTGTGATATAAATGCAATATTTTAAATAACAAAATCCTAAATAATTTTCTATTTAGAAAATCCTAATTAATTAATTAATCCTAATTAATTTCCTTTATTCTTCAGTGATCCACATGTGGATTATTTCAGTATAGGTAGACTGGAAAAACACTCCGGAGACAAGGTCTAAGAAAGCATAAGTATTCAACTTTCCTAAAATTTGGCTCGAGCTGTTTAGCATCTGATATGCAAAATGACAAATGGAAACAAAGACTAAAGGGAGTGCAATTGAATCTTGCTCAGATTCAGTAGGAAGATATGACTTGTGTACCACCTATTTCCTGCACAAATCCTCAAAAAGTGATAAACTGAAATGCCAGATATAATTAAACTTTACCTAAACTTTGATACAGGATGTAATTACCATATTTTGTGCATGCTCCTGTACTGTCCTGGAAATCTGTAGGCTATTTTATCTGTTGGCATGATCTAGATGAATAACATAAACAAGTAACTATATTTTCTTTTTTAAAGCCCTAATGGTAGCATTACAATTTGTTTTATATTTCTTAAATCTCCTACATGCCTGGGGAAAAAAAAAGTACTCTTTGATTTAACAATGACATATTAGAAACCAAAGCATGTGAAACATACTGGTGTTTTGCAAAAATAATTCTCCTGAAAGTTACTCTGCGCTTATGCTGTCGTCAGTGCTAGGAAATTATACTTTCTTCTTTGTCTATTCAATTTCTACACTGAGGTTTCATTTTCTTTCTTCTCTGCATTTTGCACTCATTTTCATATATCTGTCACTGGAGCATTAAAAAATCATAAAAAAGCTTGGTGTTATAAAAGTCCTGACAGCACATTTTCAGCTTACTTTATTTTTTTTCTTGTTCAATTCACAATCAATGTTTGGCAACATCAAAGACTGTAGAAGAAGGTTCTTTTTTTTTTTATCTAGACATTTTATTTAGCATGTTTTTAACAACTACTTGATAGCAGCCTCCTTTCCCCCTTGTTCTCCCACTGCAACCCCCAAAGTATGTCAAGTTTCTTCTAAAGAAGAACAGGAAATGATTGGGCTGTTGTCTGCAAGGTTCCTCCCAACCATACAAACTCTAGGTTGGAAAGGCACCTCCTGAGTTCGTGTTTTGGGCACTACAGCTCAAAGTGATGTTCATGTGATGAGTAAACATCACATTAAAAGTAATTAGGCTTTTTCCCTGACTGTTCCTTTGGGAATAACTGGAGACTATCACGTCTCAGCAAAGAGGCCACACGGTTAACTCCGCTCTGGATGACCAAAAGGACACAGCTGACATGTTTATATGTAGTAGGTGCAGTGTTTCTGGAAACATCTATGCATAGATCTGTCTCTGTTCTAGAAAATGAGTGAGAAACTCATGGAGAGGAAAAACAGAATTTGAAAAAAGTATCTGATTTAATAAAGATATACAAAAATTAAGAATCTGAACTCCTTTATAGTCTTGCTTAATCTTGGGCAACACCAAGCAATTAGTCAGGTGGGTAAGACTATGAACCTTGCTCCTGCCTCTCCTGCTATTTCATGTGGATTACAGTGCAGGAACATGTCTCCTGTATGGATAATCAATCACTGGCCTTGGCAGGAAGACGTGCAGGAAGAAAAAGCATCCCTGTGAGTCCTCTGTTCACGTGTGCAGCCTTTTCACAGTGGCAGAACACACTGAGGACTTGCCTGGCTGAGAGAAGAACCCAGTGGAGTTCAGAACAGCCCTGCAAGTGTTATCAGAGCTCAGTCAACACCTGGACAAGATGTTTTTCAGGATGCTATTCACTAGCCCCATAAGTCTTTCTAATTTGATGTTATTTGAAGTGAATTGTGTGTAAGTAATGTTAATTATGCAATAGGTTTTGAAGAATATGTTTTGATTGTACAGTGGAAATGTCAGTCCCATTAACAATCATTATTACCTGTCAGAAAGCAGAAGCAGCTTTGAATGAATGCTAATTTTTTATTCTCATATCTGTGCAGATGCATACCAATGTTTCCTATGTTTTGTTTATTTGTATCCTGATCATTACACCAACCTCTCACTCTCCAAGTTTTCTCTCTTTGGACTGAGTCTGGAATAGAAGGAAGGAGGCTCTAACTTCAGGCCTTCTGTGAGTCAGCTTGTATTGAATGTGTTTTTGAAACAAAGGTTTCAGTTCTCAAAAAGTGCTTAATCTGCTGAAGTGTTTCCAAACCTTGCTCCCAGCAGTCTCTGGAATTTATTGTCTGTGGAAATGGTTCAGGAGTATTGGAGTGGGTTTTTGGAAGAAGCATTCCAAATGGAAGAAATTTGTTCTGTTTCACTTTGTTACAGTAACAGAAAATCTGTATGAAAAGGAAATGTAGAAGGGCATTAGAGGGAACAACAATATTTCTGTTGCATCCCACACTTCTTCAAAACAGTGTTATTTTATTAAAGGCTCTGTACACAGTCCTTTACACTGACAATTAGGATCTACTCAGGCTGATCAGATTTTCAGCCCAAAATCGTGTCCTCCTTTCATTCTATTCTTGCAGAAGACCTAAAAGCTGAACATGAGGATGGTTCCTCCACCCCTATAATACTGTTATTAAATTACCTACGTAGCTTAAATTTGCAATAAGTATAATACTTATTTGCAATAAGTATTACTGGGAGACTGGGCATTTTCTGTGCAATATTTTCTTCTGAATTTATGACTTGTTCTCACTTGTGGGAAATATTGACAATAGGAAAGTCTTTTTCTGGGCAAATTAATGTAACCTGCTTGATTCCTCTGGGCTTCTATTCTTTGATGTTTTCTTAATTAAGGTTTGATCCATAGATCCAAACTCATATTTTAGTAATTTAATAGGCCACAATAATTACATTTGTCAATCTAACATTTTTTTGAATATGTAACTGGCAATCTTTATGAAATTAGATGGACTAAGGACTCACGGTTTGAACATGAGTGAACAGCAGGGGACAGTCAGTGTACCTGTATAGATTTTATTCACCAGCTTGGTGTGTAATTGAAATCACTATTTTATTAGGAAAAAGGTGAAAAGTGAGCGACACCAGGAGCAGGAAAATCAATGTTGGCTTGTTCTGACTTCCTGTAAATTGGATATTCTGGAACAAAGTTTTCATTCATACATATTTTCTTGTACTTTTTTAGGGAGAGCAGTCCATGAAGCCTCCAAATTCAATTTTAGCTGTCATGTCATGCCAGCTGAAGCAGTAGTTTGCGGAGTACCTGGAACAAAACTAGTATTCCATTTTTCCATTCCAAAGGAAACCCACCAGATTTCCATTTTTCCTTGCATAAGGTAGGATTAAAAGAATAAACCAGAGATGGGGGAGCTTGGTTAGGTAAAAGAAACAAAGGCACTAGGACTGGGTCTTGAGTGTGCTGGATCATTGATCATTGATGGGATGAAGTTTATAGAACAAGAAATGGTACATTTCTACACATTTAATGAGAATATTTAGTAAGAATAAATATGCTCTTATTTTTGTATGCATATTGTAAAGTAAGTATTTAACTTCTAAGTAAGTTTGTACGTGTAAGTTTGTCTAAAACACTGCAGATGTAGGAGCATTATGCTACATTAAATCTGCTATAAGTAAATAACAGGAACACCCTAACTGACAGGTTCAGTTTGCTGGTAGTAAAATAGTGCCCTGTTCCAATGAAGTTTCATTAAATGCTGCTGTATCCCATTATCAAGATTGTGAATGGACTGTATGTATGGATTATGTGTCCTTGAAGTATCTCATAAGCTTTGAGCAAACCAGGAGTATTTTTTAGTACACTGAGTGTAAAATGCTTGTAGGAGAGTGATTAACACTGTTCCTTAGTGAGACCACACAAAAAAGGGGGACATTACTCCCACATACAGCCTTGAGAGTCTCTAAAGCTTAGGGCAGATGCAGAGATGATACAAAGTTTTCAATGTTTCAGACGAGAAATGTAGAACAAAATTTTTTTAAGAATCTAAAAGACTAGACTTCTAAATATTAAAGCACTGCCTCATTAAGCAGATGCTATGTTTTTCAAAATTACAATCCAATTGCATAAGCTTCAGATCTAAAAATGACTGATGGAAGATGTGTGCTAAACATCAAGTTATTGGGTTTTTTTTCCCCACTGCTATATTACTTGGAGTAATTGTAGAGGAATAAATAATTAAAACAGAAAGCACGATGTTAGGTGGAAATTAAGTTTTTAAAGGAAAATTGGGGTCACAGAGAAATAAACAAAAATTTCCCTCAGCTTTAATGAGCCAAGATTTCACTTTTGCAATTTAAGGTCTTGTTTTCAGTATCCTTGACCTGAAACAATACTTTTTATGTATTTGCTTCTGATTTGTTAATTTCTACTGTACATATAATACTTTATATATATATACACCCACAGATGCATACGCATAATGAACCCAAAACCTGTAATGTTCTGGAAGGTACATAAATCACATAAATTAAAATATGTGAATAGTGTAGTCCTCTATAAATCAGCTCCTTGATGCTATTTTGTCTTTATATACTCACACATTGGAGATCTCTGTGGATGAAATCAGGTATGTGAGGTCAATATTGCTCTCTTTAAAGTAAGTCTAGATTCATAACAGTGATTCTGTAGCAGAGCTCCAGAACTCTGCTGTCATTTTAAGAATGCAGTTCTTTTCTCTATGTTCATTCAAGAATGTATATATATTTGCAAGAAAAGTTAAAAAAAGGTTTACTGCTGAAGCTGTCTTTCACTCTTAGAAAAAAATTCTGCACAGTGAAACTGAGAAGTTTGCCCATTGATGCTTCATCTGATAAGCTGTTGTGAACACAGTTTGAAAGAGAACATAAAATAATACCCTTACACTGGCCTTTTAATTAACCATTAATAATAAGACTGCACTGTTCTAGAGTCCAGCTAGAGTTTCTCAGTGGATGATGTGCCAGGGTGATTGCCAGCTATTACAGTGTACTCAGAGCAGCATCTTTCACCAAAAGCTTGGTGAACAGAATGACAGAAATATTTTGAATAGTATATGCACTATGAAAAAAAAAAAAAGATTAAAATGTAGGCAGAGAATGAAGATATGCAAATTATAAGGCATACATTGATCTTAAACACATTATTTTATGGGTTTTTCTTTTAAATGTACATTTTTTGGCAAATCAAAACCTGAATGGAGGCACTCTGTTTCCTTAATGCTACATCTTTGAATAAGATCTGGCTTTATCTTAATCAGAATGACTGAGAAAAGGCAACATTTTTGCTGCTACTCTGTGGGCATGGTACAGTGGGGTTAATTTATTTATTTCCATTTCACAAAAGAAAAGGGCCTCTGATAATTGCATAAATGAATAAGGAAGCTTCTGGATTGCTTGTGTGTCTCAGTGGCTGTACAGGATTATCCTTCACATTCTGCTTTACAATGACAGTCAAACAAGCAGCCACAAGCCACCAGATTAAAAAAATGTATTTCTGTTTTTTGCTTAGAAAAGGAATTAAGTAATTTCCCCACGCTGTAAGAACTGTGACACTGCAAGAGAGGGGTGAATTCCATGCACCAAGACTGGTGGTAACACAGACCTTTGCAAGAAGTTACGCTAGCTAGACCACTGCAGCACAAAAGTTAGTATCATATTAATTGCAACTGAATCATTTGAATTATTTCCTTGTCTTCTCTAGAGTGCTTGAATATTCCCAAATAAATAATGAGCTTTGAAAGATATTCATCTCCCCAAGAGAGACAAGTTTCTGTAAACTTGACTTAAAGAAGTATTGCTGCAGGCAATGAAATCTATATAAGCAAACAAAGCCCAGGAGATAGGCTGCCTTCTGGCAGACGATTAGAAAACATTTCTTTAGCAACTTGCTACATTCTTCAAAATAATAACCACTATTATTTTTAAATGGAAATCTTTTCTGTTTGAAGTAGTACTTTAAAAAGCCTCAGGATCAGAGCACACCAGAGTAAATCTTATCACTAGTCCTGCTGAATGTGCCTGCACTAGGGCTTATAGAACAGAACCAGCCATTTGAGCTTGAACACGTGGGTTAGTTTTTTTGTTTGTTTGGGGCCTTTTGGGAGGGAAGGTGGGGTTGTATGTGGATATTTTCTATAAACTCTGGCCAATCTGGTCTCTGAACATCTGGGAGACTGTAGAGCTTTTCTCTGCTTCAGACATTTCGTTCAATGGTCTTTTTTATTAAAGGCCCTGCAAATGGATTTGGAGGCAAATTCTCCAAACTCTGTGGAAAACATATGAGGATTTATTGCAGCACTCTCCTACAGTGTTAACTTGAAAAGAAAACTGGATGCAACTTTTCATCTAGAATTCTATTACCATGGTACAATGCCCACCTCTAAGAAGAGCTCTAAATATGTTATATGAAAACTCCCGTTTTATTATTGGAACTAATTTTACCATACAGTGGAGAAAAAGTCTGGACATCAGAAGAGGTCAGGCTGTGGTGAAGCAAGAGGTGTTATGCATGCTGCCCTGCTAGCTCAAAGTCCACTGACAACTTCCAGTGGTCTTACGTGGGGATTTAAAAATGTTTGTTTTCCTAATAAACCATCCAAACCTGTGAACTGGACATCTGATCTCTAAAAATGTATTTTCCTCCACCCACAAACCCAATTATGCACTTTCCACTAAGCAGCTACCTACTTCCAACATTCAATGGAGTACAGGGTGAGGAATGTGCCTCTGACATGTACCATATAAGATCTACGGGCAAAATTAAGGTTTCTTCAGGCAAAACTCAAAAATAGAGGATGGCATAAAATCTAACAGTACCTAGTTACAAACACATTAAGAAATTACTTGGCAGACTGTTAATATCAGCTACTAAAATAATTATTCAACATGAGAGAAGCATGTTACAATTATATTTAACATTGGTTTGTCAGAACTTTCTCATTTATTAAGTTCAGGGACAATGCCTTTAAGAATAATATGATAAAAGAGTATTGTACCATGAAATATAGCAAGAGACAGCTTTACTTTAACCAGCGATTTCTGTTTACTTTAGATGAGCCACTGCAAAGTCTTTGCTATGCTTGTTACTAATTGCAGTGATTTAAAAAGACTTCCACTTTGATCCTGTACTCTTGGGATAGGGAGTACTGTAACTTCAGGACTGAGTTCTAGACATCTCCTTTTGTAAATCTATTTTGAAATGAGTTACATGGGGAAACCTTCAGAAATCCTATAAAGTTTTTGATGTGAAGTCCTGAAATCTTTTTTTGTGGGAGTTTTTATGGTAGCACCAGCACAGTGACACTGCTGAGCTACAGAGATGCAAGAACTTGTCCTGCACATTAGATATCACTATAAAGTAAAAGCAGAAGAATGTGCTGCAATTATAAATAACATCTTAGACATGACACAAGGGCTATGTATTTATTTTCAACACAGCAAGGAATGCAAATGAATTTCTGCTAGCAACTGGTATTCTAAAGTATTAAGTTTTCTTCCTAGATGACGTTTTCCCATTATGTCTCATTATTTCAGTCAGCATTTATGCTTTTATGCCTTTTTCTTTTTTTTTTGAGGAGATATTCTACCAAAAATAAATAATTAAACCACAGATGAACTGTCAAAAGGGAACATTCATATTTTAACGGAACATTAACATTTTGGTAATTAACATGGCAGTTAATGCTTTTAGCAGATGTAACAACATTAGACTTGTAAATTTTAATTAAAGTTAATAGTTCACGATAGCTGTAGGGATCAGGCATCCTCTCTGGATACTGAAAACATGTCTAATGTGATTAGAAATACTAATTGAAGAAAAAAGGACTGCTATAGTAATGACTGTATTTCTTTATCCTACTAAATTATTACAAACCTGCAGGAACTTTTAAAAATATATTTGTAGGAAAAAGCTTGAAGAGTCAAATGCTTCCCTTGAAGAAACTGAAAGGGGTCAAAAGAACATTGCAGACATTTCCTGTGTGTTAGAAGACAGAAAATCATTAATTGAAAGCCATTGCTCCTTCCTTATCCTCCTGAGATCATATTCTCAAGAAATACTATAAAGTTATTTGGTTACATTTCACAACCTTTTTGGATTTAATTAGGAACTAATGTGTTAGTTTTAATTCCCTCAGAGGCTTTGAATTCCAAAAGCAGGCAGAGAAACAGGACTGGCACTGGGAACTATGACTCAAGTGGACATCTCTTGGTTTTAGTGCAAGTAAAGAGATTGGTAGTGAGTCCTTTTCATGGCCTGCTGATACATGAAACATTTTAATAAGCACAGGGAAAGGATTAGTTTTATTAAGGGTAATTACAAACTGCTAGCCACCTATAAAATGCACCCCAATTTTATTGTAAAATGCCAACAATATTTATTTCACTTGTTCTGTGCATTTTTCTCGTCCCAAGTTGGCTCTAAAGTCAGTAGAAAAATTCTATAGTCCTCATTCTAGCAAAATTGCCACTGAAAATCACGTTCTAAGGTTTCAGCTAATAAAGGCTGAACACTGGAATTAAGTTTGCTTTTTTTGATTGACAATAGTTATTTTTAGGATAAATGCAGTTATTCCCCACTCATGCCGTTAGCTCCATTTCTGTCAACACCCTTCCAACGTCTCCATAAATTATTATTCATTTGCATTGCAGCACAGGCATAGGCTCCATTCTACTAGGCAAAGTGCAAAGACATGGTGAAAGACAATTCTTGTTTGGAAGAATTGCACTCTAACCAGTTGTGACACAGGCTGAGAGAAAGGATGCTAACAGCAAATGCTAGTTTATCTTCATCTTGTTTCTATATGAAAGGCTGTAACAAGAGTTTAGGAAATTTGGTCAAGCTTATATGGAAAGAACGAATAAAGTGATTTGAATTAAATTTATCAAGTAACAATGGAATTGAGAACATATTGGTCAAAGTCATATGGCAAAGTGCCTATGTGCCATGTATGTACTTTTTTGTCTTGTGCCAGGACAAAATGCAAACTCTAAATGGTGTTTAACTAATCATGAGCCTCAGGTTGTCTTTCTCCAAAGGTATACATTCTACTGAGTTCAGGTAAGAAGACCCAAACTGTGTATTTAGAATAGCTGTAAGGTGTATACCTTGTGTGGATACACAATACATCTGAATATGCACCTGCACGAGGTCTGTGGCTTCACTGACTTGTGTGCTAAATAGACAAGAAATGCATTTATCTTATCTATCACTTTCCCCTAAAAAATTCCGGTATATTTAACAAATTTCTAAATTTTACCTGTGTTACCATGTAACGTAAGGTGCTTCTATGGACACCCCAGAGTTTCAACACTGGGGGTACAATGATGCAGATGTCTGATTTATCCAGGGATTCAGTCAGGTGGGAGAGGAAAATTTAAGGTATGGTTAAAGTTTCAGTAATTTTTTTAGACACCACATCCTCATTTCCAAGGCATCACAGAAACCAATGAGATTCTGGATATGGATCCATATGCATGGATATTTACTTTAGTTAGCTTAAAATTTAATAGCTGTGAATTTTCATTCATAATACTGCATTTTTGTTTTGCAGTATTATAGTAATAATGTCTCCAGTATAACACAATTGCTAGCAGCTATAACTTACTAGTTAAGTTATAGCTAGGGAAGGGATAAACTTGACTAATTTTTCTTTTTTCTCTGTTAAAATTCTCAGATCCAACAGCTAAGGCCCACGTCTTCAGCTGTGTAAATCAGCATGACTCCACTGAAGTGAGAGCAGCTACGCCAACTTACACTGGGTAAGAGTCTGAACTTCAGTGACACCAGATACGCAGTTTACAGGTTTTATTGGCAAGTATATGTTTATAGACTTGAAGGCAGTTTCTAATCCTGTGTCATAAAGTAAACACTATCACCTTGGACAAACAGACAGAACAATTATTTGGAAGCTGAAAGTCTTACCCACTTCTGTAAGAGTTTCTTTTAGATTAATATGTTTCTGTGGAAGAACTTAATGCATGAAGGACCATTACCAGACAGAAGTTAGATATCTTCTACCATTGGCAAAATAAACTAATATTCAGATTCTGGCATTCAGAGCAGGGTAATCAACTTAGGAGGTGAAAAATTGAAAAATATATAAAGGGAATTCCTTGCCATCACTGATTAGTCACATAGTTCATTGCACATAGTTACTGAAACTGTTACATTTGTAATGTTTAAAATGGTTTGGACCTTTAGATAACTGTAAAGGATGACTTAGCAAAAAAACCCAACAAATCTTGAGAAGAAAAGTTTGGAGTTTATGATAAATACTTGTTAAGCAGAAAGAATAGAGATAAGACATAATGCAAACGCGTACGTCTGTTGCTGGTTCTTGAACAGTCATTGCTCTCATGTGTGAATGGTAGAACTATCCCTAAACTGCATTTGAACAAGCTGGGTACTCTATTACTGACATTGCTAAAATGAAGGGGCATAGTTGTGCCCTCAAAGAACATGGGGACATGCTGAGGGAAGATGTGGATAGACTGGGATATAAAAAACCTGAAGCCTGCTCAACAGGCTGCAGTGGACTGGGAGTCTGAAAAGACAGATCAGCCTGTGCTCAATTAACCTGCACCAAAATGCAGTTTTGTTCATTACCAGTAAGGTAGGTTAGGCTAACTGTGCTCACTACAGGAAATATACAAATATTTTCTTCCTTCAGTTAAACAATAACACATGTATTACGATAATACATCAAAATAGCAGTGTGCTAGAGCAAAGAAATATATTGAAAAAAACACCTGTATTTAACTGTGATTATGTATATAGAACCAAATTTTAGGAAAAAGTATTACACAGCACTCAATATAGCTCAGTACTGATCCTTTCTTTGTATTGCAATGCAGCTTAATTTCTTTAAGCAATTTTAGTGAAGATTTGTCAAGAAGTTTTACTGAAATACAGGAATCTCCTATTATCCAAGCTCCCTGTTTCCACATACCTTTTCCAAAAATTCTCACAGGTTTCTGTGGTATAAAGGGTTTCCCTGTAGGAACCTCTCATAATATCCACATAAGCAAACAGATTTTCTATACTGCAGGCTTCCTGCTTCTGATGTGTTTGGAAGAGGTTTTACAATACAGTTTTATACCATTACTAACATTTTCCTTCAAATGCTTTTGGTCTGCCTTTTACAGTTTTACATGCAGCTTGCCAGAGGTTTTTCTATTTTCTGTTTTTCCCATCCAAACACCCTTTTTTTAGGAGTTCCTTTTCCTTTTTAATAATATCTTTTACTCTCATGCAGAGCTCTGCTAGTCTTTTGGAGACCCTCTAACTGGCTTTGATAGATGATAGATGATAGATACTCAGAAACCCTAATACAGCTAATTTCGTCGTAATTTACTTTTAACAAACTTCCTTGGTTTTATGTAATCCTCTTTTCAACATTCACTGTTTCTATGGTAAGTTTACTTGGCCTTCTCACTTCTACAAGGTTTTTGAATTTGAATATACTATGAGCAAAATTCTAAAACCGTTCTTTGATACAGAAATTCAGAAGGCCTGGTGCCCTGCTTGATACAAACCAGGAGTTCTCCAAGCTCTCCTGGATTGCTCCATTTAATGATTTATGTTGTCTAAAAGCTTGAGTTCTGCATAAAGCCCTATAATAATATTTATCTAGTGCAAATATAATGGAGATCTCTTTACTCCTGCCTTCACAGCCTTTCTCGTTTCCCCATCCATGTCACAGGCAGCTATACTAGCCTTTGTGCTGTTAGTAACAAAGAACCAGGAGAGAAGGAGACTTTTCAGGCTTCAAGGACTTAGGGCAGAGCAGTTGCTCCTTTTGATTAATTTCCTGTATTTTATTGATTTGAAGAACCTGAAGAATTGTTAACCAGTGAGCTGTTATGTTATGCTCCTATCTCTGTGACCTCGAAGATGACATCTATCCCCATCCTCCACTATCCTAGTGAGCTTTTCTGCCTGGAAGTTTTAAAGTTTTCAAATCTATTTTTCCCAGGTCTTCAGTTTATTCTGTTAATGAACATCTCAAGAGTCTCCAGCTGTAGAGAGCCCTGGATAACAGTGGAAGCAAGTTAGGAACCATATAGGGAGTTGGGCTAAATGTTTGAATTCCTGATTGATTCTCATGTTGTTACCTAACACTGCTTTCAAGTCTAACAGCTTAGTCCTGACAAAGGACACTGTTTTCAGAGACAATCCAAGTATCACACTGCCATTCCAAATAATATACTTGGTCATCATTTGATATTTTTTATATTCTTGAACCCTGATTATATTTATGGGTTATGTATAGTCACAGATTTCAATGATCAGAAAAAGACTAGTGCAGCTTTCTTAAATCAATGCTGAAATGTAAATAGATTAATAATAGCCTGGCTAATGAAGCATAGCATCCACTGACAAATAGTGAGGTCCTTGCTCCTTCTGTCTCTGGCCTGCTCAATTCCAGGTGTAAAGCATTTGCTGCCAACACCTTCAGAAGTTGGTAAGATTTAGGGAGCAAGCCATGTTCTCTCTCACATATCCCTAATTCCAGCATGTCTCTGTCCATTTTCTCTAGTCATTTGCTAGCTGGTTAGGCAGTGTCCCCTCTGGCTTCTGAGAGAAGCATTTGCCAGAGATAAGCCTGCTCCTTAACAATCCCTAAGGCTACTGGATCTTCTGGAGCCTCTTCTGCCTTTCTGATTCTGTTTGAAATAAAGTCTCCATTACAAGGAATATTAGACAAATTTATTTAACTGTAAATGTGCATTGAAAAGCAAAGAAAACCATCCTTCTATATATAAACATTTGTACAACCCAGGTCTGAAGAGGATCTTCTGTGGAAGATGTGTCACTTTGCAAATTTAAAATTAACAGGGACAGTGTAGTTACATTTATATGAAAGCCTGTTTGCCTGGTTGTAATGATGAATTAATTAACTACAGAACACTCTTCATTTTTAGGTTCTCTGACTTCCACGCACCAAGAACAAAATAGAAACAACCATGTCCTAAGAAGGATAAGGTTGTAATGCAGGAAAGAGAAGATGCTTCATCAACTGGTAGTATAAAGCTAAAGTAGCCATTGGATTCAGGTGACTAAAGAGAGAAGTCAAAATATTATGGAACCGTATAGTGAAATAACAGCTGGAGAAAATCAAAGAAAAAGAAGGAAAGTGAAAGAGCTGTGAGTATAAAAATAGGATGAAATAAAAAAAAAAAAATCAAATACAACCAGATTAAACAAAGGAAGACAGTGAGAAACCTACCATAAAAAAAAGGCAAGTAAGCCCTGTGTATTCTCTTTTTATGCATGAATGTAGAGAAACCTTCAAATGCTACCTAAGTCTAGGTTGTGAATTGCTCATTTTCTATCTAAGAAGAGTCTAGAAAATAGCAATAGCTGGGTATTATAGTACTATTGTCTTTACCTGGGAAAACATGAGAGCTAATAAGACTCAGCATTTTATGTCAGCTACATAGCAAATAACAATCTCTCCTTTTTCCATCAGAGGTTTTGCAAATAGGTGACTACCTCACACAAGCCCATTTCTGGTTGAGGCTGAAGAGATTTTTTGGAGATGGGAAAGTCAGTGGAACTGCCGACTGTAATCCTTTAAAGTAAGTTCTTAACATTGTACAGCAGATGTATCAAGTTTTCACTCTTTGGTCTGTGGACAAGAAAACAAGCAAGGGAATTCTTTTTCAAGGAACTGCATTTGCAAGATTGTTTATCCACAAAAAAAAAAAAAAAAATCTCTTAATCACGATTCCAATTAATTCTTTTGGACTACCCAAAAGAAATACAAAATGCACATCAAAGGGGAAGGTCATAGGGAATGTCTGATTCCACAGACTGGGTTGTCACCTTGTCACTGTATTTGGCCAGTAGAATTGAATATCCCGATGCTAATACAGAGGAAATGTGCAGAATGATTAAAAAATCAGAGAAACGAGAGCCAACAAAAATAATTTCCTTTCAAATTTCACTAGACTTTGTATCGCTAGAGACATTGCAGATGTCTCAAAGCTGAAAAATTTGCCTCAAAAACAGATATAATTTTGTACACAGGGAAGTGAATAGACTTTTTCCAAACATACCAGCACATTTCCTACCTCTTTTGCAAGGCTTAAATCAAGTATTACTTTACCTGTTACAAGGGAAAAACTGCAGCAAAACCTCCAACCTTTATGAGAACTTAAGTTTTCCTTTGGAAAAATCAAGTACATGTGATTCAAGACAATTTTAAATTACTGATTTCTCTTTTAAAAATTACTAGACTGCCTTTTACAGAGGGCTTCTACACCTGAGGAAAAAGGTATTTGATCACAGTAATCCGTAACTGTACTGGGGAAACTGGTCAGCTTTCATACTTTCCCCCCATCATTGGTTCTTGAGGCTTCTTTTCTGTGTAGGTAATTACCTTTCCCTGTATTGAAGCAGGGCAAACTTTCAGGAACCTGAACAATAGTAGTATTCTGGAATTCTGTATTTTTTATCTACTTTAACCCAGTGCTATTGCAAAGTAGAAGCGGGTGGAACAGGACTCACCACGAGTCTGATCTTTTTTGCTCCTGTCACTTTTATTTCTCCCAGTATAGCAAAAGGGAGTTTGTGTCACTTCCAGCTGACGTATTCAGTTAATATCGACTACCTCGCAGACTGAGTACAAAATGAACAAATCTGACATGCCGCGTGTTCAAATGTGGCAGGGCCCAAGCCTCGGAGCAGCGCTGTTCAGAGCAGAAGGGCCAGTCCCCGCTCCAGAGGCCGGAGCTGGTGTTGTTCGCGCTCCCGGCTCGGCCCGGGGCGAGCGGCGCCTCCCGTGCCCTCTGCGTTACCGCAGTGCCCGGGCCCCGCTGTGCTCCGTGGCACGAACAAGCCGGGATGGGCACTCCCTGTCTCACCGCACTTACAACTCGGGCCACTTCCAGAGAAGCTGCGAGTTCCCCGCGCACAGCCAGACCCTGCCGGCCGCGGCCACCCCGGCGGGCACCGCGCCTCCGACCGGGGGGGGAGCGGGGCGAGGCGGGGCCCGACGACCGCCCCGCCCCATCCTCGGGGATGCCGGGATGTTTACGGTCCTGGCAGGAGCGGCGGGGGGCGGAGTACAGGTCGGGGCTGCCGCCGGTGCCCGCGGAGCCCACCAGGAGCCCCGCTAGGCTGCCGCCGCCACTGCCGGCACGGCCCCGGGCTCGAGGCGCAGGAGAAGCCGGGGAGGAGCGGCGGCCGGTCCCGGTCTCCCGCGCCAGGAGCAGGCGGAGCCAGGCTGCCGGGTAAGCGGGGCGGCGGTGGGGCTGCTGGCGGCGGCGGGGCCGGGGGTTCCCGGGGCTCGAGCCGGCTCTGCCGGGGCGCTCCCCCCGCCGAGGGGGCTGCCGGCGGTCCCGCCTCCCGCCGCCGCCCATTGGCCGCGGGGCTGCGGCGCGCGGCTCCATTGGCCGCGGCGGCTGCCGCTCCGCCCGCCGCACGGGGAGGGAGTGGCGCGGAGCGAGAAAGTTTGTGCGCGGCGCTGGGGCGGGATGGCCGAGCCGTGGGGCGAGATGGCTGCGGGCTGCGCCGCGCCCGGGGCACCGGCACCCGCCCCACGGCCGGAGGGGCGCCGAGCCGCCGCGTGCCGACAGGGCAAGCGGCCCCCTGAGCGCTGCGGTAGCGCTTCGCCCGGTGGCGGCTGTCGCGCTACCAACGTTAAAGGAGCGGGCGGCCAGGGTCCCTGCCCCGCCACCTCGTCACCTCCGGCCTCAGCCTGCCTGCGGCCCCAGCTTGCCTGCGGGCCCGGCCGCCCCCCCGTGCCTCTGCCGCGTCGGGCTCCTTTCGTGCCTGCCGCAGGCGGAGCTGCTTTCCGTGGTGTTCCTCGTCGTTTCCCCCTGGTTTCCTCCAGACTCCCGTGTCCTCTTCTCGCTTGGGCGTGGGTGTCGGGCAGATGCTCCCGGGACAGCCCAGCCTGGGAGTTTCACACGGCAGCGGGTGAAAACCACCGTCACCGAGAGCCGCGGCCCTGCGGCTGCGAGGCGGGGGCAGCCCCGTCCCGGCGGGTCCGGCGGCCTCGACCCCGGGGCCCTCCCAGTCCCGGGGTGCGGGATTTGGCCGGGAGGCTGCGGAGAGCTGAGGCCTGATGGGACACCCTGGGAGTGAGGCATGCTCCATCTGGGGAGTGAGTGTCCCCTCCTTCACCTTACCGAGCATCCAGGCTCGGACATCCTAGTGCCGACTTCCTTTCGGTGCCTATGCGAACTGAACCTGCGTGGTTTCATGGTTCAGAGGTTCAGAACGCTGTTCTTCGAGTACAGTGTGCTTTGATTTGCTCTGCATTTTGTGAGGGGCATCACTATTGGAAAGGTAAAACCAAAGATAATAACCCTACTACTGATAAAAGATGATATGGGGATGTGTGGTCATTAATCACACAATTATTTAATTTTTCATATTAGAGAAAAACTTTCTAAATGTTTTTCCCTTCTTGCACCAACTGAATGGCAACTTTTGTGACCTTTTGAAGTGATACAGGGTTTTTTTCAGATTGCAGTGTCATCACTTCTCAGCAAAGGTTGCATGCATGCACAGTAATTTCATGGAATGTACTGGATATATTTCCTGTATAAAGTGGTATTACAAGCCTGAGATGTAGAAATTGCATAAGATACACACTTTGGATTATTAGATCAGATGGTTAGATTCACAGATTGGCTAAATCAGGAAGAATGAAATTTAAAAGTTTTTTTTTTTTTTCCAGGCTGTTTAAAAGCGGACTCAAGTGTTGCAGTGTTGTAGAAATGTTGTTATTTGAACTGTGGACTTGCACTGTCTTGAGAGAGATGAAGTGCAGTGGAAAACAGTCATTAGTTCATGGCCTATGGAAAACACAGGGGAAGGAAAACTGTGTTGTGTTGAGGAAAGAGGGAGACTTACAAACAAGTCTGCAGCTTTAAAGTAAGAACTTAAATCCATGTTTGTTATTTTTAAATTTTTTGGTACTGGAAGGAAGAATAATATTAAGAGCACTTGTTCTTTAATTTCAAATCATGAAGACACTATATTTAGAAGTGTTTGGATAGATGGCTTGTCAAAGCACCTTAGAGATTGCTCACTGTGAGGATGGAGATACTGCCTTTGCCATAGATATCTTGTGTTCAACATACCAGTCATTGCAGTAAAAAAATAAAATTTGAGAACAAATCAAGGTATTTTATTCAACTAAAAATCTTTTTTTGATGGACTTATCACAGCATCTTCCAAAGTCTACAGGAATTAAATAAGTAGATTCCCATCCTCACCATGGAAGCTTGCTTCAAAATAAGGAAAAAATCTAACATTTTAGAGTTCATTGGAAGGTCTGTGAACAAATGAGTAAGTCAAATGAAAAATAGAGTGCAGGAAGTCAGTTGCTTATTTTACTGTGACCTGTGGTACCTTCTGAATTGTAAGACAGAGCCATAAAAGCCCCTCTGTGCCTTTATTTTTGTGCAAGAGTTAAGCTCAGTTGCACAAAACATAGTCCTGTGTACTTGTGCAGAGAGACAATTTGCTGAGGCCGTTTGTTCATAAACACCTCCCCCCCCATGTTTAATAAACTTAGCACAGTGCTCTCTGCATTTATACTGATGCTAAATTCAGCTTATCACTATCAGTGCCTTGCTCCCTTCTGAAGTTTGATAATTTTTCCAAACATCTGTGCTGGATCCTTGGTTGAGTTCAATTTACATTGCAAAGTCCCCTAGGAAAAGTCCAACTGAACTAACTTCTTTTCTTCCTCCAAGGGAGTTTTTTGGTTATCTGGTGTTTATATCGAAATGCGTCCTGATTCCCAGGGAGTAGGATTTAGGAGAAGACGGGATTATCCTATGAAGGTTAATAATATGGATAGTTTTAGGAGTTAACTGACTAATTTCCAGAGAATTTGTTCAGTTTTTCTGCATTCCATGTGCTTTGCAACAGAGTTGAAAATAACTGACCAAAATACCAAAGTGGTGATAAGGGCAACCTTTAGATCACTGATTTGCTGTATTTATCACCATTTGACTTCCCTGGCTGCATGGGAAGGAACTGAGCCCTAGACTGAAGTACATAATCTCACTTTGTGTTTCCTTAATAAGTATTAAAGTGGTTCTTCTTGTCAGGTTAGTTAAAAAGCTGCAGAGAAACAATGCTGTAAAAGTGAGTTGCTTATTTGGTGAAGAGACTCCTGTGCATTTGTTCCAGGCATGTAAAACATATCTGTGATTCAGTTGTGATTTTTGTAGGTAGAAAATGCACAGTATTTCAAGTGCCATTGTAACCTGTTGGGCATATAGCACCTATTTATGCAAGGAAATTTGTTATAAAATATTAAACAACACATTAAAAAGAGGGGTTTGTAAGAAAATACTGTGCATAGTTAATCTTCTGATATTAGTGCCTTTTTTGGATTATAAGTGATGAAGTAAATAAACTGTTTGCATCGTGGCATTTCGGAGTCTGCATTCAAGCCTCTTCAAGCTGCTTGGAATGATTTATAACAAAGTTATTGCTGTCTTATTTAATAGATGTATTTATGCTGGACCAGATTAATTACTTTACAATGTCATAAAAGTTCATGTAGAGTTTGTAGATTAGTTTGTTGCTGAAGCACCTGGGAGATATTTGAATTAGGTGCTGTGAAGTGTTGATGAACCAGTCTTTCTCAGTTCATTTGAATTTTCTGTGTTAGAATACAGAGTTTACAAAATTACTGATTCTTTGGTAGCTGGAAGGCAAAAGTATCACAGGTGAGCTAAAAATTACTTCTAAAAATAGGTAAAAACTGGTGGTGGGAAAACACATAGCCTTCTGCCCTGTAGAGGCCCTTCTTCTGTACCCTTTTTGTCCTCATCTGAGAGCAAATCCAAAAAAGGAGTTGTCTTTGCAGCAGTGAACTTCCAGTCCTTGCCGTGACTGAAATTCAGAACTGTGTGTTGGGTATGTGGGCTGTGCATGAACTTTACAGGGAGCAGCAGGACTTGAGGAGCAGCCTGCAGACAGAGTGCCAAATGTACAGCTGGTCATTGAGGGTGCTCCACAACCACGCATGGATCTTGCAACTTTAGACAGTGGTGGTTTAATGTAAAACATAGAAACAGCTGCAGACTTGAGTGTTGGCTTGTCTCTGAAGTGAGTGTGCTGGCTGCTGTCTGCCTTGCTTCTGGGCCCGGGGATCCTGGATTACGCGCTGCTTTCAGGAGTCAAGGGTAATGCTGCTCAGAGGTTCACAGCCTATTAAACAGGGCTGGTGTTTCTTTTCTAATTCTTTATCGTGCTTCATTCATTTTACAATCTTTGGGGTAGCAGATTTTAAACTATACATTACAGATAAAATTTTTCAGCTTGAGAATGTGCATCTAACACCTGCAACAGGATGTCCTGCACTGCTTTCTAAGATACTGAGACATTTTTTTGAGGAGTGTGTGGAATTTTTTGTTAAATGTGTTCTACTTCACCTGTAGCAACATGGACATTGTCAGCCAGACTTGTTGCACAGTTGTGTCCACCCAGCCTTCTAATTGGGAAATACTTTCCCTGTGCTTAGCCATAATGGGTTAATCTGATAGTGCTTCCAGTCTTTTCATTTGTCTTGTGTTTTTAACTCTTGTGTGAATATCAGCTGTTTACACTTTCAGTAAAATCTCTTCAGCATCTCTTTATGAATAATTTGCTTTTTTAGATGCATTTAAAGTTATGCCTACATTAGGACTGTATCTCTGTGTGTGAGGTTTTGTGGCTGTAAGGGTTTCATATTTAAAATGAAATAAATAAACATAAAATAAATAATATTTTAGTTTCCTTTATCCGAAAATCTTACTTTTTTGGTTTTTTTCCCTTTTCTTTTCCTTTTTCCAGTTTAACTTGTTATCCTCATTTATCTCCTTCCATTTATTTTGTTTCCTAGTTCTACTTTCCCATACAGTATTTTGTTGACAAAACTCTTGAGTTGCTATTGAGCCAGTTGCATTCTCTCTGTTCTGGCACTTCACTTGCTGTTGCAGCTTTTTTAAGTGCTTGTTCACCTTCCTGCTGAGGATGAAGCACGGTTAAATGTGGTGAGCTAACTTACTAGCACACTGTTGCCAGAGGGAAGATGTTCTGTTTCTTCTACAGTGCCTTTCTTACATCTCCCATCCCTGAACTTCTCCATCTTACTTTTCTCTGGTGCTCAGCAGGGTCCCCCACATGCTGGTTCTGCTTTCTGCTTGAGGAGCCGAAGCCCAGCTGTATCAGGGAGTTGGGTCAGCTTGGCAACAGGACCAGAGAGTTCAAGATGGCAGTGTGGGATCATGGGCAGAGAAAGTGAGAAAGACCTTTGGTGTTGCTGAGCCATTAGATTGGCTTGTGTAATTTCACGTTAGAGATGTAATTTGGCAGTAGAGTCAGCTGATCCAAGTTAGCTGGGGCTAGAGCTATGTCTTCCCCTCTGCTATCTCAGTTATGTCCTCCAGGAATCATACCATTGTCTCTGCAATGGTATGATTCCTGCAACTGAACTGGGAAAAAGTGGCTTTCTCAAGGTTAGTTTTCATCTAGTTTCACTTTGTTTACCTGCAGTCTGGGTGGCTACAGCAGCCCCACTGGAAGAAAGGGGGTTTGGCAGTCATGGCTGAAGGCAAGGGAAGCAGCAGCATCACATCATCTGTTCACGCTGTCTTAGAACTGCTCACTTACAGACACAGGAGCACAGCCCTGTGTCCTGTGGGCTGAGGCTTTGCTTTCTTGATGGTGTCATGGTTAAATACAGAGCATTGTTCCTTGCAATACTTTTCACTGTGACATTATTATGATCTACCTATGCCCTTTATAACTGGCTGTTGAGTATGAAAAAATGAGTTATCAAATTTCTTTCAGATGAATAAAAACTAAATGAAAAATGTAGAAGCTTGCTGCTCAGCAATGTCAGTTCTTGTTTCTTTTTCAGTTCATAAGAAATAACAAACAGTTCAAGAGAGGGCAAGTCAGTGCATGTATAACCCTTTGGGAGCACCTTGCAAGATAAGCTATCTACTTGAGTGATATAATTGAAATGGAGAGGGAGAAGTAAACTAACTTTTTTAATTGTGCAAATGAAGAGAAATGGAAGTGAACTTGTGAAGCAGGAGAGCTTTGACTTTCATCTTCCAGTCAGACAGCACTGACAGACCAAACTCTTAGTAGCAGGGGAATGACAGTGAGTGACATGTGTGTTTTCAGGGTTGGAGTGAAAATAAGCCTGGTAAGTTGGGCCAAATGGATGAGAAAATCGCGTACGATCTGTTAGTGTATTCCTTTCTCTTACTGTCTTCCAGATGGGTTATTTGTGTGTGGCTGCTCCTGCTCTTGTTAAAACCAACTTTTACCCCAGATTAACTGTCTTTGTTTTTTAACTGGTTTGATTGGACTGCCCATGAGTAGGAAAGTTGGACATAGATTTACTGAAAAATGCAGTTTTTGCAATTAGGTAGTTAATATCTACCTGTAGTTTTAAAAACTGCTGGGAATTTGTATTGTTCAGAATCTAGGCTGTCCTTACAGAGGGGAGGAGTGTCTTGGCATGCTATGGAGACTGTAGATCTGGCTTTTAGAAACTGCATCTAAAATTAAAACTAATCTTTCTTGAATATAGATGTATATGGATCTATACTGAATCACTTTCAGTACTTCAAAAGATGCATATACAGCTTCTCTCTGGCATATACAGCTTCTCTCTGATACGGATGCTTCTGCAGAGAATCCACAAATGGTTTTTTCCACACTTTAGAAGACATTTTGGGTTTTTTTGACAATGTAAAGCAAATATTTGCTATTAGCTGACAGTGGTAAAAATGAAATATTCTGTGTACATACATATGTAAGTATAGATACATAATCTGTGTGTACAGACATGTGCACATATATATCTTAATATGCATTTATATAATGTTTATATATATGTATGTATAATAATGGGGACACGTGACATTTTATTGTGATAATGGTTAACTTGGTCTTCCAGTATGAGTCTGCTTTGTCCCTGTCAGTTAGTCTTGGCAGACTAACTTCAAGTGACTGTCATCTTAAATGCATTTTGCATTATTAATGCATGCATGTAAAAATATATGTAAATATAAACATTATGAAATGCAGCCTGCCCCTGGGTTGCCAGCATTGAATGGGTACTGAAGAGTGTTATCAGTGTTGATGACCTGACAAAATGTGGGCTGAGTTTGACCACCCAGCCAGCTCCCTCCAGTGACCAAGTTTTTGCCTTCAAGAGGTAAAAGGGGTCTTAAGACCGTCTGCCTTATAAACCAGGTCTGTGGCTGTTTTTTACCCTGCTGACATTAAGCTGAAGGGGCAAGCTGTTACTGCTGGGTCTGAAATTTGTCTCCTCCCACAAGGTCTGTGTCTTTGGAGCTGGGAGGTCATGTCAGTGTGACTCCAGGTGACAGAGAACACACTTGGGCTCCCTGGCACTCTCTGCTGGGGTTAGCACTGCTGCGGTGGGCTGTGGAATTATTGTGTGTTGGGTATTCAGGAAGGCACTTGGAAATGTAAACCCTTGTTTCCACAGAACTTGGCTTTTTTAGGTTCAACTAGGGTGACTGAATGTTCCACCTGCGTTTAAACTGTGCTTTTGGGTAGCTGAGACTCAACATGTGATACAAGCAAATAGGAATATATATATTTCTTTAGCCGGTTCTTACATGGAAACATAGTATCGATATATGTTGTTCGGTTTTCCCCCCGCCCATCAGCTGAGGCTGATTCTTGTCTTTAAATTTAGTAAAGATGAAAAGTTTATTGATCTAAAATTTTTCATTTTAAATTCATGTTAGATACTGAAGAATCTAAGTTTACACAAAATTTACAAGAAAATTATTTACAATAAGTAGTTGTTTCTGAAGAGCCTTGTCACTAACTAACTAAAATAATGGTTATACTAAAAACTGAAAATACCTGTCTTAATTGGTGGTGTAATCCAGAAGTAAACAAAGTACATTCCATCCTTTGAGAGCAGCCAAATTGACTGTGTCCCTGATCAGCACATCCTGAGCCAGTGTACCTCTGTGTTTCTCTGTGTTAGCAATTATGTGGAGTAGTTACAGCTATATTTTGCAGAAAAAAAAAAAAAGTCCAAGCTTCTCAGATTCTCAGCAGAACTGTAACATTCTGAATATTCTTTTAAGTATATGCTCTTTTCCTAAAGTATAGCTGTTTCTGCTTTGACATTGATTACTTGTTCTCACTTAAGATGCAAAATTGACAAACAAGTGCATAGCAAGTAGCTAATGGAAACTATGTATATTGAGACTATTAATGATGTTTTCTACAGGAAAACAAGTTGTTTTTTTTTTTTTTTGTAGAACTGCCATCTGTTAAAGCAATAACATTTTTACCTAAATACCGTGTGAATTCAGTGTGAATGCTTTATGGACTTGGAGCTATGAAACTAGATCTTACAAAGCATGTTTCATGTGATTAAGCAGTGCATTTAATCTTCTCCTGAAATAGTCTCATCATGTTTTTAAACACCTAGTTGCTAGCCTTAAGTCACAAGGATTTCAAGTTTTTCCTAGTTTTTTTTTTATTCTCAATGTTGTTTTGAAATACATTCAAGTGAAATGAAAGCGATGAGCTCTGGCTCTTGTTCAGGAGTGGCTGCTCTGCTCTGATTGCACTGACAGCCGTGGGTAGTCCTGTCTCTCCTCTGGCAGGCTGCTGGAAACCACCTGGAAAGCCGAGTGCTGCCTGTGGGACGCGATTTTGGTGTGTAGGAGTGCGCTCTTGCTTTTTGGGCTGCTTTATATCTGTGTAATCTTCAGATGTGTGGGCAGATTCCTGAGAGCTCTGGGAGATGGCCGCTGAGGAAGTGAACGAGGACAGTGAGGCCTTTTTGTGATGGAGGCAAAGGTGTTGTTACTCCCGTTTCAGACACTTGGAGTTTGATGGTGTGACTTACCCATGAGGGCTTTTTTTCTGCCTTGTGGAGTAAGAGGAGTTGCTGTAACCTTGTGATTTCAAATGAAAAATTGATCCTGTTGTCTGTATTCCCAGGAACTTCATTCTGCATCCTTTATATGTAGGTGCTACCTACTTTTTTGATCAACTGAAAAAGTCAGATTTAAAATATTAGTAATTAACCAGAAATACTAACTGTAATTGTAAAGTGTTAGCAGACATAACAAGAGCATAACATTTAGTGTATATGCCTGTGTTCCTGTGATCCATATTCTTTACAGGTTGTCTGAATCCAAATGCACTTCATCATCGAAATGGTGAACACCATGTTTGCAAGATAAATGACTGAGAAAGTTCCTTGTTTTTGCAAGGGGTATGGTGAAGGCAAGGAGTACTTTTCCCCCTATGTGATCAGTTTGAGAATATTGAAAAACATGAGTTGCATTTGGAGGTTTTGGAGGATTATAGTTGACTTGCCTCACTTCACCTGTTGCTTCTTTTCTGTGAACCTTTATGTATCAGGGTGATGGATTTGCAGAAGGTGGTCACCGTGTTACTTGTTTAAAGAGGTGATAGATGTTACAAATAGATGTGTTTTGTATTTGCATTTCAATTTTAAACAAGCATAGGCTTTTTGGGGTATTTTTAGTGTCTTGTCACTGTAAATTAGAACTTGAAAACCATCTTTGGAAGAGACATAATTATTGCCTCAATTGAAATTTCAAGATGAACAATATTATAGCACTATATTTTGACTTCTGGAGTTCATATTAAGGTGAAAGGCATGCCTGATAATGAAAACAGTCTTCAAGCAACAAAATCCAATTCTTACTTATGTTGTGTTTTATAGTACAAAAGATTTATTTTGCATCCTGGGCATTATTTTGCATCTTTGCGATTTTGTATGATGAAAATGCCATAATTCTCTAAAATGTGAATCTATCATGTGGTCTTCAAAGACAAAAAATTAAAAAATTAAAAAACTTTTCATATATGAACATAAAATACTTATTTTTGTGTTTCTGCAAAAAGAAGAACAAATTCAAGAGTTTATAAATCTTCCATGCTTTGTATGGTAGAACGTTTTACCTCTTTGGTTTGCTTGCTTTTATTATAAAAACAAGCCACACAGGGCAGAGTGACTGACTGGTAGTAATATGAATTCTCCCATTTCTAGTATTTCCCCAGATTTAACAAGAAAAGAGAGGGGCAAATTTCTGAACACTTTCAGTCAGTGCCTCTGACCATTCAGACAAGATGAATGGGTTATATATTTTTGAATCAACATATATCATCTAAACATTTCAGGTCAGGTTTCATTAATCTTGGGTATATGTTTGCAGTAGAGGGCAAAGTGCCTTTTTTTGTTTACTTCTCACTTGGAAATTTTAAGCAAATGTTTGACCTGTAAGAATTACCTATTGGTGCATTACATGGTCAAAATCTTGAATATTGAAACATACCAGTAAAACACTGTGAAACCTTTAGTAGAAATATCGATGCTATTGAAGAGAGTTAAATTCATATAAAGACTCTTCAAAACAGTGCTTCAGAAAAAAAAATTGCCTTCTTAGCAGTGGTAGAAAGATCTCTATAAGAAATTAGCTGAAGATTCTTTAAGTTTGCTGTATATTCCTCCCCTGAGATTTGTTACAACTGCATCAACCCCTGTGAAGCTACCCAAAGAATTTAAATGAAGTCTTGTGATAATGGTTTAATTTTCAGTGCTGTTGCATTATGATTTCTTGCCTTGGAGGGGAAGTTGCATGGAAGGTTTTTCAAAACTTGCAAAAAGTGTTGGTATTGGTGTCCTAGTACTGGCTAAAGATTGCCTGCTCAGTGGTGTGCACTGTCTCTGGCAGCTGACTCCCCCTTTCTCAGCATGGTCATTCTGACAGTCTTGGAAATCTTGGCAATTCCTACCTCCCCTTCTCTGCTTCTCACTGTAGTTTGATAATTGATTTTTTTTCCCCCTATTGACCTGCCTGAAATTGCTTTTTTTTTTGATCTCCTTTATCTTTGAATCAGTTACAGGTAATACAAAACAGCAGGACCCTCAACCTGTATGCTTTGTACAGAAGTATGATGGATGGGAAGGCAAAGTCTAAGGGGACCTTTGGTTGCTCTGGAGTGTGGCTGTGGTGTGGTGTCAGGAATTGCTGATGGAGCTGGGATGGTATGTGGGTGACTGCTTTCAATGGGCCAGGGAGAGCAGATCACTAATGATTTGTTTGTGTATGCAGTCCACTGCTTACTACACAAGGGCAGCACACAGAGAAACTCTACAGAGCTGCTTGGTGACTCTGGTCTGTTAGTGATGTTACCACAACAATACTGTAAGAATGGCAACAGTGCTTCAAGCACAAGCCATTCATTAGTTTCTTGAATATTTTACAATTGCCTTTGAAAAACTTTTCTAAGGTTTTCTGCTTTCAGTTGAGAATTATTTCTAACCCTTTGAATAGTCTAGAGAAATTACTGGGAAGATTTGCATGTGTTTTAACAGCTATTGGATTCTGTGTAAATAGCTTGGTATGTGGAAGTACATAGGTTTAACAGAATAAATTTATTACAGGAAATTTTCTCATGTTGGACATTTAACGGTGTTGCAAAAGATGTTCTCTGTCTTTAGAACATTCAGGATTTGGAACAGGGAATAAGAAAACAATAAATTGAAAAGCAAGGATAATATCCCTGTCAGACACATGATTTCTGTTCCTCTGAAGGCCTTGGCAGGTTTGACTGGGTAATAGGTAGGGATACTTCATTTTGTGTGATGAAGAAGTTGTTCAGGCCCTCCCTCTTACTTTTATGAAAGCTTACTTCATTGTTTGCATTTGAAGCTGCCAGTGAACTTTTGTGTTGTCTTCATCAGAACAGGGCTTGCCCTTGTAGGCATCAGTAGCACTGGCTACTGCACCTGCTCCCCCTCAGGGGTGCCTAAGAAAGGATGCATTTAGTTGAGGAAAAAAAATAATAAATCTTACGAGCATTTGCATTTTTGTGTCTCCTGTTTTTCCTACTAATGATTCAGTGCATTTTTCTGCTCTTACTACTGGTCAAAGCCTTGTGTGTCTATCTTGGGAATGTGGCAGGCATCTTTCCTCCCATCTTACTGATGGGAAATGAGAAATTCACAGCTGGGAATGGAGGCTGTGCTTCTACCATGGTATTCCAAAGGCCTCTTAACTAGCTTGTCAGAATGTATTGTCTACATGTTTAGCTTTTTTTCTGTTTAGATGGAACTACTCTTGCATATTCCCTAAAATCTACAGATAAATCAATGCAAATAAAGCAGAATGTGTGCTGCAGTTGTAACTCTTCTGATCTTCTATTCCCCCTCCTGCCTGTAGGTCAGACATATACATAATTAAACAAGTGGTTGGTGCCCCTGAAAAGAAATGGGATGATGCAGCTTTTATCAGACAGAGTAATTTGTCTGGTGCAAGTAGTTTTAATTCACATTATTTAATAATAAATTCAGGTGCTTATAGTGATTTATTTAATTTCATAGAACAGCTAAACATAAGAAAACCTCCTTCCCCAAACAGTGCAGAGCTGGACTAGTTAAATGTTCCTAAACTCAAGCATACAACTGAGAAGATTAATTCCTTTGTTCTTCTGCTGATGTTCATTAATCATAAATACCGACTGAATTACAGTGTAATGACTGTATTTTTCTTTTCAGGACATACGGCACATCCTTGCATGATAGAATGGATGAGCAATCACAAGGGATGCAGGGGCCTACTGCTCCACCATTTCAGCCACAGGTACATGTATCTGGGGTTTTTTTGACTTTAATTAATTTCTTACGTAGAGAAAGGGATAACATTGTTTCTTGTGGTAACAATGAAACTGTAAACAGATAGAATGTACTCTCATGATCTTGAAATTAATTCTTTATCAGTCCAGTATTCCATAGAAGATAATTAGTTTTAATTTTTGCCTCCTGCTGCTTCACTGACTTTTAGGAATTGGAGTTGGAATGTGAGGAGGAAGCAAAGAGGAATACCGTTGTTTCCTTAAGAAATGTTGAATTGTTAAACACTGTTTCAGAATTGTATCCAAAATCCCATATTTATTTCAGACTCTGGCCTTCGCCTATTTCTTACACCTCCTGGCAGTGATACTCCATGAATTTCTGCCATTACCTGTTGGAAACCAAGCATCAGGTTTAAACTCCACAACCTCCCTGGACCACCTCCCTTTCACTGTCACCCTCACAGGGAAGAAAATCTTTCCTGATGTTCAGATGAAACCCTTTGTGTTTCAGCCTGTGCCCGTCACCTCTTGTCCTGTCACAGGGCACCACTGAAGAAGGCATGACTCTGTATTTTAACATATGTTTTGCAGGAATTTGAGCCCACTGATGAGATTCCCCCTGAATCTTCTCTTCTGTAGGCTGGATGTTGCCAGCGCTGCCAGCCTCTCCCCCTGTGATCTGTGCTGCAGAGCCCTGGTCACTTTCTCCAGTATGTCTGTGTAGGGGTGGCCCCGAGCTGGTTGCAGCTCTGTGTCCTCTCACCAGTGCTGAGTAGAGGGGAAGGATCATCCCTCACCTCCTGGCACCACTCCTCCAAATGCAGCCCAGGACATCACTGTCCACCACTGAGTGCATTGCCAGCCCGTGTTCACTCTGGTGTCCTGTGGGAGCCCCAGGTCTGGCCTGTGGAGCTGGTTTCCAGCAGGTCAGTGCCCAGCGTTCCTGGTGCGTTTTGGGGTTATTGCAGCCCACATGCAGGGCTTTCCTGTGTTGAATTGTAGGAGGGTCCTGTCAGCCCATTTGTGCAGCCTGTCGGGGTCCCCTGGGATGACATCATGATCCTCTGGTACAGCAGCCAGTCCTCCCAGTTTGTGTCATCAACAAACTTACTGAGATCACACTTGGCCCCATTATCCAGATCATTAATGATGGTGTTGATCAATACTGGACTGAACCCACTATTGGTTCCTGAAGTATGCTGCTAGCTACAGTCCTCTACCCAGAGTCAGTGGCATAGAAACTCATTTGCTGTTTGGAATTAAGTGCTTGAAAACTCCATCAGAGTTTATCTATGAAGTTAAAACACTTATATCACAAGGATGTCCCAACTGCTTCCACACTGTAAAAAGATTGTGGAGGAAGATAGAAAAATATGGATTAGCAGTCTAAGGCAGTAGACTCTTAAGTTCCAGAACTTTTGTGAGAGTAGAATGGGAGCATTTTAGCATCTAAATAGAGAAAAGCATTCATCTCTTACTAGACCTGAAAAGCCATGAACTGAAGGCAGCATATACATCCCTTACTTTTTAGGGTTTGTTTTTAGTTTGGGGTCTGGTTTTTTGTTTGTTTTGACATTCCCAAAGCTGAAGAACAGTGGTTTATTACAGCTCTTATGTGGAAGCATATATGCTCAACATTGCTACTCTGCTCCGTTTCCTTGTTTGCCTGTATTCCCCTCAAAATGAGGACTCGGAGCTCTGTGCAGTATTCAGTGTACACACAGTAGACTTAAGTAGGGAAACATTTTGTTTTCTGTTTCATTCAATTGCTTTTCCAAAAAATGTCTGACTTGCTTTTTTGTGGTAACTGACCAATCAGTTTAACTTTTCATGGAAGTTTTTCAGTGGTGTTTTGTAAATCTTTTTCCCATGTGGTAATAGCTAATTTTAAAGCAATGATTCACAGTCTTTAGGGTGGTATTTCCCATTAAGTTTTGGATTGGTAACCTTGAGATGCTAGTATTGAGTACCAGGGTGAAAATCTAAGGGAATTTTCTGCAAGGCTTTGCAGTCATATTTTCATCTGGTTATCTGGATAAATTGGGAATCTAAAGAAACTTTTTTGCAGCATTATATGCGTTGAATAGTGTAGTTTCCTTTGGGATTTCACTGGTAACTTCTCCAAGAAAATAACTTTTCTGCTGCTGTTTCTCATCTTGGAGCTGGCTGTTAGTCTGCTTAATGTTCTCTCAGCCTGAGTGAGCTTAGTTTTATAGGTTAGGAATCCTCACTGAAAGGAACCTGGCTAAACATTTTTAGAAACGTGTGGTGTGATTTCTTCAACAGAAGAGCCAAGTTAGGAAAAACCTGTGTGACTCTACTCTTAACTGCTTATTGGAATTGTTTCAATCCAACTGTCTGTTTTTGTTTTTGAACTGAATCTGTACCTAATTAAAAAGAAATGATCGGGTTATTTTTTGAGTTTTATTTTACCAATCCAGATAAGTTTTTGGCTGGGTGTAGTGCACTGGCATACAGTGATGGAGCAGTACTGAGAAGGTTGCACTGGCAGAGAGCAAGGACCTCCTGGGAAGTCTTGCTCACTAGGGAAACCGATGTGTGCTTTGTGCTTGTCTCACTGATTGTAAGCTGGGATATTTTGGTCAATAGTCTTGGTTGGTTTCTTCAGTGTTGTCTTAAAAGATGTGAGAAACACGCTGCCTTTTTTTGTGCCTGCCTAGGTCAGTACTGAGGTTCCTTGATACTTTATGGGGCATGAAATGCTTTTGAAAATTTAAATCTCAAAGATGATGGGAACTGAATGTGAATTGAAAGTTTTGGAGAAACATTTAAGTAAGACATCTCTTGGGAGCTCTGGCTAAAGTGACCACTACTGTCGGGCATATTCTTAGAAGTTAACTGTGAATGTCTTGTACTAATTTCTGTGGCCTTCCCGTGGATGCTTTTCTTCCCCTTTAGTCCTCTGCTAAATTGTCTATCAGCTGTTTTCTGAGACTGAAACAAGTCCGAAAATGGGTATGATGGTTTCTGTTGTAGGTGGTCTCTGTTGTATAAATGAGCTCTTAATGCCATGATTAATTAATTAGTATATCATGATGTTTGTCTTTTCTCTAGTAGGAACGTTTAAGCTTATCTTTCCTCTCCCCACATTTCTTCTCTGTGCAGGATTACAACTGAATGTAAGGCTGAGACCCGGAGTCTGTTCAGAGCAGGAAAAAGAATAACATTCTTGCAGTTTTAATACATTGTTTGGAGAGAAGTTTAAAAACTAAATTTGAAAAAAGGAAGCCACTCTGGTTATTTTAATGTTGTCAGATATCTCTGCCATGAAGACTAATATTCGGAGTGCTCACTGATTTACTTGGTGGTGCAATATAATGTGATCATTAGTGAAGTGTATATAATCTGTTCCATTATGGTCTCAGACCAAAGGAAATCTTTATCCTGTACAAGCTTATTTCCCACAAATTGCATTGTAGTGAGGAGAGACCCAGTGGTAGTTGGAGATGTGCAGCTATGTTGCTTCTCATGTCAGCTCTCCACATCTAAATTGTGTGACAGGACAAGGGAGCAGATGAGACAAGCTGTCACTCAGCCACACTGCCCTTTGAAGAAAGGCCATGGGGGGGAAAAGGTGCCGCAAATGGGCTGTGAAGTTTACATACACTGCCCACTGTTAAACAGATTACCTCTAATGAAGTGTCTAATGCTCAGGCCATATCAGCCTAATCCTTGGTGGCAGTTCATCCCTCAACTGCCAAAAAACACGGCCCTCTGGCCCTCTCTCGCCACTCTGGCCGCCAAGCACAGGGAGGTGCCCGGTCTTAATAAAGCAAGACAGTGTGTGATCTGACATGCAAATGTAGGTCATTGCATATGTAAATGTGTGATTACAAACCTGCATGCCAAAACACATTAGTGAGACTTTGCTCTCAGCATGCGGTTGTCACACTGCTTTAGTAGTTCATGATAATATTTGTCAAGTTGCTGTGCAGAGGCTGCAGCTCTCAATTCAAATGGGAAGTACACAATACTTCTTAAATATAGCCTATTTAAAGAGTCTGTATCTTGCAGCTCTATGTGGAGAATTTAAAATCTTGAAGTGAAGTGTAATTTCAGACATTTTCCCTAAAAGGCCTATAACTACCTCATTAAGCTGGGTCCTGTGCCTTGGGAATGCACTGGAGCATTAATGCTGCACCACTTTTGTCAAAACGAGAGTTCTAATATTTTGATTTCTGGAGCAGCAGAGGGATATTGGATAGCCACTGAAAGAACAACATTAAAATACTGTCATGCAAGCTGATCCTTTATTATGGGTTTGGGGAGTGTGGGTTTTTTTAAATTTTTGGATGGCGCGAGCTAGGACATAGGAACCATGGCAAATTAAAGCCTGATAGAATTTCTTCTATGTCTCAGACTCCTGGTAAGCTGAAAATATTCTAAATACACCAGGAATTTGTAATTTTCGATTCTCATTCCACAAATTACCATCACTATACCTAGTGAATGTTTTCTTTTAATATCTTGTCATTAGTCTGGAACAGTTTTGGTTTTAAGGCATTGGAGTGAAGCAATTTTTATAATTTAAACCATATTCCTTTACACTGGCATGATTAGTCTTACTGATAGTAGTCTTAAATGCAAACTTTCTTTGCAATATCTTTGATTCTAGAAAGCCTTACGACCTGACATGGGCTACAATACACTTGCCAATTTCCGAATAGAGAAGAAGATTGGCCGGGGGCAGTTCAGTGAAGTTTACAGAGCAACCTGCCTGCTGGATGGCGTACCAGTGGCTCTAAAGAAGGTTCAGGTAAGGATGATTTTTGTATAAATATTAAAAGGATTGATACAGTTAAATTGGAAAGGCATGTGACATTCCAATGTGATTTTAATGAATTTTTAAACATTTAGAGATAGCAGGGAATTAAGAACTTTGGAAGTCACTTCATATGTGACTTTATATATAGTATTCCATGAACCAGTGTTTTGAAATTGAAAGTCCAGAGTTGCTGTAAAAAGATAACTCATTTAAATGAGCTGTATTTCCTAACTGAAGCTTGGAATCTATAAATAATATAAATATTTAGTGGTATTTAATGTGAAAATATATTATGCAAATCCATGCATTTTTTATTGAATAAACATCTGTAATCTTTCAGTTAAGTAGCCATGCTTCAAATGTGCATAAATCAAATAACGTCTGTATGTAATCAAAATTGTAATAGTGAAAGGGAGAGGCGTTATTGTTTCAAAAGACTGAAAAGTACCTGAGACAAATACAAACCAAAACTGTGCTTGAAAGCATAGCTCAAGAGTTTCCTTCAGATTTTGGGATGCAGCTCAGTTGATATGATCATCTTCATGAATAATACATCCATGTGTGGGACTCTACATGGTAATTAAATGCAAGTGCACTGTGGATCTAAATGACCTGCATTGGTCAAAAATTTTTCTTGAGGAAGCCTGACTGTTTCCAAGGTACATGGTTTAGCCAGTAGTGAAACAGCAGTTGTCACAGAAGATGGAAGAGCAGCCAGCTAATTAAGTTACTGTGGCCAAGAAACATTGAGCCTAGCCCCTGCAAATTTTAGCATAAGAAATGGATTGAGTATTTGTTCAGATATTTTATCTTAGCAATTTTAAAAATGTTTAAATCAAAAGCAGCAGTTTAAATGCAAACAGCTTTTCAAGCTGAAATATTTTCACTGTCACACAGGCAAAAGACAGCTCGAGCTATGCCTCTATCCAGGGTAGTTTCCATTCTTTTTGTTTGGAGCTGCTCAGAGATGTTAGTTGTAAGACCATTACCCTCTAGAATTGCCTACTGGATTTACTGTGAAAGTTCTCTGACAACGTGTTTAATTTTGAAATCAAAACTAAAATTGGCATTTCACTTTTGATCTTGAGATAAGTTTAGTGGAATACTTGAAGGAGTACTGCCATCAGATCTGAAGGGGTATTTTTACCTTTATAGACAGCAAAACAATATGTGTAATATTCTGTAGATTGTTTTTTAGAGTTTCTACATTTTAATAGTTTTGTTTTTGCTGAGTTAAATGCATGCACTGTAAATTTCTGTCATATCTTGACTTGCTGTTCTGTTTCTGGGATTTCCTGTGTGCTGCAGCACCAGGAGGCAGGGCTAGTCCTGGCAGTCATAAAAAAGGGGACTTGGTTCCCCCTTCTGGGAAAACTGCCAGATATGTACTACTTCAAAAGCTGAAATATATTCTAAGAACTTTGATCAACAGTCTTAAAACATTAGGCTAATTCCTCCTTCATTTTCAGCGTGTGAGAAACGAGAAAGGTCAAATGTGACTTGAAATGCATGTCAATTAAGGTGGATGTGGAATGCTTGGGTACTTGAAGAAAGTCATAAAAGTCCAGCCATGAAATTTTTATAACACTGGTTGCATTAAGAATACAGGGACATTTTAGCATGTGTATTCTTAATAGCATTTCAAAAGTCAGTATGTATAGCTGTATTCTCACAGCAGACTTCCCAATATAATAGAAGATTTTTTTTGATGTCTGAAGATGACATCATGCTGTCCATGTGCAGGTGATGGTTTCTACAGCCAAAAAGCTTTCTTATTTAATTTTTATTTAATCCTTTAATAATTTACTAAGAATATACTTGCTTGTTAGTAGGAAATAATGTTAAAAAGTTGTGCCTTTCCCAAATGGCTTGATTATGACAGGGTTCCAGTTGTCTTTAAGTGTCCAACATAGGTTGCTGGTTTTCCATTGAAAGTTATTACCTAGTGGACACGAGGAGGAGGGGCTGTTCTCTGTAAATTCACTTCCCTTGTGGAGGCTGGATGTGTGTAGGAGACTCCTGTCTGAATGGAAGGTGAGACTTGCTTAACCTGGAAGGGGAAAAAATTCCTAGGCATATAATGACAGCTTAGAAGGCTCATGGCAGCACAGGGTGTTTGGCACAGCCGTTCCAGCTTGCATAGTTGACATCTAAAGCTGTTCCTTTTGGACAGAACACCATCTTAAGTGTTACCATGTTTCTGTGACCTTTCCTAAGATTGCCTGGAAATACTTTTGGTAAATACAGTCACAATACTTAATTTCACTATAAAATTTATTTTCATAGATGTCTTTTGTTGAGAAGTAATTCCTTTTCAGAGGAGCTGAATAATGGGCCTGCTCTATGATGGTACTTCTTGCTTTTGATTTCAGTCATGTTTGATTTATTCAAATTAAAATACTCCTTTTTTTCTCCAATGCCTTTTTAAAGGAAGTTCAGCATGGACAAAATAGGAGAAATGCTTCTTTCAGTTACAGGAGAGAGGCTTTATGCTCTCTATTTTACACCTGTCCATGGATTTCACTCTCCACATTAAGACAGTGTGTGTGTAAATGCTCTACAATGTGTTAAGTAACATAACTGAGATCTGAACTTCTACTTTTCCATTATCTGTCCATTCTCATCTCACATCTTAGATACCTTCCTTCCTCTCTAATCTTGCAAGTTATGTCTGTTCCATCCCCTCCCCATTTTATTTTCCTGGCTGGGTTAGGTGTCTACCTGTTTCCTTTATGTCTGTTTGGTGATGGTACCCCATGTGTGTCTTTACTGTCAAGGGCTTATGGGGTTTAGAATCCATCAGTTATCTTCTCTTGGAGTTCCAGGATCTTAGGCTGTTATTTGTTCCAAAAAGATTGCCAGATTTGAGTTCATAAGAAGCTTTCCAACAAGAATATTTATTTTTTGCTAATAAAATTTTGTCTGAAATATGTACAATATTGCTAAATGTTATATTAATGTGTACAAAATATATGTTTGTGGAATAAAATGTGAGCAGAAACAGGTAGCAGCAAGATGCTGTGGGAGAAAGGACAAGCAGATGACAAGGTGACAGAAACCACTCTTCCTGAATTTGTAGTTGCTGCAGAGTCCAGATGACAGAAAGAAGTACTATTCTTGATTTGGTTTTTATTAGAGTATATAGCACAGTGAGAACTGTTTAACTTGAAGGTTTTTTTTAACAGTAATTTAACCAGCAGAATTCACAAAATTGTGTTGGGTCTTTTCTTCCTGTTTTACCCTTTGTGCTTCATCCTCTCATGTTTGATCTTCTTTTTGTAATTAGGAAAGTAACAATTAGATTCTCTCTTTTTCCATCATGGAACTATGTTTCTGACATGTTGTTACAATATTACCTAAATAAAACCAGAAATAAAATCATGTATTCACTACCCAACTTTTACAAATGTCTAAACTATATTTTGAATTAAAGAAATGTCAGAAAATATCAGCCCCAAATAAACTGTCACCATAGGAGTATAAATTGAAAAGCTTCTAGGTAAGTTTCTTAGCATGTGCTAAGTCTCAGATCCAGACTATGCTGCAGATGATGCCTGAGGAAGCAGCAGTGCCTCTCTGCTACTTCATCTCTGGGTAACCCCTGCAGCAAAACACCTGGGGTGCAGTGTTCTGAGCAAGGACCACTCCAGGAGTCACTTCCAAGGGCAAAGTAAGCAATTACTGATCACAAATCATCTTTAAATGGCAAAAGAGTAGTAAATATCTTAAGTCAGTCACTGTAAGGCTCAATTTAGGAGCTATTTTTTAAGGAAACCTTAGCTGCTCAAAATTTCAAGTATGTAAAGTTGCATATTTCAAAAAAATTTCAGATTAATTGCATTTCTGCCTTGTATTATTCCATCTTTCTTTTCCTTTCATTCCAGAATTGGAGGCCCCATGTTAGAGATTCAGACAATGAATCCTTTTATCTAGGACGTACATTCATTATTCATTGTACATTGTCAATGGATTGCTACTTCAGGCCTGAATTACAGTTAATTAATCTTAGAAAAGCACTTGTAATTTCACACTTTATGAAGCACTGTTGTCTCAGCACAGCAGTGCTGTGGTGGCAAAATACTCTAATGCTTGTTGCTGTTCAGTGTTGTATCTCTTAATATTTATGTGCATTCGGGTCTTTATTTTGCTTACTTCTCTGAAGGTTTATGTTACAGCAGTCATGCTTGTGATTTGGTTTGGAAATGTGTTTTGGTATTTTTATTGTATACAGAATTACGAACAGAACAGACAGGTTTATCATTTAAATTTATCCTTTTCAATGCTGAAAAGGAAAATCTGGAAAAGTGATGGTCTAGAGCAAGTGGAATATGGTACATTCCCAACTTGGCACTTCATTTCAGGTGATGGATTCGATTGGTAACTGGTAGTTGATCAGATACAGTCTGGACTTAGAAGCTAGAGCTTGATGTTCTCCATCAGGTGGTTCCATGTTTCTAAACCTTTTTGCTATGCCTGTAGCTTTCTGGGCACGTGTATACAAGAACTTCACTCAGGAAGTTGAATTCGTGTACTGCAACTCCATTGTTTAGTTTACACATCTGCATAGGAACAGTTCCTGCTCTGTAGCCTATAACAGCTTTGAAAGTATTCTAAAAATACCAGTATCTCTTGACAGTACTTACAGCTGGCATTTCTGGAATGCTGAAAGAAAGAGACTATAATCTATGCTCATATGAAGGTACTAGAGAAGAGATTGAGTGCAAAGTTACCAGAGATCCCTTAGTTGCCTTGCACACAGATGTGTGGTAACTATCAATATATCTTTGTCCTTATACTCTCCTTTTGTACACAGTTGATTGTCGGATGAGATGAAAAACTGAGAGCTAAAAAGGTTTATTACACTTAGTGTGCTTGCTAAGTGGGGAAAAAAACTGCTAAGGGCTTTTGAAATGCTCCTTTAAATCTCTTCAGCTGTATTTGTGTAATTGTTTTAGGGAGTTTCACAGTAACTGCTAACTAAGATAAAAAGCTTACCACAGTTAGACTTTCTGATTACACTCTTTTTGGAAATGTCACATCATAAAAATATTTACTCTATTGTTTGCTGCTTATTAGGTTTCTTTTAATACAATCATAATTCATTTTTAGAAATGTTGATCTTATTATACTCCTTGAAAATAGAAATTGGGGAAAATAATTAAAAGTTTAAATAAGAATCTATTACACTGTGCAGTCTGTGCTGAGTGGAATTGGTGCTGACTAGATAAATGTACCTCCAAACTGAATTACCCTATGATCCTGACCTCATAAGTGGAGTCAAGAATTCAAATTGTTAGTCTGATGAATACCCTGGCAGCCTAATCTAAATACAGCAGTTTTTGTTGTTAGCCAATTAGAGTGATGATAACATTTGTTGTCTAATTACTGCTAGTTTCCAATAATCGATGTGTGGAGCATCATCATTGACCTGAGCTCGGAGGAGGATGCTGGTAGTGTCTTTATGTAATGTGAGACTTTGCTGGGTGGTTTCAGGCAGTCAGTTTGTGTGATCCAAAAGCTTATTGTTCAAGCCTATCCAAAGATTTAAAGTTTCTTTTGGAGTTATGCTGTATCTGCTGTAATTTCCTTGGATATAGAGCCGAGCTGGATCTCAAACCGGGTTAGATACAAGTAATTTGACTGCAATGACTTAGAGTTAATTCACTCAGCTGCAGGGCATGTGCTGCTACAGCTGAAAGCAAGCTCAGAAAACAAGTACCATCCCAGGGAGGGCTGGACAAGAGGTTGGAAGTCCTTAGGCAGTGTGTGTCTGGGGTGGATGAGACTTGTGGCCTGCTGATGGTGATGTCTGTACAGGGCTAAAAGTTGTGTGCATGTGAGAGAGCTTTGTGTGCAGCACTCATGCTGGAGCATAGGCTGACCTTTCAGCTGGGCTTGCTGAGTCATAGGAGCTGAAGGTGGAATTAATCTGCCTGCAAAGCTATAAACTGTTCCAGTTGTGATGGAAGTACTGACATCTCTCCCCAGTGTTACACTAATGGCCAGTCTGCAGCAAACTGCAGGCAAAGGGCAGCCTCTCCTCCTAAACAAACCTTCAGAGTACTGCCAGGTGCCATGTGGAGTTCTGACATGCACTTGAAATTCTGTTCTTAAAGTCTTTCATTGCAACTTCCATTTTTCAGGGTAAGACGTTCTTCAGTGTTGAGTCATCTGCTGGTGAGGAAGCATGGAGGTTTTTTCCTTGTGTTTACAGTAACCTCCTTGTGTGAGCTGACATGGCTTTATAACACTGGCATCCTCTGGTCTGAACTGCAGCAGTTTAGCAAAATAAAACATCTCTTCTGCGAGAAAATCTCTGAAAGCTTTTTGCGTCTGGTGTTCTTCAGAGGCCATGAATTGAATGATATTTTTGCTTTTTTTTGAGGGTTTTTTTTTTTTTTAAAATCTTATTGTTGGAGGAAGTTAATGTCCATGAAACTTGAAATTCTGGGTTTCTGGGAAATGCTATTTATAGGCTTTTGAGGTTAGATCTGGATTAAAATCTGAGAACCACAAGAGTGCTAAACAGTAAATCTTAAGATTGTCTGTATTTGAGGTTGTATTATAAGACTTACTTTTACTGCCTTGATATATTTAATTTGGGTAATTTTTTAAGTACCCAATTTAGCTGAAACTGATAAATTTACAAAGATGCTTATGAAGTGCAGCACAAGTAGAGGGAGTCATGTTTATAAAACTTAAGTCTGTCCTTTGGGGAGAGCAGCTGCTTGGTCTAGTCAATTCCATACTATTTAATAAGAAATTAGAAGTACTGGAAATACTATCCAGAATACACACCAAAAAATTTGTCTTTCTTTCCTATGCCTTGATTCTAGATTTTTCACAAAACCCTGGGTCTAGGGTTTTATTTTTGTTGTTTTGTTACTGCTCTGTGAGAGGTACGGATTTATGTCCCTAGCAGAGGCATAGCTTGTAAAAAGACTTTTCTTGGAAAACTTGTTAGTTTAGGTGTGTAGGGGATTGTTCCTGGAATAGGTGAATTAGTATGCCTCTTGGCATATTGGAACGCCCATTAACAGGTGCAAGCTGCCCTGTTTTGCCACATCATGAAGCTCATTTGGTTTGAATCTTGAAACTGAGTTTCTGGTATTTTTCCAAATCTTACAAGGAGACAGTTTGTGTACAGTTTTTAGTCTGAAATTCTGTCCCCTGTTTTGGTTGGGTTTTCCAGTGTGTTTGGAGTTGAATCTCTGTATCGTTTATAAGGAATGATCTTATCTCACTGTTGTCTAGAACTTGGCAAAAATTGAAGCCTCAAGATGCTCCCCTGTACCTGTTCCCTTTTTTTACTTGTTTCCTGGTACAGTTCCATTGGTTGCTTTTGGGAGATGGTGTATAAATTTTTCCATTTTCTAGTCTCTCAGGTTATAAGGAAAAATATTTGATTTCATGCCTTCTCAGTATTTCCTCAGTTAATGAGCTACCTATAATAATTAGGATTTTCTAAAATGTTTCCTAGGAAAATAATTAGACTCCCTCATGACTGTAGCAAACTCAAGGACTTTAATCTGTTGTCAGAATTATTAAAGAGCAATGCTTTTTCATTCAAAGTGTAGATATGTAACAGATAGATAGTCTACAACAGACTATTTCATCTCCTTCTCAAAGTTTCCAACTTGAATTCATAAGCTCTTTTCTGTTTTTCATCAGTGTTACTTATCTTTTAATACCTGTACTTGTAATTTCACATATAGTATTCTTTTCTTCTACTGCATCTGAAATTGCTTTCTCAGTGTTAGCATTTCTTTCTTAACTTACTTGCTGTGTTCCTTTTAAGTCCCCTACAGTCTCCTGCTTGAATAACTGCTTTTAACTCAATTTATTATTTCCCATCATCATGGCATTAGTATACAAATAATTGTGTGATGGCTTATTCAATTAATTTCTTATTCAGTAGTTTTGTTTTCTTCTTGTTTTCTTCTTTCTTTTCTACCCTTTTTTTTCTTCTCTGTAAATCTGGAATTTTTGTGGTTTTGGTTTTTTTTCCCCCCTCTCCCTGTTCTTCAAAAAGTGAGTCTGGTATCCAGTCCAGGCTCTTGTTTCTGATGCCACCTCTGAGGACAGAAGATGGGATGTGTCAAGAGAAGTAGTGGTTAGTCAAGAGCATATGTGTGCTCTCTGAGGCCTGTGCTCCATACATGAAGTTTCTAGACTTATCCTTTCAGTTCATTAAAGGAATGACAAACTTACTGTGCAGAGTGGTGTAGAAAATGAAGGTGAGGTTTAGCAAATCAAATGCAGACTTTGTTTGTTTTAACTTCTTTGGGGAGAGGAAAGGAAGGTCTGATTTAATTGATTAGGCAGCTGGTTTGAGATGACCTCTTTGCCCACATTCAGTACTGAAACTGTTGTTAATCCATATTTTTGTTTTGGGGGTTAGTGGTAAGATATTAAATAGAAGTTGCCAGCTGTTGAGCTTTTGGTTATTTTGATCTTATGGAACCAGATACTTGTGATTTTGACAGGACATAATATATCTTTTCTTGGGGACTGTCTAGAAACATGATGTGCGCAAGAAGTTCTAACTGGAAAAGGTAATTTCATAAATGTTGTGGTCGTGGATAAAGCTGAGGGTGTCTCTTATTCTTCTGGATAGTTCAAATATAATACACAGACCACAAAGACGTTGGTGATCTTTTTTTTTGTTTCGTTTTGTTAAACTTGTTTGTTAAATTCAGAAACTAATTACAAATGAGAGAGGAAGAATTCTTAGAGGAAGCAGCATTTTGGTAATTTTTATGGGAAACTGTCAGTGTGTGGAGGTGCACATTTGAGAAAGTGAAGTGAAACTCACTTACCCAGAGGTGGGAAAAAAGGAGTGAAAATAGACATTACATTAAATATGGATGTGTAGAATTTGGACAAAGACTCTAATGGCAGGAAAAAGTACTTCAAACAAAAATTGAAATTAGTGAAGAGTGGCTAACTGGAGAAGACAAAAATTGCATTGCAAAACATTGCAAAATAATTTGGAGTAGATGTGAGGTGGAGTAAAAAATGAAGAGCAGAGATGTCTAACTGTAAAAGCCTATAAAAATCAAGGTGACAAATGAGGGCTTAGAAAAAAAGGGCTCTAATAAACAAATAGCATAACCCAAGTCACTTCTTTGCTGGCTGAAGGGAAGGAAATCAGAGGAGTTGGAGGTGACAATGAAGTTTTGATCCTGAGAGTAAAATAATATGTGTTATTTAGAATTGAAATGGAAGACTGTAGCAAGACCAAGGGTGTCCTGGTTTAGGGCAAATTTGGGAGAGAACCTCCAAATGGGGTTCTTCCAGAAAAGCAAATTCAACTGGCCCTTCCCCCAACTGGTTGAGGAAAAGAGGTTTCCTTGTAGAGAAGTGGAAAAAACCTGTTTAATTTACAGAAATTAAATAGTATTAAACAATAAAATCTCTCACTGTTCAATGAGATGTCAAATTCAGGGAAAAGTCCTTTTCATGTGGTGTAGCTCAGCCCGCTCAGTTTTTATCAGTCCCTCCAGCACTGGAAAGTGCCGAGGCCCAGGCCCCGGTGGGCCACAGGCGTGAGTTTGGCTGGGTGTTCAGTCCAGAGCAGGTTTGAACAGATCCAAGGGGAAAAAAATGAGAAAAAAGTCCAGGGAACTCCTCTGCCTCAGGTAGCTAAAACTAACTAACAGTAAAAGAGAAGCTTTGTCCCACTGTCTGTCCATGCTGCAGACACCACAGTTCAGGAGCAGGATGCAGTAGAGTGATATTTTCCTTCAACACAAACTGTGCGCTCCTCCTTCCCCCCACTTTGCTCTCAGAGCCAGTCTTAAAGGTGAAGAACTTAATATATTAACATAAACCAGGTGATTGGGGATGCAAACATCTTGAAGTCACCCCAGGACAAAGGGGAAAAAAGGTATGCTAAATACTAAGGAATCAGTATGTGAAAATGGTGTGGCAGAATGGGATAGGAGTCTGAGATTTGAACCATTTTTGAGGTGTGCTAAGTTATTGCTGTGTGTTGGAACAGATACGCAGAGGTGGCAATTAAATGGTTGGAAAGCTTGTACTTAAAATGGACTTGCTTCCTATAAGGGGACTAAAACAATGGCTACAGCCCTAAATCAGTGCGTCAGAACATTAGAAATATTTCTTACTGTAACTTTACATCTTTTCATGAAATGCATAATTCAAGTTGCTTTATAGATGCTGTGAAATTATGATAATAATTACTTAATTTACTATATTTTTATCACTTAATAAAAATGTTCTATCTTTTGTGCATAGATATTTGATTTAATGGATGCCAAAGCCCGTGCTGACTGCATCAAAGAAATAGATCTTCTTAAGGTAAAAGATTTGTTTAGAAAATGTGCAGCCATCATCAAAAAATGTTATGTTGTTCATAGACATGATTGGGATGTCCACTGTTTTTTGTGTACAGTTTTTAAAAGCCTCACTTTGAAGAATTTTGTGATCTTTAGTACTTTAAAAGTTAATATTGAGAAGTAAATCTGATGGAATAATGAATAACACTTCAAGTAAAAATATCTGCCAGAATTGCAATATTGTGAATGACTGAGTCCTTTGTACGGTAAAATCCTGACTTCAAAAATTGATTTTGCTATTTACTTCAAAAATCAACTTTGCTGTTCCAGATAGTTTTAGCATACTATAGGATATATACATTGAAGTAAAATTCCTCTAAAATTGCAATGTCAGTCACCATGTAGATCCTAAAATGACATCCTGTTCTTGCAAAGTATTTTTAAATGCTTCTCATCAGCATATAATTTTTGTAATTTATATCATAGTGAAATAGATTTTAGGGGATTTTTTGTTTGCCTAAGTAAATTATGGTCTATGTTGGTCTTAAAACATGTGACATGCTCTACACTAAACTGTGTATTACTATTTTGCTTTCTTAGCAATTGAATCATCCAAATGTAATCAAATATTATGCCTCATTCATTGAAGACAATGAACTGAACATAGTGTTGGAATTAGCAGATGCTGGAGATCTCTCTAGAATGATAAAGGTAGGGATTAACTTTTTTTTTTTTAAAATAATGTAATGTTCAACTTTGGCTTTTCATTCTGTGTAATCATCACTGGGTGAAATGCAGTGAAAATGTCAGGATCTGGAAAGTAAGGTGTTTAGTCTGTTTTTTCATTTTTTTGTTTTTTGTTTTGTTTTTTTTTTTTAATGTATACCGATATTGATGCTTATGTAGGTATTTTTAACACTTTGCTCAGAATGTGCCATTTGGGGCCATAAGTAGACTGAAGTTATATTAGCACTAGGGAGGAAAAAAAAAAAAAGCTTGTAATGAAAAGCAGTCACCACCATTTAGAACAATTAATTTTAATGGCATTGTGGATTTTTAGGTTCAGTTGTGTTTTGTCTTCCAATATTTCATTCTCAATAATAGCAGTAAAAGCAGAGAACTCCTCTAGAGCAGAAATGTCTTCTAGATCTTGAACTGCTAATAATATATTTCATATTTCTTTGAGATTACATGAAGTGAGTTTACTAACGTGTGGTTGTGCATTACAGGTTAATCGAATTTTTTGGTAATATTTAAACACCTATTTAGCTAATCAAAAAAATTTATCAAAGACCCATTGTGCAAGATTTTGTATTCTAAAACTTATATGAAGTTTTAAATGCCTTTTTTAATGTTTCTCCGTCATTTGACAACTACTTCCTTTTGTTCCCTTCTGTTTTTCCACTTATGTTGGGTCTGGAATGTCCTTTTAGCATTTTTCCTTGTGTGCACACCAGCATTATTGCTGTCAACACAGCACACCACCACTGTGGGCACAAACAATGCCAGTCAATTAGTGTTCACTCAGCAGCACTGGGCACAGAACACAGTTAGACTGTTTTGCTTAGGACCTACATGAATAGAGAATGTTAATTTCTTCATTAGTGACTTTCATGCTGATTTTTTTTTTTTGAGCCTTTGAGGAATATTCCTTTCTAAATTGATAATTGTAAGGTAGGACAATCAAAATTTAGTTCTAAGCAGGTTGACAGCGTCTGTTAATATTTATAGCCAAATGTGGTATTTTTCTTAATCTCATGAATTATTGATTCTGTGGGCTTACATTTCATAAAACATAAAGGAAGGTTTGTCTTTTCTTTTGAATGTTCAGTTTTGACACAACAGTTACTAATATGAGTACTCTGTGACAGATTGCCTTATGGCATGTCTGGTCTTATGACCCACTGAAGCTTTTTTTTCCCCTTGTTTTTTTTTTTTTTATTATTTAATTTTAAATCCAATGTGTAGCTTTTTCAGTGCAGTTGGCCTCATTACACCTTGTTCAAGTCGGTGGGTATTTCTTACAGGCTCGATCTTGGAGGCACTTTGTGATTGTCCTCTTAACACAGGGATCATGTTTAATGTAGCAAACTTAGATTGCTGTTTGATGTTAATGACAGCCTATCAGGCTATTATTAAATATGTATGAGGTGTCACAATGCACTGTGTCTTCATGCTGCTGGTGGAGGAAATGATTTGGTAGATTACTTTGACAATATGAGTTTAAATGTGGGGCTCACCAGTCTTAAAAATGTAGTTTAAAAATTGCCTGAAAAATACATGATATGTAATAGCATGGAATCTTCCTAGAGGAGTAGCTGCCTGTCACACTATTAAGGTAAATAACTATGTTGTGTTACCAAGACAAATAAACTCCTTTGGTTTCCAGTGTTCTTGCTAGAATGTTAGTCTTAAGTTGTTGGAGAGTGTTGAAACACCCTCAGAACAGTGTTTGGATACCAGGCTGTGTGATTTGTAGAGGGAATTTGGGATGTTTCTGAAATTGTGAATGACCACAGCTTGAATGACACTAAAACCAATGATAATTTGAGGGGAAACTACTTAACTAGTTTACTTAGGTATTTGTTATGACATTATTGGCACATCAGAGAATACTTATAAGGCTGCTGTGCCTCACAGTGCACCTTAATGAATTCCTTAGTTCTTCTCTTAATGAACGACATCCTTACTGCCCAGCTTTTATATTGTCCCTCTTGTCACCTGCGAATAATACTCTCTTTGTCCCCATTGTATAGACAACTGAGGAAAATCACTTGGTGCATTCAGATGTATTCTAATAGAATTCATAGAATCTGCTGCATGTCCAAAAAAAAGCAGCTGTGCATTGGCATTTACATATCGCATAATGAAAGCAGAGGTATTTCATGTGTTCTCTCTGCTGCTGTGTTTATGTATGTACATACAAAGATTTAATCCACTTTACCGTAATTATTTTTGTAATTATCTCTGTCACAGGGAGATGTTTCAATATAGTCTCCATTCTCAAAAGCAAGAGGGTTCAAAATTGAGGATTTCTTACTGTACAGCTTTTAGTGGCCTGTTAGAATACTTGAATGAGGCATATCAATAAAACTGAGAGTGAAACACCAGTGAGGTGAAAATGTTTGTGTTTGACTCAGTTGGTTTTGCACTGCAGTACTTCAGCACTGTGTAACCCTTCTGTGGGCGTGGTGAAAAAAAGAAAAACTCTTGATTTTTCTGCCAGTGAATTGGGTTGCTGGATACTATTACCTCAAAGAATTGCATGTAAATCATTATTAACTATTGTGCTAAGTCCCAGTTCCTCATGGTCTGTGGTCTCCACTGCAGAACATGTGATAGTATGTGGCTGCCAAGGTTCAGGGTAGTTCATGAGAACTAGTGTTACCTCATAATACCACCTCATTCTGCAATACAATAATATGTTGTAAGGCAAGTTTGAGGCTTGGTCCGTTTTATTATTAGTCGTGGTTCTCCTCTGCTACAAACATTTTCTGTGGGTTTTTTAGTTTGTTTGTTTCCTTGTTTTCAAGTTGATATATTGAACAAAGATATTTCCACAAATAAGGAAGACTCTACTAATTGAATTAAGAAAATACAGTGTAATAATTCAGTAAAAAGAGCTAGTTAGTAAAGTCTGTCCTGAAGGTGTTGGAACAAGAGAATTTGAGTTATCTTACAGAATAATTAGCATATTATTTAAGGTTAAATATAAAATTACTAGGCTTGCAAGTAGGGATGTTATCAAGGCACTAAAATAGTGGGGTTTTTTTAACTCAGCAATAAACTTCAAAGGCTGTTTATTTAATTTCTGCAGTTACTTTTAGTTTTTAGGGTCTTCTGGAAAATAATCTTAGTGCACCAAAAAAAAAGTAAACTTTAAACTGAATGTGTCATACAGATCTTAAGGAAGTTAATCCTGTTTTGGAAACAAGCATGAAAGCATTCATCTGAAAAGTTGAAAATATGTATGTAGCTGTCTCAAGATAGATGGAAAATAACTTGAATTCTACAAAATGTCAACTAGGCACTTCAGCCACTCCTCAGACAGCACTTTTTGTGTGTATTTTTTCAACTTCAAATAAAGATAAACATACTATAATTATCTAGGTAAAATAACAAATATTTAAAAACCTTTCATCAGTATAAAATTCCTATTGATATGTCAAGTTTCTATAGCTAGGACCAGTGAATTCTTTATCCTTGAGCTTGTTTTTTATAGGATAGTCCAAATGCAGGAATAGTCACTTTTTTCCAAGCAACTGATGCAGATCTAAATGGTTCCTTGAAGGAGCTGGAGCTCTATTTAGACTTGTATGAAGTCTCATCAAGTATAATTTGTGTTTCTCTAGTGCTGGATATTTTGGGCTTCACTGTATGAAACTGCATCAGTCAATTTCTCCACTCCACATGGTCTGGAATGTAGACCCTCCTTCCCATGCCAAAATACATTAGCTCTGGAGTGTTTGAGACTTTGCAGAACTGTGAGGTTGGCTAGCTTACCTGTCTGAGGGGTAGCCTGCCCTTTCATGAGCTTGGAAGCAATTTTAGCTTCATTCACTGGCAGCTATGCCAGCAGGCTGCTCTCCTGCTGGTGTGAAGCACCCACGACTCCACGGCAGCATCCGTGCCACTGCAGCCTGAGCGTGTTACGGTGAGAGGTGGCAGCCCTTGGGCATCTCTGGATGTGTTGTAATGGCAGTCATTTGGAAGGGACAGCTATTACAGTCTGCCTCACCTGAAGTGTTCAGTGCCTGCACAGTGCTGAAGGGAGGGGTTGTCTCTTCATTCTGAGCTGCAGTGGTGAACAGGTGCAGGTCAGAGACGCTTTTGGGAGCTCAGCGGTGCATCTCACCCCTCTGTTCTTGTAGCATGGCAGTGTCTTGAGGGGGCAGGTACTGCAGCAGCAGCTCATTCTTTTTTCTGTCTGCACAGCAGCTGCCCTGAGCGCTGGGTGCCTCAGAACCCATAATTACCCATTCTCACTGCAGTGAAGCTGGTTGTGTTGCTGGGAATGGAGAAGTGTTACTTGCTGTTTTTTCCACCTGTTTTCTGGTGGATTGCTGTTCTGGGCATGTGCTAGAAATATAGAGATGCTTTTGCAGAAAGTAGGATTTTCAGATAAGTATTGATAGTACATGGTAGCTATAGTTGGACTGTTTAATTGCCACAGGAGTAATATTTTTTTGCTGTAATATTTGCAAGATTTTTGGGAGTATGAAGTTAGGGAAGCATCTGTGTAAGGAAGAGCTGCAGTGTCGAATTCAGCAGGTGGCCATGTGTTAAATTTTGCATGCCCTTCCCAGGATTTTGGGAAACCCTCAGCTATTAGCTGAGGGCTATTTTTTGGTTCTGTATCTCTTTATTATCCAAAACATTGATCTAAAACGTTAGCAGTTGTAGGAGATAGTTGGTATTCCTGTTTGGAAAGCTGGTGGGAAAAGTGATGTTTCCTGTGTATTTTGAATGGCAGTGTTGCAGAAGCTGTTTTCTGCCACACACACACGCGTCCAGCAGGACTAACTGTTGGCTGCTAGGATTGCTAAATATTTAGTTGTGTGAGAATGTTTTCAGTTTGTCAAAATATAGTAAATTCCTATTAACACGCTGCATGCAACATTTCATTATAATACCATGCAACCGTTGAATCTTTAAATAATCTAAGCCCCTTTGTGCCTTGAAACAGATTAAAACTCAGGAGATTTTTCTTACAGTAATGGCTTTCAAAATTTACCTAAATTTCAATTCTTCTAGCATATGTGCTTAACAGAAATTGCTGGAGCGTAATTCCAAAAGTTGAGAATTTCTGTATGCGTAGAGCTGTGTGAACCTCCTGTGTCTCTTGGTGCTGACATGACCTGAGTGACTGTCAGTACTTTGACCTGGAGTATGACGGGTGACTGAAATGGCATTGCCAGAAATAGCTTTTCCAGGTGCTTTGGGTGAGCTAAAGCTTTCCTTTGCCTCAAGGGTGTTTATTCTTTCTAACAACCTGGGAAAGGGAGTAATCTGAGAGAAGACAAGGCTGGAACAAGTAGCTGATCCTTAAGTGATCCTTAAGCACAGAGAGAAGATCTGACTGGGAAGAAGGAAGACAGGCACACCTGTGCTGGCTGGCAGTGTTTGAGAGAAGGCAAGCAGGGAATTTATACCACTGGGAGTAGAGACTGAGGAGTGTAAGAGAGTAAGAGTAGTGCGTTGGGAAATTGTGAAATGGGATTTCCAATCCTGGACATGGGGACAGGGAGGTTGGAGAAGAGCTGAGGTGTCAGAGAGTGGGACAGATGGGGCAAGGATCCTTGAGACAAACAAACTGGCTGTCAGCAGGGAGAGAGCCTGGATGAACTAAGTCAGACTGGCTGGGAACAGGATGGGATGTGACTCTTCTGAGGGTGCAGCTGTGCTGCCTTCTTTGTTAGGCAGGGTATTGGGGAAAAAAAAAAGGTTTTGTGATTAGTACAATTTTGTTATTAGTACAGGGTTTTTCTAAAGACCATACTTGTTCTTTTCCTAAGGGACACTGAATAAACCACTTCAGCCATTGCTTTTTGGGGAGAATTCTAATTGCTTATTCTGTATTTCTGACATTCAAGGCAAAACTCTGGATCTTGATTTGTAGAAGTGTTGAGCATTCATAACTTCATTCTGAGTGGAAACCGTGCTTTGAAGATGAACTGTTTCATAAAGCTATGTATTTTGAGAAGGAGGTACTTAAATTGGTGCCAGAATTAACACTTTTGATCTCTATTCTTGGCCCACATTCTAATCTGTAAAATGGGGATGTTACTACCTCATCATTTCTAAGGCCATTTGTGAAGATATTTTATTAATTTAATATTCCAACAATGCATACTAGGAAACTGTACCCCTTGCTGAAACTTATGTTTAATAATAGGTTATGAATAGTGCACAATAAACAAAGCCTAGAGACATTTTCAAACTGCTCATTAGCTGAGTGTCATGAATGAATGAGTAAAGGGTCTTCTAACATAAATAAAACAGAACTGAAAATTGCATACAAACACTCTAAAGGAGGAGAAATTACAGTGGCTCTAGTTCTGAGATTTTTCTTAGACATATATTTATGTCCAAATAATTGACATATTGGTTTTGGGAAAAGTATTTTTAAAGTAGTCTTTTGTGCATGTTTGTGTAGTTCGTTTCTTTTTATGATGCTGATTCATCTTGATCTATAATTGTAGATTTTAAAACATGGAATCTGGTTCTTTTGGCTTTCAGCAGTGTCTCATGCTTTTTTTTCTTTCCATGACTGCTAGATTTAATTTAAAGGAAAAAAAAACCCAGTACCACCACCCCCACACCAAACCACCTCACACAAAGTATTTTTATTGTGCATATGGTTATGTTTTAGAATATAGAATAGTTTGGCACTTTGCTGAAGCTGCATCATTGATATATGTTAAAAGCTTCAAAATATTTTTTTCCTCAGTGGTTTATTTTTTGCTTTCTGTATCACCTTTACCATAGCTTTTTTCCTTACTCATTTTTGAAAAAAGCTTCAAAAGATAGTGTAGCTTGAAGAAGCCTTTAATATAATAGGATAGTGTAACACGGAGTGTCCTAATTACAGATCAAAGCTAAACTATTTTTATATGCCTTTTCCTAAAGGAGGAACCTGGGGCTTTGAACCAGTCAGGCTAATTTTTGCCACTAACCTTTTTTAAAGCTGTTAATTATTTTTTTTTTTTTTTTAAATTTTTACCTCCTGTAATTAAAAAAACAGTGCATTCTGTTCAACTTTGTGTGTCTGTGTTAGCTGTGTACCAGGTAAAAACGTGGGGCAGGGTGTTCAGAGGGGAAGTGGCTGCTCTGTGGATGGAGCTGTGAAGTCTTAAAATAAAAAGTGAAGGCACAGAGCCTTGGCAGGGTGGTAGAGCTGCTTCTGGTAAGCTTTTCTTCCACCTGTGTGTGTTACTGGGGTGTCTGACAGGTGCTCCACTGTCACCTTTGCCACAGGTAAGCAGTGAGAGCAGCAGCACCAGTTTACCCTGTGCACATTACATACATGTGCTGGCAGAATGAGAGCTGGCTGGTCCCCCAGTTTATAATCACTGGGATAATTGGGCTGGGTAATTGCCAGGCAGCCTTGTTAGTTTTGCTGGGAGTCAGCCATTGTGTGTGTCTGCCACTGGAACAATAAGAATAAGCAGGCAGATTTTCTGCTAAAATAATTAGACAATCACCAGTGTTTTGTCTTGTGGCCGATTGCCTTCACAGACATCACACCTGAAGCTGTTGTGGAAGTACTGGCTGTACACACAGGGAAAACAACGGTGTCAGTCAGCTATGAAAAGTTAACAGTAAACTTCATTTAACTTATGCAGGCTGTACCAATAGGCTTTGGAGATTTCATTTCCACCTTTGCCCACTGGTTCTGAAATTGTCTGTGAATCTTTAAAGAGCAGGGAAAGTCAGAAGATTTTATTTAATAATATCTGGGTACTTTTCTTGATTGAAATGCCTGCAAACAATACTTGGGGACTAATTTTAATTTTTCACAGAGTTGCATTTGAAAAATTTGCACCGTCAGTGTTTGCACTATGTGGGTAACTTGCTCAGAATAGATTTCAAATCAGTCTGCCTTGTTTGTAGAGAAAAGAAAAAAAAAAGTTGGTAGTCTCTGTATTTACTGTGTCATGCTATTGCTTTTTATTAAGAAGCAGAGTTAATGATTCAAGCATGAGTTTCACCTCTTCATGCTGTATCAGTTTTCCCAAGGGGTTTTTTTTGGAGAGAGATGCATGTAAACAAATACTGTTGAATTTAAATGTGTGGCTGTGTGTTTTAAGAAGCCCTGCTCAGCAATAACAGCAGAGACCAGGAAAATGATGCAGTATTGGAAATTTTATATTAGTGGTTCTGAAAGTATATTGGATTTCAGCAGGTGATCTGTATTTCTGAATACGCTATGTCCTTGCTCTTTTGCATCAGCAGAAGTGTTAGGTGTAACAGAGGGTCTGTAGGTGGTCTGCTTAATAAGGAAAATTGAAATGAATCCTTGCAAAGAAAGGTGGCTAAAAATACGTTGATGTAAAGTGACTTTGTGCAGAGCTTTCTAAGGAATATGAGTTTAATCAGGAGTCTTACTAAGTCTGATTATTAGCATGAGAGAATATATACTAAAAGGTAAAACATGAAAAATTTTCATTGCATTTTTTACAAGGCTTATTACTTCTTGTAAGTGAATGTCCTTTTTTTGATTTTGTGTACAATAAGATTCTGTTTGAGAAGATGCTTCTGTCTCAATTCTGTGGTGTCCCTGCAGCATTCTTCTGGTGTGGTTTGTTGTTTTTTTTTTTTTAAGTTTTGGGTTTTTTTGTGTTTTGATGTTTTTTTTAAAGAAAAGACCACAGTTTAATTCTACTGACTTGTCCTTCTGATGCTAGTAGGTACTTCTATTAGTACCATTATTTTGTGTGTTAATTTTTGTACTGTATCTTAGTCTTTACCTCTGGAATAAAGTTTGTTGTATACTAAGATGACTAATATGGGAAGATCTAATTTTTTAAAACTCTTTTTTTGTGAATTCTGGAAGGGTAAAAAATAAATGTATGACATCTTCAGTAAGGGGCGATATTAGCAACTGTTAATGAAAGTTGGTAAACAAACCAGGTAAATATTTTTATTTTCATCATTTTGTTGGCTGAATACTTGCTGCTTTTGTTATGTTCAGCTGATAGATGACAAAGAGTTTGGGTGGGTTTTTTTTGGTATTTGTTCTCTTTTTACAAGTAAGAGACAGCTGCTGCTCTTGAAATGTAGGCAAATTTGATGACACTGTATATCAAACTGAATGAATGAATCAGAATGTGGTGGGAGGTTCTATTTTTGTTCTGCATAGAAAGCAAGAAAAAAAAGGCAGAAAACTTGCCGTGGTATAAAGAGACGGGCAGCTGAATTAATCAAAGAACAGAACCAGACAAAACTCCTGGGATGCTGCATTGCTACTAGAATTATATAGCTTTTAAAAATAGGTACAGACATCCTTTCTATATTCATGAGTCTCCAAAATGTTGGAATGTTGTGGCCCATCTTCACTGGTCTGTCTTTCTGACCGTGCATGTCCTTGCCCATTGTGATTTGTTTCTGTTACATTCACAGAGTGAGAACTCTTGCTTGTGCTTTCATAATTTCCTGTTATGGCTGCCTGACCTTCTCTTTCCTCTTTGTTTTTCCTGCTCGTCCATATTAAAAAAAGCTTCCAAAGAAACACAGTCAGAAGTGGTCAAGATCTTTATTGTGTTACTCAGAAGTTCTGTGTAATCATTTTTGCATCTCTTTCCTCTTGATTCAGTTCAAATTTCTTCTCACTAGGATCTGGTTGTTGAATCCCTGTGTTATAAGTTTATACAGTAAAATGTAAAAACCTTCCGTGCTTTGTATTTTTTTAAGCTGTGGATGAAGTCATGAGAACAAAAAATGTGATTCAGGTTTTTATCAAATCATGAAAGAGAGGAAGGAATCTGTTTACACTAATGAAATCATCATTCTTGTTTTAGTTTTCTTCCAAGTACAGTGTTTCAAAAAAAAGCTCTGGGCTACAGCATGGGCAGGGAAAAATTCAGATATATGTTCTTGTGGGCTTGTTTGACAGTTCCACAGTTCTTTTCTTTTTTTAAATAATGACTCTGCAAAATTGTTTAGATGATCAATTTATCAACTCCCTGCAAGAGAAGTTCATAAACACCTTGCTTTCTTTAGTCCAGTTAGCTTCTTAAACACTTGTGTTGTCTTTTTTCTTATTTATGTCTATTTATTCTCTATTCAGTGAGACTTAAATGAGACTAAATCACATCCCTTAAAATCCTCCAATAATCAGCATCAGAACTGAATGCTAAATTTTTTCCAAGAGTGGTTATTGAGATGAAGGCAGTCATATCTGAATTTCCAGTTGTGTTGAAATCGACTGTGTTCACTCTCTCTACTCATCTGCAGGAAATTGTTAGTTTTATTATAAAATCCAAACATAGTCCTGCGTGCTTCCTGTAAGTATTAACTGAATTGTGCCTTTCAATTCTAGGTAGGACCAGCTGCTAAGTGCTGTCACTTTTGTTTTTGGAGTTGGACCTTTAAACCATCATCTATAGAAACTCCGTATGATATAATTTCATGAGTTTATGTTGGCTTTTTTCTCCATCTATCCTTTACATTTTATTTGTCCAGAAACTGAATAGTGTTTGCTATTTAGGTGCAGGGCAGATATATTTAATTTCATTAGGATGGAAACATTTGGAGAATATTTAATTTTTCTCTTAGCAGTACATTAGAGAACCAGGAGAATTCTGTTTTCCCACAATGAAAGTGCTCAGTCATTCTGTAAAAGTGATGGAAATATGAACTGGTGATATATCCTGCCTGCCTTAAAGCTCTTTAACGCATTTGATTAGCAAATTTCTGACCACCAAAATGTCCAGTTGTATTAAATGACTGAATTGCAGTTTTAACTATAATGTACTGACATTGTGGTGACTCTTCAAAGTAGTTTTTTGTGATTTCATTCTCAGATGGAGATGGAAATTCCATGGGATATGGCTTTCAAAACAATTAATATTTGCTGGGAGCCAGCCTACTGCCAAAGTGTGCCTGGTGTTCTGTTTACCTGATAAAGCACTGGCTTGCAGCACTGCCCAAATTTTTAATGCACATGTACAGGCAGCTCCCTTTTTGCCCAGTTTCAACTAGTTTGAGATTGATCTTTCACCTCAGACAGGATCATGTTTTTTTAATGTCACACCCTAGAAGGTCAGTGGTCTGAGGGGACATCAGGACTGTCCTTTGAGCCCAAGATGGGTGGAAGAAGGAGAATAATGAAGTGTTGAAGATGAGAGCACTTTAGAGAGCTGTATGTCAGGCTGTATTCCTCTGAGGGCAAATCTGGGCAGGTAATGCCAACCTGTGTACAATGGGAGAGAAATGTGTGAAGTTAACTTGGTTGTGTGGGCTTTAGAATGCTTCAGGCACTAAGCAGTGGATTAGTTTCAGCATTGACTGTGGTGCTACTATGCTGTGCTGCAACAGAGGTTAAAAATTGTTGTTGCATCATCATATCTTCTGCATTTTGGCTTCCCTGTAAGGAGGGAGCAAACACCACAATCGTTAGAACTGTATTTTGCATTGTGGACTCTCTTAAATGAAGGAGAAAAGAAAGGATCCTTTGAATATGTTTTGAATACAGTTCATGCATGCTGTATGAATTTAATTACGCTGTTTGGCATAAAAATAGTTTTGTCTGTGTTTTCAATGAACTTACATTTCTTGTTGGAAGGTAAGGTTCTAAACAGAAATTGTATTTTCCTTATTCACTTTTCTCAGAATTAAATGTGCCTGTGTTTCCTAGAAGCACACAACTTGTTTCAATAGCTAGTTTTGCAAAACTCATCTTTTGGTGGTGACTTTTTATCACTATTTTGCCTATGAGTGAACAACAGCCTAAGAAAAAATGAGAATGTGTATTTTGAGGGAAGAAGATAGAGTGAGTAATTAAGTACTGAACAACATAATGTTCTTTGAGTTTATTTTAAAGATAATTATATTATTTTTAAGCCCATACAAATGAAAATATTGTCTGTTTATTTGTTTGGTTTTAAACATTGTTACCAAATCTAGCGGCTCTCTTTTCCATCCTCTTTAGATGGATAAATTCTCTGGGGTTAAGTAATATCATAGATGTTTTCTGGAGGAGGTTATTATTGTCCTGCAAAATTATTAATGCCTTCAGCAGAATGAGACCACATCTGACACGCTTCAAGTTGCATCCTCACACTGTAAAAACTGAAGTCGATTTTGTAGTGTACATCAGCTGTAGTGCTAGGGATGGCAAGCGAATAATGTGTCACAAGAAAACTTGTACATAAATACTTTGAAAGTACACTGATGTACTTAAGGTAAATCAGAATGGGAATGTGTAATTGAAAATCTTCCCATTTCAGGCATTTTGTGAATGGTATTTCATAACCGCTTGTACTTGCATTTGAGTTAAAAAAATAGTAATTCAGAATGTTTAAATAAAGTACCTAGTTATAATTATGATAATTTCAGAATGCATTTTAAATCAAGTAACTATGCTTTCATGTACACATACTTAGAAGTATTGTGTATTTGTTTTTAAATTAAAAGAAACCTGGTCTCCATCTTCTGTTGACATCAAACAATCCTCTGATATGCAAATCCAGCGGTGGGGAGAACAGATACACAGGGTTTGTTTGGATTCAGTCCAAGACTGAAATAAAATTATATTTAAAGATGTGATTTATATGCTTTGCCTCATTTAAATGAAAATGCATTTTGAAATAATCCCTGTAACTAAAAACATTTGGTAGAATGTTAAGATCCTTTGTAAGCCTGATGCATTTTGCTATAGGTAGTTTAAAAGCATCTCTCTCTCATACTCCTGTGTGTCTCTAATGTGCAGATGCAGCTGTCAACTTCTCAGTGGCATGTTTTAACATAGTACGAAAATATTTCTATTTTTGCAAATTAATAAATGTTTGTTATATGTACTTTCTTAAAGCATGCACGAGTGTGAAGTCTGTACACACAATTAATTACATCAAATACTTTGCTTTCCATCTAAAATTTTGCTAGTCTTAATGTTGTTTATGTATTTTCTCCTTGTGTGTAACTTCAAAACCTAAGACAGCATGATTCCTTTGGAAACAAAGGCTAAACAAGCAATGATTTTACAGTGTTTTTCCCTTCAGCTGCAGAATTTATAATGATTAAACTTTTACATTTTAACATGGCTGAATCTTTGGAGGACCATCTTTTGGAGGACCATTATTCAGTTCCTGAGTACAACATTTGAAGATGATGTGTATAGCAGAGTGTAATTGTTTTGTGTAAGCTTTAGCAGGCCACCTCTTATCAGTGATCAGGAATGGGTTTTCATACAGGATAGAAGTTACTTGAACAGGAGTTATATCACTCTGGAATTTTCAGAAATCACAGTTCTTTTAGTTCCCTTTCATGTATTGCTGAAGATTTTCAAGCTAACGTGACCAATTATTCTTACATGATCTTTTTAACTGTGTGATACTGCTCTTCTTTTTTTTTTTTTTTTTTTTTTATTTTCAGAAAATGAGGGTATGGAAGTCAAATTTGGTGTAAGGAAGTGTATTTAGTTTGGGACGTTCTGTGGCACATGACTTTGTATCTGACCTTTATTTGTTCTGTGACTACTTTATGCTAAATTACTCTGACCACATTAATTCAACACTGAGGAGCACTAAATACTGTATAAATCCTTTTTTGGGGTAGGAGTTTTATTTCATTAATGTTAGTTATAGTTCTGTGTGTAGACTGACTTACACACATGCAGTGTTGATAAAAATATTAATATTTTAGGGGAAAGTTTTCTATGTCAAGAAATTTTGTTAAACCTTTCTCATTAGGTTGTGAGCCTCTTGTATTTTTTTAATTAGGGATTTTCTGTCTTTTTTTTTAGTCATTTTATGCAAGTTTTAATTTTTAATATTCACGATCCATGTTTTTTTCTTTAAGCATTTTAAGAAACAGAAGAGGTTGATTCCTGAAAGAACAGTTTGGAAATACTTTGTTCAGCTTTGCAGTGCCTTGGAACATATGCATTCTCGTCGTGTTATGCATAGAGGTAATACAGGATCAAAGATGATTTGTCCTTACTAAACTATGTGAGAATTAAGCTGGCTGGAATCAATTTTGACAGCTGAAACAAATTACGTTTCTGTGAGATTTTAGAAGTAATAGAAAACTGAGAGAAATTTGTGGTTTTACATTTGTTGTGGTAGGCATTTCTGTGGTAGGCAGGTTTTTCAAAATAAGCGATAGTTCTGTAAGTGATGGATACCCTGCCATAGCCACTTCATTTTTCTGGGTCTTGTCTTCTGTCCTGTATTTATTCTTCTATATTTGCCCATTGTCTTGGCCGGTATTGTTACCTACCCTGCACAGATCTGACAGTCCATTCTTTGCACTTCTTGTACCTGCTTGTCTTAAAGAGTATCTGCTTGTACCCTGCTTGCCCGTGATGTACAGGCTTTTCTTCTAGTCCCTTCTTTATTGGATTATGTGCAGGTGTGAGCATTTCCTCCAATTCTCTGCTCCTTTCCACTATTTCCAATCTCTGTCCCAACAGCCCTTGTAGTTGCCAGCTATCCCTGTCAGGTACTAAATTTCCTTGGCCCATTTTAAACCTCGGTGCTGCTGTCTCCTCTGGATGTGGTCTTCATTTCATCTCATAACTCTTGAGTCAAAGAAAACAGATAATAGTATAGCTTCTTCTCAGATCTGCTATATTTTTTTTTTCCTTTTTGAAATCCCTCTGGTTATGGGATTGTGAGTTGTGTGTGGGCTGTCACTTCTTGGGTTCAGGTGACATTACCTGTCTTAGATTGGTGGCTCCCTGTACTAGAATGTAGCTCACTGCCTGATAGAAACAGTCTCCCAATGTCTGCTGAGTTCTGTCATTTGCAGCTGGAAATTTTGCACCCTTAGCAGATGAGCTTAGATACCCCTGCCCCTGCAAATACCTTTCCTTTGCGATTCTCCTTTTTTCTTTCCCTTTGTGCATTTGACTGCAACAGGTGATTGCAAGTGCAAATGATACAAAGAGGGCATATAATAAAGAAGGCATAAAATACAGGTTTTTTCCATAGGGTGCCTTCCTTTAATATTTTTACAATTAAATTGGTTAATTTCTGTATATTTTAGCTCAAAACAAAAGGATTTAAGTTCCTTAAACTGAAATACTAAGTTCAAAGCTCCTGGCAAACCTGTGGCAAATCTAACCATTCCATTGTTACATGCCAAAAGTGATTAAATTAAAGCGATTTTTAAATTGAGCTGTATCCGTGTTGGATTATTACACAAAGGTTTATCCAAACTCCTGAAAACTGGGTCAGATAGCAGAAGAACATAATTGCTTCTGTCTTCCCCTAAAGCTTGTTAGGTTTTGTAACTTTTTTACTGGAAACCTGAAAATGCTGGTGTTTGAAGGGTCATTAACCATTCCTTTTACTGCACCTGTATCTTATGCAAACTGTAATTCCCGCTTATCAAAGTGAACTGATTTCTGTAAGTTTAGGGCCAGGGTGGATTGCTCTTCAGCAGGGTAAGAGCTAAACTTCCTTGCCAAGAAAATAACAGGTCAGTTTATTTAGAAGACTAACAAGGTAGGTACCTTGTTAGAAATCATAGAATAAAAGTATCTGCTGTTGTCTCTAAGGGATTGGATTAAAACTTAAACTGAATATTACTTGTGAAAAATAACTGTCTGGGGTATACATCATTAGTTTCCTTTGTTTCTATTTGATTAGCCCAATTCCGTTGACGCGTTCAAATAACCATTCTCCTGAGTAAACTTGCTTCTTTTTTTTAATGCCTGCTCTTACAGAGAATCAGTTTTCTATTTCAAATAAATAGCATTATGCCACTATGGGTAATTTGATCAGCAAAAGTGATGAAAAATGCTTTACAGTTCTTGAAAGCATTTTTAGGCTGTTACTTAAGACATTACAAAAGAGATTCTCTAGTTCTATCTATGTCCTTCTATGTAGCTTATATAAAGTAGTAATGAACTCCCGTTTGTGCTTCTGGACTTTGGGTGTGTGGATTTTTTTTCTTTGTTTGTTTTTTTTTTTTTAAATAATTTCCATGTCTCTTGGTTTTCTTTGCTTGAGTGATGGTTGTGCTATTAAAATAATGGATTTGAATTTCTACATTCTGGACCCATTCTTTCTGAATAGTACTGTCAAATTTTACCAATATTAGCTGTAAATAAAATCCTCTTTGGGTCTATTACTAATAGAAGAGTGGCTTTTCTTGCAACCTCACTGTGACTTTTAATTTTTTAAATTTATTTTTCTTTCAGATATAAAGCCAGCAAATGTGTTCATTACAGCTACAGGAGTAGTAAAGCTGGGAGACCTTGGACTTGGTCGATTTTTCAGCTCCAAAACCACAGCTGCACATTCTTTAGGTAAGGTTCTGAGGTACAGATGTTAGAGTCTTACATGGTGGAAATACTGTGCCCACTCAAGAGGAGGAGGAAAAGGGTTATGACCAGCTAAAGCTGTTCTTAAGTAATAAAAATATGGTCCTAAAGATGTTCTTAATAATAAAAATGGTCAGCACCATGGACAAATACAGAAACGCTATAACACTGAGGCATTACTTTCAGCATAGTTTGTGTATTTTCCCTCCTTTGCATAATTTATTTTTTTCTAGCACTTCTAGGTAACACTATTGTCTTAAAAATTGTTCAGAGGCAGAAATGGACATTGAAGTCATAATAATGGATGCATTTTTTAAAAATTGACTTGAACTTTATTCAGTGCTGGAAGGAATCTCCTAATTCTGTGTGCCTGCGTGAGTAGCACCAATGACCTCCTGGTTACATGGTTTCAAAGAGCTCTCAGAGGAGCTTCCATTTTTTTAAGATGATGTTTCTCAATATAAGCTTAGGTGGTTGAGGGGAGATCAGAATTAATAAAATCCATTCCCAGATTGCTTTTTTGCTATTCTTGTTTTTACAAGTTTTCTGAAACACTCAGTTTATTCTTTGCTAGCATACAAAACTAGCAGTATATTATCTCTCTCCAAACAAAATTTTCATGTAATTTGCATCTTTTGAGTAGCATATGAATTCTGTGTTGGTTAAGAAGCCTTTAAAGAAGAAGAAATAAATATTTGGCATATATTTTAAATTTAAAAGTAGGTAATGGATGAATGACAGAATCTAAGAGGATCTCTGTAGAAGAGAAAAACCTTGTAAATAGAGTAACAACTACTTTAAAGAGAAATGTAGGAATTAGTGTTCATAATACTGTTAAGCTGAGATTTTTTAGATAAGAAAACATTATTTTCCCTCACTGAAATATCTGTGTTAGGTGGTTGCTGAGCTCAAGCCTGTTCATTGATTGTATGTTTTTCATGCTTGTACCACATTGAGGTGTGAGTGATACATGTGTTAATGGCCAAAACCAGAATATTTTGGACAGGAAATTTTTGACACTATCCTTACATCCCTGTCCTCCAAAAAGCCTTTGGTCACTCTTTTTTGTCAGTTTTTACCATGTTGGGTGCAGACTGGTAAAGTCAAACCCATGAGTAACTGCTGAGGTGTTAATAGGAGCCCCAGACACAGAGTGCAGTCTTGCATTAGCAGGAGACTGAGGAGGAGTGGAGAGCCCAGGCTGGAAATGTGCTGAGGTTCCAGGCTGAAGGTCAGTCTGGTGTGACACTGAAGATCTGCTGCTGTCACAGGGCAAGGTGTGTCACCCTAAGTGCTGCTGTTCATGCTGCCCTTGCAAGCCAGTGGCCATCTCTGGGAGCACTGTGGAGAGGTCGGGTTGGGCTCGGTTCTTGCAGGTGGGCTCTGCTCCTGCCTGCAAATGGAAGGAGGAGGGTGGGAAGAGGGAGCTGCAAATGGTAATCTGAGGAGTAGGAGCTCGTGAATAAGGCAGAGGTCAGCAGTCAAGGTGCGAGGGTAGACTTGCATTCTGAGACACAAGTCAGGAAGTTAAAGAGGAGCAGACTGCCTCAACCCTGGATTATTTTGGCTCCTGGCAGGGGAATGGTTGTGTGATGGCTGAGCTGGAAATTAAAAAAACCTGAAGACTGTGCCATAGTTAAAAACAGTGTAAAACCCCTGAGCCCTTTAAAGCTCATCTTTTACAGATCCAAGAGTCATCCAGAGAGTGGGGGAAGGCAGGGAGGATGACAGCTTTGTTTCTTCTCTTGGGTGCTGTGTCTTGGTAGAGGAGTTATTTTTTGTTTTCTTTTTCCCCCATCTCCTGTTTTCGCATTTCCGTCTTAATTATGACCTAATGTCAGAATTCAGCCTAGAAGAAAGGTTTGTGTCAGCTGTTAAGTTAGAGAAGACAGTGACTTTCTGATTTGTCATGTCACTAACAGGGACCACTTCTTAAATTGATTTCTTGTGCAGTTTCTGATGCTGGTTTTCTTGAAATTATTTTCAATGTTGTATCTTTTTATAAGATTCCATAAAACTTTGGTGCATGTAACCTAGTAAATTACAAACATATGTGTAGCAATTTATACTTGTTTACAGGCTTTATAAAAATTTCAGTAGCAAACTAGATTCAGGCTTTCAGAGATAAAGAAATGTACTAAAATTTTAATTAGCTACAGCTTCTAACTGTTAATTATGAATAATACAGATTTAATTAGAATCTTTACTGATGGTCCATTTGAAACACATGAAAAAACTGCACTGGACAGGATTTTTTAATGTTCTTAACTCTTTCTATACAGCTTTATCAAGAATTTCCTATTGTAATGCCTATGTCTTTTTGGAAATGGACAACCTTTCTTACAAAAGGGCAGAGGAAGTAGAGGCATTTAGTACTGTTGATTTGGTACAAACTTGACAAAATTTCTTTTTTTCAGAAGACTTTATGTTAGAAAGGGGAATATGATCAACAAAGACTTCTTACTCCTTTCCCTAGGACTGTGTTACAGTTTTCTTGCTGCTGTTGCTGTAATGACTGAATGCCAGGCCTTATGCTCTTTGGTGAAATGGCAATTCTAAGGTCAGCTCATGGTTATATGTGTTTTTTATTTTGTTAGCCATTCAGTAGATGTAAAGATAAGTTTTTTCATATTTCAGTTACAAAAAGAATCACTTGGTTTTTCTGTTGGGGCTGTGCTGCAAGGCTGCACAGTGTGCTGTCCCAGCAGGCACTGCTACCAGCATGGGGATCCCTTCTTGCAGGGAAAAGGAGCAGATCTGCAATCTTCTTAAAATGCATGAATGCAGAGAATCATCTGCATGGAATTCTGGTCCTCTGTGCTTCGACAACTTCTATCATTTCTGTGACACTGCTGTCCCCAGCATAACTATGTTATGTGAGGAATTTGACTATAAACTCACACAGGTTGTGGAGAATAAAATACCTTACGAAAATGTGTGCAAATACTCTCCTCTCCTCTCACATATGGGTCTCTAATGCAGTAGTGTGTGATGAGGTGATGGTTTGCAGCACCATTCTGTAAATAGAATTAACTCCACTTAGCTACCCAACCATACTCAGAACCTGCATCCCCAGTGTACAGTCCGGCTGGCAGGGAAATCTGCAGCTGAGTCATTGCAGTCATCAAAGAAGCAGTATTAAAATAGCTTGTGTATTTTATGTACAGAAACATAAGATCTCTTACAGTGGCTTGAAAGCTGAAGAGAAATTATTGTGTTGTTATAAGATAACTCAAGATATTTATAGATTGACTTCTGTAGAAGGACTGTTTGCACATTGTGGGCTAGGTTGCAGAGTTACTTTGGATAAGTGAGGTATTTTGGATCCTGTCCTTGAAGGTGAGGCCTTGACTTAGACATCTCCTATAGCTATATTAAACAAGTACAAACCCTTGAACATTATAGAATTATTAGTGATGGAAAGGATCTCCAAGCTGCTTGTTTCTGATGTGGTTTGTCTGTCTTCAGCATCCACATTCATCTTGTTAAGCATGTTGTATTGAACTCTATATTAAAAAACTGCTGTGATCTCATGGACACTGAGTCGTATGTAAACTATGTCTTTTGGTTACTGTAATTTGGACTCTTTAGCCCCCTTTCTGAATTCTGATAGTTATGTATGCTAGTGCATGAAATGTCAGTGATGGCTAATTAGCCATTTTTAAAATTGTGGTTTAACTACCTGTTAAACCTGTGCTGAATGAACTACTACATTGTTTTGTATAAGTACATTTAACATTTACCAGGCAGATTTTTCTTTCCCAGCCTAAAAATAGTTGGTAGCTTTTAAAGCTAGTATCTATTTTAGAGCTAGCAACCATATTAGAGCAACTTTCTATATTTCTTTCCATTCCTTTATGCACTTGTTTAACTTAGATACATTGTGAGTTACATTGATCCAGGTAGAAAAATGGACTGTTGATATCGTAACTCTTTTTTTTGTTGTAATAGATTCTTTGCCTCTGATCCTTCAAATCAGGTCACTGGTCTGTACTAACCACGATTTCCATTATGTACATTCCCTCTGCCAGTAACAGGAAGCTTGCATAAAGAATCAACACTTTCTGGATCTACAGCATCTTTAAAGGGAGGGAGCTCCAGATCAGAAACAGATTGAGGAAACACTATATTTGACCCAGACCATTTTCAAGGCGTTTACTGTTCAGACTTGCAGGTTATCACAGGTCTGCAAATGCAGCGAGCAGAACACTGAAGTTACTGATTTTTTTCTTGTATTATCCCACTTCTGTGTCTTCAGATGAGTAAAGGAAATCAGGAAGTTGCATATCTCTATACTACTGGGATGCTGTACTTCACTTAGCAAAAAAAAAAAAAAATTCAGGAAGGAAATATAACAGTGTCTTGGTTTGAAAAGACAGGTGTCTGGTAAGGAAGGCAGGAGCCCCCCTTAAAATGGAAAGTGTAAACCCCCTCCCTCTGAATTATTATAATTTTGAAATTGAGGGGCTGCCGGGGAAAGATATGGGAATGGGAATAACAGTTCTTTACTAGGAAAATTAAAATAAAAAATGCAGTAGTACCAGAAGGAAAAATCACTGACAGTCAGAATACAACCTGACACCCTGTTGACTAGGATGTTGATACCAGTCTGATTAAATGGTGGCTGCAGTCCTCCTGGAGTGACAGATGTGGTTCTGCTGAAGCAATGATCCTGCAGAAGGGTGTAGTTTTCCTCTGAAGGTGCAGTGGTGGTGTAGATGGGTCCTGTCTTCCTCTGGGAATCCAGTGGAGAAAGGCTGCCTGTGGTGTTCTGAGTCTCAGATTATACCCAGGTAGGAATGCTTGGCTCCTCCCCCTGGGTGGAGCATCTCACAGTGGGGTGATGTAATTTTATCAGTCTTGCAGTGAGACTCAGTGGCCCCTTAACAGAAGATACCCCCAGGAGGGAGGATGGGTCTGGAAGAGATAAAGAACACTGCCCCACCTGGTTTTAACTGCTGATAATAGAATACATACTTTTGGTTACATGTTACACTGCAATCTAAGACAAACATATAATCACACTGGTAGTTGCTCACCAGCAGCACAGCTATGTCCTGGGAGTGCTCACTGTGTTTAAAGGATCATTGCAACTTTCAGTAGTTCCTGAATGTCAGAATAATGAATCTTTAGAGTTGTGTTCTGTTAAAAACAGTTTACTATACAAACAGTAATGATATCTGAATCTTCAGGTTATTTGTGTGATTCCATGAGTAAAGTAACTAATTTCAATTCCTTTCCACTAGTTAGTCATCAGGGGACCTCAGCTTGTATTGTAGTGAAGGTGTTACACTAAGCTAAAGGCTGTAAAATGGTAACATTTGTTCTTGCTTTTCACTATCATGGTCATATCAGACCCCTAATGTATCAGGAGGCTTCCCAGAGCTACTGGTTAAAATTACCTTTGCTTTTGGTAGACTATGAACCTTCAAACCTCAGTGTTTTCAGCTGCCCCCTGTGGATTTTGTGAAGCCTCTTTCTGGCACATTACTCATTGCCAGCCACGTGTGTTATACCTCAGAGCAGCAGAGGCACTGCTGCTGTAGCCAGTGAACAACCACATTACTACTAAACTTATTTCTGTTGTTAGATGAATTCTGCCAACAAAGCGTCAGAATATACTAAACCAGTGCTTTAACTGGTGGATACAAAATGCAGCTGAAATTTTCTGAGGTGTCCAAGTTCACAAATCCTTGGGGTGTTAAAAAAGATTCAAGAGGGAAATAAAACAGTAAGTTAATAAAAATACTAAACTTGTTTCATTCCAAATGAATGTTTAGTTGCAATTCTAATCTTAAAATATCTGTCATTAAGTGCCCATTAAAGTACTTACGTTGATACATTAGGGAACAGAGCTGCTTCTGGATATTTTGGTAGTTATTTTGGCATTGTGGTCTACCCATCTGCTTGCCTATTGTTTTGCAGGGAAAAGCCCATTCTTTGTTGTGGGTGAATGCAAATGTCCTATAAGAGAAAATGTCTCCCACAGTACTCTCTTGAGTTGCCTTTCCCCAGCCTTTCTTCTTTTAAGCTGTTCCATTCACAGCTTCAGTTCAGAGCTGCACTGAGTGCTCAGCCCAGCGCTGAGGGACAGGGGCTGTGGCACTCTCTGTTTTCCTAGAGCTGGAAATCTCCCCCAGAATGTTTAGGGGGCCAGATCCATTGGAGATGGAGATCCACATGATCTCCATCTGGTGAGATCCTCTGGTTTTGCCTGTCTATTATAGAAGCAGTTCATATGGGTTTTCAACATATGTTTGCCAAGGAGCAGATCAGGTGAAATTATGTGTTACCAGCAGCAGTGGCCTGACCCAAGATAAGTGGTTCTGGGTTTCCCTATCTGACCTGGGCCCTTCAAGTAGGAAAGTAATTCTCCCTCCTCCTTATTCCCTAAGAATGTGTGACAGTTTGACATGCGGTATTTCTTAAAGGTAAGGCACATTGTCAAAACAAAACCCTTAACTTCTGGAAATTATTAGAGTAAAATTATCTGTCTGATTGCTTAAAGCTATTTACCCTGATTATTCAGATGTGGAAGTACGTATATATTCACTGTATCTCTGTTTCCAGTATTGATACAGAGATCAATTCTGAGTTAGCCTCATCCATTCAGATGAGCGGAAGTGAAACCAGATCCTTCTGTTAATATATGAGGTTCATACCACAAAGTAGAAAAATGAGAAATTGCTGATTTTTATCGCTGATGGTGTTGCAAGATGTTTGGTTTCAAAATAAAATCAACTTGAAACTACAGAAATCAGCTGTTTTTCATCATCTGGATTCAGTGCTTAAGAAAATATTCAAACAAAATTAAAATAAAAATATGTATGGATATGTGACTTTTTTTTTTTTTCGCTGCTAGGCAGTTGTTTCAGAGGATACAGGGAGAAAGTTCAGAAACAATGCACTAAAATTGCCACTACCGTTATTTTCCATAACTTTTTTCTTACTGCTCTGTCATACATGAAACCATCACTCATCTATTTCTTTGTAATGGCATTTTTTTTTATAAAGCTGGAACATCTCTCAGAATTTCAGTCTTCCAAGTAACTTGTCACACAGATGGGTAGGGTTTGATTAAAATTAAGGGGAGAGATGTTCCTGAGTATCCAATAAAAATTCACTCTTGTGACAGTTCTAATAAATGCTGCTTTTCAGGAGGAGACATTTCCAGAGCCCACAACTCTGAGGCAGGATTAAGCTGGGACAGGCACAGGTTTGGGAGCTGAAAAGCCCTTGTGGAATTTAGTCCTACAGCTGATGGCTGAATCACCTATATGAACCTCAGCTTCTGCTGCACTCACTGGTTTTCCTGCCCTCATGTCTCAAGGTCCTGAATCTCAGGCTCAATTTTAATTTCAGCTGTTCAAAGTAGCTGTGTGTTTTAGTTTCAAAACCAGCTTTTTCAGCTTTGTATATCCTCAAAGGAAGAACAGATCTCATGAAACAAAAAATAAAATTCAGCCCATGGAAGAGAATTTCTAGAATTTCTAGTTTGTAGCCACAGTGATAACAGTTTGGAAAAGTAGCAGGGATGTGTGTGTGTAGTACCTTCCCTTGGTTCTTTTCAGAAGAAACTTACGAGGTTCTTTAAAAGCAAAATTTGGAAGTGTTCTACAACTGCGTAGCTCTGGTGATGAGGTATGACTAGTGAAAATAAAGCTGCATTGGATAAAATAGATACCTAATTCACGTATTTCTGTCAAACTGAAGTGTCCTAAGTGACACTTCAGTGATGAGTTCAAGTTTTAAGTGTAGCAAAATGAGAAAGATGGAAAGTATTCTTCTACCAGGAAAACTGTAATTTTACTACTGCATAACAACAGAAATTTTCATTCAAAAATACTTGTTTTTTTTTTTGCAGTTGGTACACCTTATTATATGTCTCCAGAGAGAATACATGAAAATGGTTACAACTTCAAGTCTGACATCTGGTCTCTAGGCTGTCTGCTGTATGAGGTAATAATGATATATACAGTGAACTTAATAACATTCTTGTACTCTCTTCCCCTCTCCCCCTCCCCTTACGTAACTTTAGCATTTGAAATACTTTTATTTGTGTTTTACTTGAACTTGCCTTTAACTGGGCTTGCTACAAAGATTTTACAGCAATTTCATGAAGATTGGGCATGGCTGAAGGATTAATAAATGAGTAATAGCAAGCATGTGTAAAATTGTCCTAGGTTTTCATGGCCTATGCTGGTTATATGATTTTGTTAATAAATGCATTGAGAAGTAGTAGCACTGATTTGAATATGTAAGTAATGCTTTCAAAAACTGCAATGTGGTTATTTTAATACAAATTTCTTATTTTTATAAATACTTTAAGTAAAATGATGAAAATGGTTTAATGTACTTACTGCTACTAGTTTGGATGAATTATCAATTTAATAACTTCTGCTGCACATACATGTAATTTTTCTGTTCTTCTCCTGTGATGGTTAAACTGCAGTTGTTTAATTTCTCTATTGGTACAGTCGAGATTGGTAGGTGACACATAATTTTAAATAATACTGTATTCTGAGAAAATAAAGGTACGGGGCACATTGAAATGGGAGCAAATGAAGGTGTGAAGAACAAGTGGGCTTCTAAAACAAATGTGTCTTCCAAGCTCTTTGCATCATTTCTTGAGATTAGAAGAATAAACCCTTGTGTTGAACAATGATGGGGAAAAAAAAGGTTCCATCAGCACTGGCAGTGAAGTCTCCCCAGTCATGTTCCAGGTAGAAGCTAATATACTCAAGTCACTTTTTGTTTACCGACAAGCCACCTGCCTCAGTGGGTCAGCAGAACTCATTTAACACATGCTCAGCAGTTTCAGCACCTCCTTGTTTATTTTAGGATTTTGTAGAAGACATTGGCATGTTGAGGTTGGATGTTGCTGCTAGGTGAATCATCTCCAGTAATATTTGTTTACTACCACTGATATTGCTTTAATATTAAAAGGACAAATAGCTATATTGCAAGTCCGCAGTTTACAGATGTGTATACAGCTGTTGCTTTAAGTCTTGGGGATCATTTAAAGAAGGAAGTCCAGCTGATAGGAAGCATTTAAAAGTTTGAATTTAGAACTAAAACTTAATCCTGTGCTGGGATTCCTCAATACTGACCATGGCAGCTGCCTTGAATTTCAGTGCTCTGCTTTACACACTTGTGCAAGCTCTAAGGTAGCATAAAGGTAGATGAGTATTTTTCAGTATTACTGTTTCTTGGCCCCTCATTGGTTTACTTGAGGATTTTTTAAATCTGGAAAAAATAAATAAAACCTTTGAATTACTATTATATAAAATCCCCACAGTTAAAGGTTAATTTTTCTTTTATATGAAATTAAATTGCTGGATATAAATCAGTAGTACTTTTCTAAAGATTTTTTTTTAAGCTTGCTGACTTTATCCTGATACTTATGTGAATATTAAATTTTTCTTTGATGTGGTAGATAATCACAAAATACATAAATAACTCAGTTCCATTGATTAACTCAGCATCTTGAAATACCATTCTCCTTAGATTTATTTTGGAGGTTTTACCTTGAGCTGACATGGGGTAGTGTTTGTTTTCCTTATTGCAAGAATAAAATAATTATTAGGACCCTTGTTGTTGATATATAGCTACAGTATTGGGCATTGTCTTCAATTGGAGCTTTTAATTTCTTTTAGAAGTGCATCTAGTTGACTCTGCAACATACCAGATATTTGTGGTGGGTTTTCTTGTTTTGTTTTGGAAGTTTTATCTTGAGCATTTATCTGTAATTTTGAAATAGGTATAGCAAATTGAAAATACATGCTCAGCGTTTTTCTGTTAGTATTTTTCTTAATTATTGGAAAATGGTTACTTAATGTTCTTCAAAACTTGTGTGGACTAATGAATGATGTTATTTTTCATCTGTGCAGTTTTGTGCTGGTTGTCTTTCTGTGATTTGTCTACTGCCTGCATTTTAGCATGTTTTATTATGTTGATTTTGTGGTGGTCTGTGCTCATATGTACTGTGGATTGTCTCCAGCTTAATTGGAGGAAAGCTGTGGCAAGTTTACACATCAGACATTTCAGTAAATGTTTAATTGCTATTTAAACTCTTCAGTTATGTTTTAATTTAGGTTTAAACTAACTTATTTTTAAAAATTATTATTTCTAGTGTGTTTAACAATCTATTATTCAATGCTGTATAGCCAGTAATTTTGCAGAAGTATGTTTTAAAGTCTTTGAATTTTTTAGAGCCCCAGGTATTTCTGAAACCTCAAAAACACTACCAGTGGAGTTTTAATTGATATGCAACAAAGTAGACTTTACTAATTAAAATCAAGATGCTGTGCTTTTGCTACATGGACCTTTACATGGAAAAGTAGGTCTTACACATTTCCTTTTATTGTTCATCGTAGCAATTGCATCCTTACAGGGTTGTAGGTTGGTGGCTTACAGTTCAAAAAAAAAAAAAAGGAAAAAAAAGGAGAGAGAGCGAGCTGCCACCAGCCCTGAAGACAGACAGTGGGCTTTCGTCCCTCAGACACCCCCAGAATACTAATCAGCAAAGTCAGACCCTGGAGGTCAGGGAGCAAGTCAATCATTCTAGCGATCGTCTCAGTGTGGAGGATCAAATTAGCCTGAAAAATTCAGCTGCTGGGAGGAGAGGGCGAGCAGCTGTCAGGGGCAGCAGCGAGATGCACTAATGAACCAGATGAATAGTGCAAAAGCTTGAAAATAAAAACAGGACAGTTGACATTTTTCATCTGTCAAAGCAGGAGATGCATGAAAATATAGCATTCCTGTTTTAACTCCTTAGGGGACATTCAGAATTTTTTTAACACTCGGCAGCATTCAAACAAAAGTACTTTTTAATGAACACCTAGAGTATGAAAATGAGTATCTGTGCATTTATTTAGAATTTCTGCATGCGTACAGACCCTGCAGTTGATTTTTTTTTTTCTTTCTTTTCTTTTTTGGTCTTCAGCTTGCATTTTTAACATTCTTTTTAAGGTAAGAGACAATGTCACGTAAATACAAAAACAAACATTATCTTAGTAGTACAGATTGGGACGAGTGTAGGATGGAACTGTAGCATGATACTTGTTTTGGGAGCTTCAAAATTTTTTATTCTTACTCAAAGGTAATATTTAAAAGTACTGAACTATTTGAAAGCAAATTAATGAGCTATAAAATAAATGGAAGGGAATTCAGGTAATTCTTTTCACACATTTCCCCCAGTGATATTGATGCTTAGTCATGAAAGAGTTAAACTGCTATCTGGAAGACCACAAGACAGATGAGAGCCATTTTCAGCTTGTCCTGTCCCTGCTGAAGCTCACTGAGTAGCACAGCATGGACTAGCGTGTTTCACACACACTCTGCCTGTCTGGGGAATGTACACATTGTCCTTCCAAAATCAAACTTATTAGCACATGTAGAAAAGGGTGACTGACTTTGGGGCAGCTCTGCACTCAGAGTAGCATTCGTGCTGCTGCAGTTAAAAGATTTCTTAGGCTTTGAACAGAATGGAAAGATTTTAAATGAATTTTTAAATTTCTAATCCAGCCAGCCATAGCATTTGTTTCCATCTCAAATGTCAAGTTGTAACATTGTCTGGAAATAAAGGGTAGGTTTATTAATGCTGGTTTTAGCCGATCAGTTACATAAGTGCTCTGCCACAGATTTTCTTGGTTTTGTATTGTAATTGTAAATTATTGCCATAAGTGCCAATTCTGTGCTTCTGGAAGTTTTGGGATTTTTTTAAGTGTTTTTGAATAATGTCCTGAATTATGAAGTTTTTGGGTCTGAGATTTAGGAAGTATAGATGATAACTTTTTCCTGCTTTCAAAACCCCCAGTTGTATTGAAGTCTAATGTCATGGCTGTGGAAGTTTACAAAATTGCTACAATTATCTAGTGTTATCTGCACAATGCATTGCTTTGCGTTAGATATTGTTTTCCTTTAAGTTACATGTTTTCTTACAAAAGGTCTTCCAAGGAAAAGTACAAGTTTGGATTTTTTTTTGGTGTCCCTTGTGGTGCAAGAACTCTCTACTCCCAGCAATATCATAAACTACAGAATTTCTCCTCATAGTCTATTATTAAAACCCTAACAATGTGTAATTCAGATACTGCACTGTAAGGATTGTGACAGCTATAGTTGTATGACATAGAATAAGTACATACAGTGGTTACAGGAATAGTTTTGGAACTTCAGTTATTATCACTGCAAGGCCCCCTCTAAGCAAAGCATTGAGAGTCATAAAGAATCACTTTCAATTTGTTACTATTACAGATTTTATGACAAAATAGCTTTACTGAAAAACGCAGATGAAAACTGTACATTTTCTTTAAACAGATGGCTGCACTGCAGAGTCCCTTTTATGGTGACAAAATGAACTTGTACTCTCTGTGCAAGAAGATAGAACAGTGTGACTACCCACCTCTCCCTTCAGATCACTATTCAGAGGAAGTAAGTAATTTTCCTTTCCATGGGCTGGATCCCCAGTTTATGTAAGCTGGCATGCATCCAGGGAAGTAAATGAACTTGTGTGATTTTATGTTATTTGCAGAATATGCCTATAAGTGTTTGCTTGTTGAACTCACTCAAATGTTCCTGTCAAAACAAGTCTCTCATGATTTATATTTGAGGGTATTAATGATGGAAACGTCACACTGTTAGATTCTTAATTTCATGTGGCTTCCTTGGAAGTATGACAAAATGCTTTCCCAGAATGCACAATGATTATGTTCCACGTGCCAGGATGGGATAGAGTCTTACATCTATAGGGTGTTTTTCTAAAAGCACAACTATATATGTTTGTGTTGCACAGTAAATTAGTGTCCTGGCCCCGTTCCTCTAGGGGCCTGCTTTAAAATAGGTATAATGTAACTCATAGTAAAAACAAATTGTTCAGGTCCCTTTTGTCTGCATTCTAAAACTGGGATGTGCTGTTCAGGATGATTTTGCAAGGAGTGGTTCTTGACAAGACTAAGAGTAAATTTTAGAGAAATACAGGCAGACGTAATAATTGAATTCGAACAATATATTCCTGCAAATCTCAGCAGTGTTTGTTTTAAGCTGAGAGCTAACAGTTCTTACTGTCATTAGTGCATTTAAGGGGGAGTACTTGCTTTTATAAGCTCTAAAATGAAAAGAAACTAAATAAAATAAATATTTTTCTTAGTGTAACAAAATGAAAAAATATAAATGCTTGCTCGTCAGTGTGCTGAGATGCCACTTTTGAAATACTTTCCTACTTTGAAAAGAACAGGGCAAACTGATAGGAGCTGTAAACCAAAGAACAGGTATTAGTAACCAATTCTAATTGAATTCAGACTACATGAATTAAAGATTACTTTGAAAACACAAATAAACACAAGCACTGAAATACTTTTAATAAACATAAAGCATTATACAATTTCATTTATAGAGTAGGGGTTGTAATTCTGAACCTTAAATTTTCTTGCATTCACAGACAGTGATTGGACTATTAATAAAAGATTACTGCTCAATGTTTTGTTTTGTATTTATAGTGACAATTTTTCCTCTTTTATGAAACAAACTGGACTTAAAAAGATAATTAGGTGACGTTACAAAGAATGAAATAATGATCTATTGTGTAATTTATACACTCTAGCTCTTTGTGGGTTTGCTGATTAGTCATTTTACCTTGGCCATTTTTAATTATTATTTATTACAGACTCTAAATATGGCAGTTCATATAACCAGCTTCAGAACTGGAGGCCTAGAAATACAGTAGGGTGTGAACAATAATGCAAAATAATAGCAAGAATGTCAGGGGCCGTTCTTTGTTGTGTCATTCATGCTGTCTTCCTTTTTCCATGAAGCACATGAATATTTCACATATCTGCATCCTCATCCTCTATTCTTCTTGACTAATTTTCAGACTGTCTGAATTTGCATTTCACATGGTAGCTGATTAGGAGATGCTGAATGCAGCAGTGAAGCCTCAGCAGGCGGTTTCCATGGTGACCTTCAGCAGGATTTTAATGATTATACCACTAGTGGTTTGTTGAAGTTAGCCTGCCTGCAAGGCTACTTTGCTGCAACTAAGCGTGAAGTTGGAGATGTGGATTCCCAGCCAAGGGGCAAATATCAAAGTCTGACCCAGACAGAAGGTCTTAGAGTTTGGGTGGGGAGAGAGATTCCAGCTTTTCCTTACCTCTGTATAGGTTTTTTGTTTTCCAACCACATGCAAAGCACAATGTGTTACTTTCCATTTATTTCAAAAAAAGATGTACTTCTGCACCTTGATAAGCCAGTTACCTGCAAAATACACGTAAATTATTCTTAAAGATAATGAGAGAGAATCAGAGCTAGTATAGGTATTAAGATGGGTAAGAAAAGAGTTTCTTAAAAGAAGCCATCAGTTATGGAAACTGTAATGGGAATATTTTTTATGTTCTGCTATGAAGACTTGTGTCTTCACTAGGGTATGTGGAAAACATACATTTATTACCTGTTGCACTGAAATAAACCATTTTTAGCTTGTACAGAAAATAGTGTGCTGGCATGAACTGTAAGAAAGAGAAACAAGCAAGTGTTATCTGTCATATTAGAATACTGTCCTAAATGTTTCACCTGTACAGGAAATATAGTTGTCAAACCGTTAACCAGGTCAGAAGGATGCTTGGTGAGCAGTAAAGGTCAGGGATCACTGAATAGTGAAACCCACTTAGTTTTTTTGTGAAAAAGAATTTTCTGAAATAAAAACTTCACTGAGCGTTGATCTCTGCATCCTCTAATACAGGAGTGTAAATACTTTCATTATGGAATATAAGACAAGTGTTTTTTCAAGAAACTTTTTCTAAGTAAATTTGCTGGAGTTTTAAGGTGTGACATTTTTTCTAAGTTTTGAAACCTCTGTAAGAGTAACATGTAATTGTCACATCTGTGTCATCAGAGAACAGTGTAATAGAGAGATGCACCTTTAGATGGACAAATGGGTAATGTTTCTAAAAATCTTTGATTAGCAATCCTTATAGTCTGAGATGCATTTTCACAAACTATTCCTTCAGTGGTAGACATAAACCAAAATTTTCATAAGCTTGATAGCTTTGGTTAACTCAATTTTTTTATATCCCTTAAAAACATCTGGTATTCAGAGTCATTACTCAGCATTTGCTAAAAGCTATTCTGCTTTAGGGAGTTCAAAGCTGGGACTCCCTTGCCACTTTCAATCAATACTCTTAAAGCCTTATCAGCTAATATTAGTATCCCATTGCTTTTATGATGAAGTTTTAAAATCTTCCCTTCGATTGAGGTGCATTTCTTCTAAATTTCATTGCCAACCTCCTACCCAGAAGTGAAAGCAGAAGGAGCCAGCAGGTCCAAAATGGTAGTGTTAGTTTGCCACCAGGCCTTGAGAAAAGCACTCAGAAAAGGATTCAAGAAAGTTTTATTTGGAGTAAGGATAGTGTTGTGTGTGTTTTTTAATCCAAACTTCCCTATATGAAAATTTCTCTATTTCAGCTGGCTAACAATGCTAAGTACATGCCTGTTATATTTGTCTTTCCCCACCCTCCACCCCCATCCTGGCTTGAGTGATAATTATTTATTTCATAGCTGAAAAACCTGCTAAAGTTAAAGAAAGTGTATCCCACTGCTCCAGCGTCAGGCTAAGCTCCAGGCTAAAGACAGTCACTGTGCTAAGTGCACAGAGGAGGTTAAGAACAATAAGCAGACAAAGCAGTTTGCAGCTTGGGGATGCAACAGGAGGTCCCTCTAGCTCAGTCTGCTCTGCCTCTTGGCCAGTCTGTGCCAGGTAGTAAAAAATTACTTCTATCTCTAATGATAATCTGATTTTAGACTCTCAGTGCCTCTTCCCATGACACTGGTGAGCTTTTCTGATACACTGGAAATTTCATTAGTACTAGAGGAGCTGACAGATGGATTTCAGGTTTATTGAAATGGATATTCCTGTAGGAGTAAAGGATTAATACTATAACCAAGTATTAGCATCCAGTGTGGTCCCAGTTTCAGTCCTGAAAGAATTTGTTCCTGTGTAACTTTTCATCCTGTATAGCAGAATTCATTCACCTTCTTCCAAGGGTTTGCTTTTCACTTACGAGGCTCAAAAGAATTCAAGAATTTTGCAATTACTCAGGAATCTGCACTATTGTGCAGTGTCCCAGGCATAGTCAGCTCAGCATTCCTGCCTTACCAGTGAGATTTTGAACCTGCCAAGGGGAGAGCAGCACAGAGATACTGCAGTAATTGCAGTGACTGCCATTTAAAGATGTCTGTGATAAGGCTTCTCAAGTACTCAACAGGTAAATTTCTTGAAGATCTATTCCTGCTGTTCTACAAACAGTGAAGTATTGATAAAAAGGTAATAAAAACAGGAGAAAGAACCATCTGCTTCCCCTTTGATGCTGGCTTTGTGGGTTTCAACCCTTCAAGGTCCTTTAGGAAGGACCTTGTATTCACTGTATGCAGTTCTATTAAACAGATGGAAGTCCTCACAGAGAAAAAGAAATGTATGCATTCAGGATTACATGTATATTGCAGATAAATTACACCTGTATTCTCTTCACAAAATGTTGGCTTATTTGACTCAAATTTCAGGCTTGATGGTGTTGGATGTCCTTCAGTCTTGTTTTCTATGCAAGCTGTCTGAGGTGTTGCACGGCAAGCTGCTCATCTCTGCTTAGACCGTGCCTCCTGCTTGCCCTGTGTCCCACCTGCTTCTTCTGCAGGAGATGGTTTGGCTTGCACATTTGTATTACATGATGGCAATTATTACTTTTTACAGTAGCTAATGATTTCTAGCATTGTGTTCTTCAAATGTTTGGGAGTTATTGCAGGCTAATAGCTTTTATTGCCACTGGCATTATATTTATTGACTGCCAGAAGCACTATGATGGCTTTTATAACTCCATTAGTCAGAGTATACTTAATGTATTTAAAGTTCAAATTCTGTTATTTTTAACAGATTTTAAGATTATTTTGATTTGATACGTTTCTTTTCAATCCGGTAATCTGACCACTATCTTCAGAATTACCTCACTTTTAAATATTGAGCTCTTCTTGCCAAAGAATGGGATGTCTAATGGCATAGTTTTTATACTGTAGAATAAAAAATTTTGTGCATTATTATTTTATTATATTATTTTGTACAGTTTATCTGCACAGGCAAATGGACAAAGCTTTATATAGTGGTGTGCAGTGCTTCTTCCCTAATTCCAGGAATTCCTATTCCCATACATTTGAATTAATCTTCAGAAAAGTGAAAGGAGTATAATTATAATTTAAAATCCTTCCTTTTCTTTTTTTAAAAAGGAGGAAGAAAACTCTCCGATGGCAGGTTTAAAGAGGCAGCCTATATTACTTTTGAATAATGAGGGTGATGAGGTCGCTCTGTGTTAGTTGCAATAATTACAGTTTTTTTCAATAATCTTACCTAGTAGTACTCACTGGGAGACCAAACCAAATTTGATATATTGCCATGGAAGACTGGGCCACAATGTTTTTGTTGGAGTGTCCTCCCCTTCTCTCCCCACCTGTCCCCAGTGCTATAAGGAGGTTCAGGAGGATTTGGCAAAGCTACTTAAAAGCATAAAGATCTTCAGAGTTGATTAGGTAGTTTTTGCAAAGCATTTTGAACATTTCAGTAGGTCAGTATGAAAGAGGTATATTCCGTGTTGGAGAATGCTTAGGAGAGGCACTCAGTTTAAAATAGATGCCCTATCAGAAGGTTATCCATACAATATATTAAGTTCTAATGTCATAAATTCTTAGGCATATCAGTGGAGGAAGAAAAGCCTGCAAGTGTCCTGACAGTTTGTGAAGGCAATGAAAAGTATGCAGGTGGTGTGGAAGCTCTTTTGGGTTGGTTATATATATGGTGAATATGTCCATTAAAGACACCCACTAGATTGTGGTGTTTCTGGAAACATGTAGTTTTCTGGTCAGTGATTTGTTTATTCTTAGAGGTTTTTGTGAATATTTGTTAATTATGTGCTTCTTTGTGTAAAGAACACTAAAAACAATCTAATCCTAAGGAATACATATCGGGATGTAGGCCAAAACTTATTTATTCCAGTATCATATATTCAGCAGGGGACAAGTGGAGTAACAGGGCCAGCATAATGTGGTACTTGCCAAAAATACTTTCCCGGCTTTCAGTTTTAAGTTCAGATATTTCCTCAAGGGTGGAGTCCTTGTAACAGGTAGTCCTCAGTGGGTTTAATTTGTTCAGCGGCTGAATGAATGTGTGTGTATTAGTAGCTCCTGGCAGCAGGAGATTCTGGAGGTTCACTGTGTTAGATGGAGCACCACTGCCTTTTGTTGGGCCCTGTCAGGCAGAAAAGCCTTTTATTGCCAGCTAACTCCTGTATTGGGACTGAATGAGCAAAGCAGCCTGTATTTACCTTCACTCCGCTCCTTTCAGTCTTGTGGGCTTTGCAGGCACAGCCCTCCAGAATCAGGAAATTTTCTGTAAATTATGTGGACTAACTGCATGTCTAAATTTGTATGTTGAAAGGATTAGAACTTGAATTTGCTCAGTTTTTCTGCACGGCAGTGCTATTTGTAGAAATCAGGGGAGCGTGTTGCATACGTGTTTGCATAAGGCTGCGTGCAGTGTGTGAGCAGAGAGGGAGGGCTGCCTGCGTGCTTGTGCAGAATCGCTGTTTGCCTAATTTTTGCCAGCTGTATTAATTTGAATTTGATAATTCACAAATCCTGCTGGTAAGAAGGCCATTGCTCCTGTCATGTTCTCTCCCTCTTGTAGCTGCGACAATTAGTTAATATGTGCATCAACCCGGATCCGGAGAAGCGCCCAGACGTCACCTACGTGTATGATGTGGCGAAACGTATGCACGCACACACCGCCAGCAGCTGAACAGCCTGCAGAGCCCCAGGAAAGGACCAGCAAGAACCAAGTGCTTTAAATAAACCATCCCACCTCTCCCTGTGTGCTACACAAATGTAATTATTTGAAGCTTACTGTTGTGCTTTGAATTGTAAACCAGTTTATATACAAGCTTTGTTGTTTTCTGTTTATTTCTGGGTTTTGTATATTTTACTAACTTGCAATTGTACAGCAGGTTTAAATATGTAAAGCGTAATTTTAAGATGCCGTGAACCACTGTTTCCATGTTAGTGGGTTCAAGTATACTTTCTGTAATAACAAAATTGTATTCAGTTGGGCCTCAGTTCTAAAACACAGTTGCACTTTTGCACATAATACACGTATTAGGCTTATTATCAAGATGCAAAATGTCTGAATCTCTCGCCTTCTTAGTAATTTATGGAAAATATGAATCGACACAGTTAACTTTATTTTTGTCTTTCTTCCAAGAGGAACATAATTATTACAGGAGCTTATTGTATTTTATATTGAATTGTAGTTTGCAGCTCTTGCTGTAAGAGCAGAGAAAGAATAGAATTAGTTCTTTGCTTGCCAAATGCAATAGAAAGATAACTTCAGGAAAAATTGTCTGGCTGAAATTTTTGTAACATCCCCTTTTGTTTTGTTAGTCTCTCATGATACACAAAATGTTTGTTGGAGATTTTCTGGGAAAATTTAAGGTGTAGATTCAGCAATAGGTTTGTTTTCACTGGACTTGTGAAACACTGCCCTGGGGCAATGGGAATCTGCATAGTTCAATCTTAAAAACAGTGCAGATGTTTCTTGTAGCCAGTAAGGTTCTTTTGTGGCTGTTCTTTGAGCAGGTCTGATTAAAAGACACAGTCTTTAAGTTACAACTTCCCAACTGTTTGTGTATATGTCACTGTAGATTTTTGTGTTTAAAATAATTTGAGTGACCTTACAGTATATTGAAATTCTAATTTTTTTTTCTAAATGCTGAAATCTTTGGCAAAGATATAATAGATATAATAGTCAAAATGTATTCTACATAAATATATGATTTTTGTATGCTGTATCCTGAGAGTTTTATATTTAGCAGAAGTAAATTATAATGTTTAACAGAAAGTTGCCACGCCTTAATTTGGGAAATAATTATACATGCAAACTTTCTTACAGATACTTTATTAGCTTAAAAGGAAATTCTTAATATTTTTGTCATACTCTTGGGGTATGCTTATATAATAATTTTGTTGTTAAGGAAAGAATGTTTTTTTGTTTTTAAATGTGGTAAAAATGGAGAGTGAAATGAAATTCCTTGAGTTTCAAGACTGAACTTTTTTTACGAAACTGTCAAATTATCAGTGACAGCAGCTGAGGAGCTGTTACTGTCAGGTCTTTTTCTTTATGTGGGTAAAAAGTTAGTGCAAATAAAAGCATCAGTATGTACATACACTTATAGGTTCTGGATGCAGTCACATCCTTGCATGCTCAGATTTTTTTTTTTTGCTTGTTTGTTTCTCTGTGCAGCTGTAATTTTTATTTGATATAATGATCAAATAAAAGCCACTTGTGGAGTTTGTGTTCAAGGGAGGGTCAGAGTTGGTTTTGTTTTTGTATTTTTTAAAACTACAAATACTATGAAAATTGTGTTTGGAAAAAAAAAAGGTAGTTTTTAGATGGTATGTGCCAGATCATCAGCTTATCTTAATATATACTTTTTTTATTTTTTGCTTCCAGGTTTTGTAGGACAAATTGTATGAAACTGTAGTTGTATTTCTCACTTCTGTGTGCACTTAACCTTATAGAGCTTCAGTGGAACAGTTTGTTGGAAAGAAGTATTTGAGAAACTTTGGTCTGTGTTTAGCAACCTCTGATTTGTTTTCATTTATTAAATGGTTATATAATTTAAAAGATGCTGATTATATTCTGTAACAATGTTTCACATGTCATAGAATGAAATGCTTTGTATTGAAAAAGGCAGCACAATATTTGCTTGACTGCCAGAATTAGTTCTTAATATGCACAAGTACTCAATTTTTTTTTCTGAAATGTGCTAGAACATTTAAAAATCACTGAAAAAAACCCCAAATGTAATGAAGTCCATTTATATATAATATTATGCATAAAGTTTGAACTTTTCCTGCCAGAAACTGCTCACAGATATCCCTCCCCTGGAAGGGTATGTTGAGTAAAAGAATAATGAGTTAATGGTTAGTAAATGTGCATACTTAAAAACTTAATTTTTTTTTAGCAGTGTGTTTTTGTTTTTGTTTTTTAGTATTTATGATTGAATATCGTGCTGAGGAAAAGAAATAGTTGTTCCTGACTTAAAATCTGTGAAATGAATGGTGCACCTGACTCTGGTACCACAAAATTAAAAAGCCAATGTGGGTGGATAGAACTGCTTATATAAGTGGGGATTGTAGAATCTCTCCCTAAAGTAAAGTGCCTGGTAACATATGAAAATGATAAGTCTTGTTATAGCACTCTAATGTATGCTATATGCTTAGAAAATATTTTCTTTTCTAAACCGCCAGCGTGTTTTTCATATGTTGATGATAACATTTGGCACTATCTTTGTTAACTTATGGTATTATTTTCTTTAAAGATAACTTGTTACATTTCTACTGAAAATGTCTGACCAGCTCTTCCTTTTATTTCAGTAATGCTTCAGTATTAACTATTTTCAGGAGTGAACTTTGTGCTTTGAATGACATTGCATAAAATACATTGTCTTGAAAGCTCCCCTGCTGTGCAGTAGTCCAATAGAAATAAAACATACAGGTATTAAAGGTAATGTAAAAATTATAGTGTTTCTATGATTTTTTCAAACTTTTATTTTTTAAATATATATATGTTACAGTAGATGCTGCCTATCTTGTCCACAACTTACTGCTTCCAGTAGTTGATTCTAGGTGAGATTTCTTGACTGCAACAAAAGGCAGTACACTAAAAATATCATTTTTGTATTATTTGTTAAAAGATTTTCTAAAAATACTACATCAAATATATTGTATGTTTTCAACTAAAATTTTAAACTAAATTTAAAATTATTTTCAAGCCATATTAAAATCTGTGATAAAGCATAAAAATAACAAAGAGGCTCCCATTATGGCTCCAGTCCTGTGAGTGCTTGTTTATATTTCAGCTGGTTTTTATGTAATTTCAGTAATTTTGAGTGAACCACATCACACATACGAATAAATCAGTAGGGTAGATGGAAATGATGTACTCAGCACACTTTTTATACTCTCTGTGTGTCACTGGTTTGGTAGCAGGGAATAATTTGGGTTTTTTCCCCTCTTCTGTTGCACTCCTAATGATCCAGCTCCCAATTGTATGAGCAGGCAATAGAAGCATGTTGTCTTTTTGTAATGAGCAGAAACTTCAAAAACATGCCAGTATAGCAGAAGATGAAATGCAGTATTAGAAGTGTCTGAGAAAGCTGGTGTTTTATTCATGCTCATGATTAAGAAAGCCATAGAGTGAAATTCTTGACAGAGGCTTGGAAATAGAGAAGAACTTTTATGCCAGTGGTTCTCAGATACCTCTGAATGGGACCCAAAGTCGCAGTGATGTTTGTTTGCAGCAATCTGTCTGCTTAACCTCTTATCTTTGCTGTTATACAGTGTGGTGAGAATCTTAACAGCTGAGTTGGAGTGCTGGTGAATGCTGCATTGGCTGTGTGAGCTGGTAGGAACAGGAGGTGATGTGAAGGAGAGTCAGCAAAGGCCTTCAGGTCTTGTTTTGTGAAGACATAAAGGTGCTGGATGGCAGAGGTCAAATCACTGTTTTTCCATAATTTTTAATAGTCTTTATCTACTTGAACAGTCAAATTTTTCCCAGCCCTGTCATATCCCCACATTATCTAGTCAGTGGCAGTGTTGGTCTTTTGAATTTCTGATCTGGGTGAGTAAATCTTTCTGGCAAGGAGAGAAGTAGAGGTGCTGACCCTGCCTGGTGGGGTGCTACTTATGTTTGAACATGACTCAAATATAGATGTTTAGAGTTGTTTTTTAAACTTTATTTCCTTCTCTGATGCTTTTTAAAAAGTACTTTCCATCACTAAAGTTCTATGACTGCTTCATCAGTCCTGTTGTCAGCCCTGCCTTCTTCCTGGTTTGAAGTCCTCTGTGTCTCGTTTTCCTAGTGGTCATTAGTTAGCATCTTTGTGACTTTGCTAAACTCAACCCATTTCTGTCTTTTCAAATTTCATCCCTCCCATTGGGCAAATGCAGTTCCTTTCCCCTGATCACTACTTTAATCCTTTGTTCTTCATTCTGTTTTTCCAGCCCAATGCCTGGGATTTCTAGTTTTAGATAGATTTTCTTGCTGTCTCAATCATTCCCATGACCTTGTCTTTACTAAATACTGTTCACTTTATTATCTCTCATTTCTAAATTCCCTTCCTCTGATCACTACCTGCTCTTTTTCAGCTTATCTGTCTTTCTCTCTCTTCTACCCTGTCACTCACTCCTTTTGGGATCTCCAGTCTATTAACCTTTTTGACTCCTTCGTCTTACTGCTGCCTCCTTCCTTCACTGGCCTCACTTCTTTAGACTCACTGGTCATTATTTTTATCTCTGTCTCCTTCTCTGTACATGGTTTCCTTGGCTGCTTCTCACACTGCCCTGTCTCTATTCCTCCCTCCAGACATATTCTCTTGTAATTTCTTAATTTCCATTCCAGCCTTTCTGAATATCTGAAGAGTGTGTCAGCACAACACAGCTTTGGACTCAGCTTTGCCTTACCTGCTTCAATGCTCTTCCCAAACGGACTTTTTAACCTCTTTTATCTCACCTTCTTTTTCTTGTTGAGCTTACTTGCAGACCTGCTGTTCATTTTCATTCTGCATTCATTCTTGATACTTCAATCCTGATTTTGTTGCATGACAACATCCTTTTCAAAGTTGTTTTCATTCTCAGGATCTGTTTCTGAACGGAGCTTCTCCGCCTCTTAACTCTTTAATTTTGCCCCTTTTATTTCTCTATGTTTTATGCCTCTCATTCCTTTCATTGAATTACTTCTTCCTTCAGTAGCAACCAAGTTTCTCTTTCATCTGTTTTTAAAGGGGTGGCACCTATCATTGTAATTGTTTCTGGTTATAATACTTCTTCCTTTTCTCTCCCTCTCATCTGAAATTCATGTGCCTAAACACCCTCTCTCCAATTTGTTTTTGGATTTTTGTTACGCTTTATTTGAATGCCTCAAAAATCCAGTGCTTCTCCCCCCCAGTATGATTCTCCTATGGTTCTATCTCCAGATTATTCCTTTAGTATCCAGCCAGCCTCAGACCTCTTCAGATTCAAAGATCTAATTTTTATTTTTGACTCCCTCTAGACTATTTTGTAACATCCCTGACGATTTTTCTTGCTTGTTTTCCAAGGCCACAACCTTTCTATCTCTGACACTTCTCCCATGCCTGCGTATCAAATGTCTGAGTTAGATGTATCAGAATCCAGCCCTCTCACTATCTGTTCTTCTTATCTTTTATCTTCACTGATTTAACCTCTGTGTCATTTTGGCTTCTTTTCTCCCTTAAAAGTATCAAAATTGACAGGACTAAACTGTCATTGGGCTTTCACTGTTTTGTGTGCTGAAGAAAAAACTCCACCAAATTACTACTTGTTTTGTGTTTTAAAGAGACCTGAATCCCACAAATCTGACTTTTGTTTCAGTACTGTAGGGTTGGAATAGATTGTTTCTCCAAATATGTAGTAAGTCCTTGAATTGGGGCCTTTTGTTTTCTGTCATTTCAGATCAAGAGATTTTTTCCCTGTAATTGCTTTGTATTTATTGTGTGTAACCTTGTCTTGTCTTGTTCCTGCACATACGGCTAACAGTTGTTTTCTTGCTATAGCAAATTGATTTCAGTGCTTTTAACTATTGCTTGAAATAAGAATGTGCCTAAGAGTTCCCCTGGCTGGACCCAGAGTTGGGCACAAGGCTCCTCTGTGTCCCTGTGCCACCCAGACCTGCCAGGTGCAGGACTGAGCCCAGTGCTCTACTGCTTCTCTACCCATGCTGCCCTAACGTAAAGCCAAACCAGAGCTGCCTCTGTGCTGGTGCATGGTTTTCTGTGTGGGTGCACAGGCTGACTTCGTGCTTTTAGCAGGCTTCCAGAGGTGAAAGATTGTGTGTTTGCAAAGATTCACTGTTGGTCAAATTGTCTGGCCTTTGCTCGTAATTATCCTGAGATATGTTGAGATTGAGAAACAAAAATCTTTGTGGAGCTGAGAAGTTTGGTGTTTTGGAACTGGGGATATAGAGCTGAATGTCACCTTTGGTGTGAGTATACACACATTTATTGACTTTTTATTTGCACCAGGGTAATTATTTTTAGAGGAACAAAAAAAAATTTCTAGTACTTTTCAGGTTTTATATTTATTCCGTGTTGCCTGCTTGTCTCACATTATGCAGTTAGTACTTCTGCAGCTGTCTTAGTGATGGGTGTCGGTGTTACATCTTTTGTCTAATTGCAATTTTCTGTCATAAGGAATTAAAAATAGGAAATTATTGAGTCTTTCCTGATAGTTCCACTTGCTTTTCATTTAAACCCTAGCAACAGAAAGAGGTCTCAAACAGGAAGAGAAATGGTCCCCAGGATAAAACAGATGTTCTGGGATTCCTTACTTCCTTTCCAGCTCTCAGCCCCTGTTTCTCTGACTTTCCTGGGACACTTGCAGGGAATATGGTACTGCCAGTGTATCAAGGGCCAATAGAAACTTTCTCAGTGTGGACAGGAAATCTCCCAGTTTAAAATTACTAGGAATATATTTGGTATTGTTATATAGCTGATAATTGCAAGTGTGTAAAGAGCAATTAAAAATCTGTTTGCTGTTACAAAATAATTTTAAATCATGCAAAGGCCTTTTAATGTGGTGTTGGTCTTCAGTACACTTAATTTTCTTTGATTTCAGTCATGCTGCATTGTTGTAAAGATGATTCATTAAAGATGAGTGTTCTTTTTTTGTTGGGAATGGGGAAAACAGGCGTTCACTAATTTTTTTGAAATCAGTGCTGATTGTGCTTGAATTAAATTTTATAATAATTCAGATTGGAATGGACCTTGAGAGAAGTCTCTAGTCCAGCTTCCTGCTGAGAGCCAAGTCAGTGCTGAATTCAGAGCAGGGCTTAAGGATTCAGCCAGATCTAGAAAGCCTCAAGTGAGAGTGATTGTGCAGCTTCTGTGAGCAGCCTGCTCCAGTGCCTCGCTATAAACCTTGTTTGCCTTGTGTGCAGCCAGAAACTCCTCAATTACAATTTATGGCCGTTCTTTGTTCTTCTGCCACTCCTCAAATGTTCTTTATATTGCAAAAAGGTAAGTCAAGTATTGGAACAAAGAGACAGCTTAGAATGTTTTGTTTTCTGAAAATTTGTTGCTGCTAACAAATTTGTTCACGTAGTACTTCTGCATCCTGTATGATGTGTACACCATATTCATTTGCAACTCGAGTGTAAAATAAAACTTTTGTCAGTAAAACTTGATACAAATTTCCTGTGGTGTTTATGACCTGGATTTTTTAATTGTTACCTCTCAAATCTGCTAAATGTTTCCTGGCAGATCACAGTTGTGCCCACCATGGTGAAGCAGGGAATTTGGAATCCTGAACACAATGGTGCTTCTGTTTGCTGGAGCCTGCTCTAGGGAAGGGAGCTTACCATTGGGGATGGGATGGGAAGAGAATGAAGCCAGCAGGTGTCAGATCACTGCTGGTTATGGGAACGCTATTTTCAACTCAAGTTTTGGTGGAAACCTGCTTGGAGAAATTTATCAAAATTGAAATTTGAGGAGGAAAATGGCCGGAGCAGGGGCAGCTTTCAGAGCAGCAGGGTTTTTTGGGTAAATTTTTGCCCTGTATTAAATGAGAACTTGAAACTTCTGATAACTGACTTCTTGGGAGCAAATAAAGAATATGACAAATAGATTTAGTTTCAAATCTGTCAAATTCTTTGAGGAAACAATTTGTAAACCAAGCATAATTTCTTGGTGTTATAAAATAATGGTTTAACAGTTACCAGTCTGGAAGGAGGGTGGTGGTGGCTGTGTGTCGTTCTTGTAGTAGAGCTTTTAGAAGTGTTCAAAGGTTAAAAAACAAAAATAAAAGGAGTGGCAAATGATTCACAGCTTTTGCTTCTGTGGGAGAATATTTGAGAAGGTAATTATCAAATTTGGTATGCATTTTTAACTTTTTAACCACTTTTAAATTCAGTATGCGTTTTTATCAATAATTTTTGTTCCTCATTCTGGAACAAGTCATTATTTTAGATTGTGATTTCTGCATAATGTGATGTGTTGGGAGTAAAATTATTCCTGCTGTACTTTTCCTTACTGGGAGAGTTTTCTGGAAGTGTCAACAGTGTAGTTGCACTGATTTCAACCTCCAGAGAGGGATGTCTTGATTGATTCTGGGGTGAGCAGTTAAAATGCTATTGCCTATGGCTGAAAGGCAGAAGCACTGCTAGACAGACATAAGACAACTTTCTGAGGGCTACCTTGAAAACTTCTATTGAGTTGAGAGGGAAGAAAGGGATCCTAAGATGTTTCTGTGGAGAGTGTTTTTAGTGTTGTTGCCTCTGAGTTGGGCTTTGGAAATATGGGAGCCTTCAGCTGCAGGATGCACTAAGCTGAATTCTAAGGAAAGGCTCCTTGTCCTTTCTCTTTTAGCTGAGAGGTCTGGACTACATTTGGTCCTGAAACAGAGCCTGCCTGAACACTCTTGCCTTGAGTGGGAGAAGTTTTGTAGGTAGTCTGCAGGGAATATCCAGTAATAAGTCAGTAATTTGAAGAACCTTTTACAGTTACCACATTTCCATAATTCAGTTGTTACACTCCAGAGCTTACATGGATACATAGGTGACTTCAACTTCTCTATCCTTTTATCATAGAAGCAGGACAAGGGTTTTCCTGTTTTCTGGTTGTATTTTCCTGTAGTGTGTTTTTTGTTGTTGGTTGTTATTTTTTGGTGGTTTTTGTGTGGTTTGCCAAACATTTCTCACCTTAAAACGATAATAAAAATTGTTCCATAAATGTGAAATTTATATGCATTTACACACACACAAGCAAGGCTTACAAAACACTGCATTCTTCTTTACAGCAAACCTTTTTAAGTGGATCTGTAGTCACACAGATGCTGTTGGCTGCCCTTGGCTGTCACATGGCACCGTTGTGAATGCGAACATATTTTCTTTGTTCAAATCTAAGGATTGATCCTAGGAACATAAAATGCAAGGTGTATGCCTTTAACAAAAAATTCCTCATACTGCAAAATGAGACAATTACTTGGCTTTTCCAGAGCCCCATGTCCTGTGTGTGGGTACCTGTGGTAAGCGTGGCCGGGAGCGAGGCTGGCGCTGGCTCCAGCATCATTAACTGGGAGCCTGCTGACACTGGCCATTGATCCAGCAGCCAGCACGGGGCCTCTGGGCTGCTGAGTTTCCTCCCTCTGCTCCTGCTTCTCCCTGGAGATAACCAGTTGGAAGGAATGAGCCACTTGCCTGGAGTTTGGAGAAGCAGTGGGCAGTTCACTGTGAATCGTCAGCCCAAGCAAAAGAGCAAAGGATTGTGTGGGTGACCCTTATCTGTTACTGGTGTTCTGTTGCTGTAACACTGGGCCATCCCTCACCATGTCACAAATCCCAAGAAGACCCTGTGAAACTCCACCAATGCAATAACTGGAAAGCTGTCATCTTTACAGTAGTAATGATACAAAAGGGTGGTGATGGTTTTGAGCTAAAATGCTTTTTAAAAAGAAGTTCTGCCTGTTTGCTAAGTGCTTATGATGGTAAGCTATCTATTTATAAAACAATATTTTATTGGAGAATTGCTTTATTTTTTGTTTTTTGAGAGTGAACATGTTGATGACAATGGTCCCAAATGGGTAGAAACAGATGGATGTTTGGATAATATCCATTAAATAGAACATATTACTTCTCATAGGTACCATATTCTTCCCATTTATTGTTGCCTTCAGTCTTGGATGTTTTCTTTAAACAGCACTGATAGCTCTAAAAACTGTCACAGGTTTTATAAAGGGAACTTACACATACACTGTGTATTCTAACAGTGTGGCATGAGAATTTTGTGCATGTTTTGCAATTATGATTTATAATTTTTCTTTCTGTAAGAAAGTTAAATTAGGCACATTATGATTTTCTTTTTTTTTCTTTTTTCTTTTTTTTTTTTTTTTAATAGGAGTACTATCCAAATGCTATTATAATGAGAATCCTATCGTAACTAAGTGGTGTGTGTTTTTACACAGTGTCTGTGTAAAAATATTTTCTGTTTTGAGTACAGGTACAACTGCAGTGTGTTGCCTCACAGCTTGATTTGAAATGCTGGCAGCCATTTGCCTGCAGCAAAGCACCTTCCAAATGTATAACTTCTTGCTTTATGGGGCTCTTGTTGGAATTTGGCCCTTTTATTTTCTCATGATATTTAAATTCTGGTTTTGTATAGGCCCATCAAGCTACTACTAAAAGAACTGTAGATCATAATTGTAATTTATTTCACAGTAATTGAGCATAAAATTCTGTGCTTAAAATGCAGTCCTAAAACACAACTTCCCTTTAAATCAGACACTCTGCAGCTCTCTCATAAACTTTGAAATATTGTCAGCATTATATCTTTACATATTTCATAATTTTATGTAATGAAAACTTGAAATAGAAATTCTGTTTGAGTGCATGAAGTGCCTCAGAGTTTAAATTGCAAGAAATCAATCGTGTTCTTCAGACCTCTCAATAATTATCCTTATATTCATTCTTTAAAGTCCTAGCTAAGTTGAAATGCAGTATTTCATTCCTGACATTTAATCCATTAAAATGCCCTTGGAGATGTATTATTCCTTTAAAATATTTTTTGTGTGCTGTACAATGAACACAGACTGCTGGATGTATTTCAGAATAATTTTTGCTCTGGTCCAGAACATAAATAGGAAACATACACATGCATCATTTGAAATTAGTTATATAATTGTCATATGAAAACCACGTTATCATAGTTTCAGGACTACTTTTGTTGCTGTATTTGTTAAAAATAAATTATCAAACTCTTAACAAACTCTTAACAGATCATGATTGCATGAATTATTATTGTACCTTTGGCTGTTCTGGCTTGTGTGGCATTTTGTTGAGTTTGTAAATGAATAAAAGTGGTACTTCTGAGCCCAGTCTGCCCAGAGTTATTAAGATCCAGCAGATCTGTCCATCTGTGCTTTCAGTGTGACAGTTTCCTATGAGACACTGACCCGTGACGGAGGCTGGTTCCGGGGGAGGCTGTGGGCTGAGCTCTCCCTCCGGCAGCTGAGCTCGTGCAGCCTCTGCCCCAGCTCTTGCCTGGCCACAGCAGGGTGTGTTACAAGCAGGGAAGTGCTGGCTGGCTGATTTAAGGTGTGTGGCATGGGAATACCCGTTCCATTGAACTCCATGGGTGCCCATCTTTGACTGCCATGCAGGGACTTGATTGTTCACGTGTACCGAGCATTTGTTGTGTGGATGTGGGTGTTGTTGAGGCTTTTCAACTGGGTAACCGAGAAAATCATTTGGCTGTCATCGGAAAGTCTGATCTGCTTCTCAGTATGGAAAAACATGGCATACTTTTACCCTAATGACCCTGTGTTGTACAGTTTGACCCTAATTATGTCTTACTTTCTATTTCATTTTTGTGTGCAACTTGCACAGTGCAGGCTTCCATCATGTTCCACACAGATGTTCCTGGGCAGAACGCTTCACAGCAAATTGAGTGAGCAGGCCTCCTGGTTCCTGCTCTTTCTGGAGTGGAGCCAGTTCCTACAGTGCTTCTGGTCTTTTTTTAGCATTCCAAATTTCTGTGGGGTCCTGCATTTCACACTGTGCTTAGCTGGTGGTTCTGCATTTTGCCCTTAGCTTTGCTCCACCCTGTGCTTTGAGAATCTTCTCTTTCAGTGCTAAGCCTTTTTCACAGCATCTGGGTTGGTAACCTTATACTTTTCTTATTCTCCTGTAATTTTGTGCTTGCTTTCTCACGCACCTCTGCTGTGATTTGAGGGTGAGATGGCTTTGGTGATTCCTTTCCCCATCTCCCTAGTGGGACACAAAAATCAATTTCCATTCTGGGAATCTGGTAACATTGCAAACTGCTTTGCCAGAGTCCCGGTCCTGTAGAAGCTGGGCTAGGAGACTCTGAGTAGGCTTTGTTAGCTCAGCTGAACACAAAGGATTATCACCAAACAATTTGCACATAGCAGCTGTTGAGAAAATTGACAGGCCACAGTATGGAGGATTTTGAAGAGAAAATTTGCCTGAATGAAGATCTCGAGTTGTGCTCCAGGACAATGTGGGATTAGATCTTAAGCAAACACTCATGTGAAGAGTATTTGTGCAGTGTTACAAGGAACAAAACAATTACGCAAAGGATAGCACCTTTCAAAATAATTGCTATAATTTGGCTAGTACTGGTAAACTTGCTGTTTTCTCTCTGTATTGTCTCCATTAAGACTCACTGCAGAGCAGAGCAAACAGTGATTTCTTTTTTCTTGAGAGATGGTTTTGTGGATAAATGTGGACTGTATAAAAAAAGAAGGTTCTTTCTGTACTTCTGTAACAAATATACTTCTCTTTGATTCAGCACTAATCTTTAAGAGCAAATAAGGATCCAGGCAGACTTTTTTTTTAATAGCACTGCCTTTTACTGTTGCCAGCAAAGATAACTACATGTTTGGTTATTGTTCCATAATAATACTTTTATTAGAATGTATAGTTTCTTTAGCTTTTCTTTTATCACAAGATCTTCTGTCCTTAAAAGAAACTATAAAGAGTAGCAGTGTTTCACAGAATCATATTTGATCTGAGATAGATGTTGTCTTCCACACAGCTATCAACACAGAAATACTGAAATACTTCTAAACCCTTGAATCTGTTTAAGAGATTGATACATTACTCATGCTTGCTTACTTCTGTAGATCAATATTTCAGTCTATTTATTAATACAAAATGAATGTTTCTATTTTTGGCTTAAAATGTGGTGGGTTGGTGGTTGGTTTTTTTTTTCCTTTCCCAGTTTCTAACAAATTGCTGCTTTTGATTTTTCAGGCTTGATGGGCCACTGGCATTGGCAGGTGGTAGAATGACACAATGCAATATGATATGCCAAAGTAGTTGGGCATCACTTGTCATCTTGTAAACAAGTGAGGCAGAGGAAATAAGAGAATATATGAGTCTCTCAAATATGCAGGCAAAAAAGGGACATCTTCCCTGGGATAGAGTTCTTTTTCTAGACACTCCTTCCATCTTTTCCCCGGAGTGGTGCAGTTTCTCATGGTATTCTATCTGCACCATATTTGAGGTGTTGTAAATGAGTAAGGAAAACATTTTACCTGTAATAAATAGCTTCATGTATAATTTCACTTTTCTTTCTTTTCTGCTTTCTGTAGTGCAAGTAAGAGACTGTTAAAGATAGTAAAAATGCAAGTCATGATCTTTAATGTTACAGCCTGTGCTAAATGCAGCATATAAGCATATAGCCTGCTCTGAAGAATTGCTCTATTCACTGCAGTTTCATAGTGATTGCTTGGATTTTGACCAACTGGGATTATTCTTTGTTTCAGGCAGAGCCATACCTCAATCATTTGTCCATTTCAAAAGTACAAATGCTTATGCGTGCATTTAAGGGGGAGCTGTCTATGAGCATGTTTCTTCATTTTTGATCCCTCTAGGGCAGCATGGTGACAAATACTTTGCAAATTTCTTCCTCTACTATCTGTTTTCTCCTGAAGTTTGAGCTCTACAAAAGCTTTATGAAGTCATCATAAGACATTGGTGCAAATAGGATGAGAGGGAAGAGCAGCCCGTGTTTGTCCAGCATGTTTATCCCATGTGTGTGTAGAGGGGCACGATTAAAGGGCCAAGGACAGTAAATCCAGAGTATGATCCAGGTAAATGCAGAGTACCAGCCTGGTGCACGCCGCTCCCGGGACAGCAGGGCCAGAGCTGTGCCTTCTCCCCCTGGCACAGCTCGGTGGCACGGCTCCTCTCCTGGATGCTCCTGAGGTGTGTGGCAGCGATCCATCCCCACTGCAGGAGCTGTTAACCTCTCCCAGGTCTTGTGGGACACCCCTGCTGCAGGTGACTCAGTTTGCATGGGATGCATGCCGGGATGCAGCTTGGGATGCAGGCCGGGATGCAGGCCTGGATGCAGCTTGGGATGCAGCTCGGGATGCAGGCCTGGATGCAGGCTGGGATGCAGACTGGGATGCAGCTCGGGATGCAGGCTGGGATGCAGGCCTGGATGCAGGCCTGGATGCAGGCTGGGATGCAGGCCGGGATGCAGGCCGGGATGCAGGCTGGGATGCAGGCTGGGATGCAGGCTGGGATGCAGGCTGGGATGCAGGCTGGGATGCAGGCCGGGATGCAGCTCGGGATGCAGCTCAGGATGCAGGCTGGGATGCAGGTTGGGATGCAGCTCGGGATGCAGGTGGAGCTCTGGGTGGGAGCACAGATGGGAGGCCGTGCACTCCCGAGCCTTTACATAACAAAGGGCACGGGGGGGAGGCGCAGCCAGGTGAGGGAGAACGGCAGGAGCCCGTGACTCAGGAGGAAAAGCGAAACTTTGCCACGTTTGCACTGTGAGAGGATAAAAGCCCAGGAGCTCCATTTTGGGCGGTCCTTCCGCTGCTCAGGCTGTTTGTGTTACTGTGCCGTGAGTAAATGGCTTTATGGAAGGAGACTAAGGCACTGGAAAGGGAAAGCTGGGGCGGAGCCGGTGAGGAAGCCTGGTGTGACCGTGAGTGGGGTGTGCGGGGAACCGAACGGGACCCATCGCTCACTGGAGCCGCCCGCGCTCGGGGAGCCCCGGTCCCTGGCCTCGGGAGTGTGGCTGCCAGAGAGTGATCGGGAGTGATCACACTGCGAACTTTCCTTGACTTCAAATTAAGGAAAATACAGTTAGGATGCTGAGGAAAAGGAGGGGCCCAGTTGCAAAGCGGAATTTCCTTTGTGTAGTAAAGGTAGAAAATTCCCAGGGATGTTTTGACTGTGAGTTCTTGTAAAGGTTCCTCCAAAAACTGGTGTGGTAACTTTTCCTCCTGACTGCCCTACTTTTGGATTCAGCATGCTCTGTTTGGTACTTGAGGTTGTTCAGGATCCGTGTCTTCCAGATTGTATCTGCATTGCTAAAACTGCAGTCTGGTTCCTTTATTTTGGAACTTCTTTCATCTAATCTAGGAGCATAATATTTTTAAAGATCTGTCTTCAGCTTTGTCTGCTTCTACAGTTGCTTTAAAATAAATTTTGGAACAAACTTAATTTGGAAGGAAAATAATTCTGTTTTCCATTATTTTTTCTATAATGCATTATCTTGTGTTTGACCATAGTGAAAAATATTTCTTTCTTCTGGTATATGTTGCTCTTTCTTTCCTTTTGATAAATGAATTTTGCAGTTCCTCACAGTTTTCTCCAATTTTGATGGTTCTTACTGAATCTAGTATAATGAATCTTCAACCCTATTTTAATTGCAGTAGTATTTATGCAAAGCTTAGTATTCATTCCATGTTTGCTCTCTATTACATGCTGTCTCATAGACTGTGGCAAAACCATTGCATTTTGGGTCACAGCAGGTTTGGATTGCATTTTTCTTATGATCACAGGCTTTTTTCATGCTTTGGGGTAGTGCTGATTTAGAGGCGAGTGCAGAGTGCACTACTGCTCTAGGGACTTAGTAGTCAGCAAGGCATTCTCAACTAATCACATACTTTGCTTTTTAAAAATAATCTTTCCCAGAAGGAGCAGGTGTTAATTCCATGTATTGAGGACAGCCATCATGCAACAATGTATAAATGTGTCAGAAAGAAACCTTTTTAAAGGGTTTTTGTTTACATTTGTGTTTTGAATGAAGTTTGGTTGCAGACAGTTCCTACAACCCGCAGTGGATGTGTTGGTCTTTGTGGCTGGGTGACTCTTGGTGCTGCTTGCATATTGGCAGTGGTGGAGTTCCTTTAAAGCTTTTTAAATATCAAACTATCACTCTTTGCTGTCTTAATTTAATCCAAACTCTGTTTCTAACATAGCTTTAGTAGCATTCTGAAGGAATAAGGAATTAGGATGTGGTAGCTTCTAACTGGTTTAACTTCTTGGGCCCTGTTTGCCTGCACTGGGGGCAGAGCATCCCACACCATCGCTGCCACCCTCTCCTGTAGCAGCAGAAAGGCATCCGTGCCACTCTGCCCCCTTCCAGGGGGTGGGAAGCTGTTCCTTATCCCCTACAGGCCCTTGGCACTGCCAATTGGATATTCAAAGGTGGGAACCATAGTTCTATGAAATACGGTCTTCCTCTGTAGATATTAATTTTAGATATGCTTTGGTAGCAATGAAATTTCCTCTGGTTCCCATTCTGGCCTTATTAGGCAGTTAAGGAGAAAAAATATCTGTATCTACCCACATTTATTCCTTAATGATGAGGACTATAGAGGCAACCTTTCCATATACACATATTATCCCTGCTGAAAATTTGTGCTAAAACTGCTCTCAGAAAACTATGTAAAGGAAGAACTTCTAGGGTATTCTTAAGTAAGCTGTGAGTTGAGAATTAGAACCCCCCTGGCCCAGTAAGAAATAGATTTTGTGGTCTCTTTGTACTGTTAAAATTTCCTTTGGAAAGGAACTCCCACTGTCTAAAGTACCATAAGGTTTTACAAGTGTTCAGAAGATGAAATGCTACCAGATGTTAAGTTCAAGGAGCAAGTTAACTAGTGTTGTCAGATGGAACAGCTTTTTTGTGTTTGGTAACTTCTCCTTACCCTCTCTCCCTCTCTGCCCTCGTCTCCTCTGTTCTCTTGACCACAGTAGCAACCAGACTGCCCATCTCTTCTGCAAGGAAACTGGTGCTTCACTCACACAGCTGAAGAGCTGAAGGGAGAAATCTCTGTATTGTACAGGGCATATAATTAAATTAATAGTTGCTCAGATTAGCAAAGTCTTTTACTGAAATGGGTTATCCAACTAGACTTCTGTAGTTAAATATAGTTTACTTTTAAACGTATATTCAATAAGCAGAAGAGAAGTCTCTGATAGCACAGTGAAAATGTATTAAAGGCACATGAAAGGGATTGCTCATGTCCAGCACTCTCACCTTAGTGCTGCTACAATGATGCCATTTTTGCCTTAACACTTTTTTCATAATGTAATTCAAATACATGAAAGGTGCATGGATTTGAAACACATCAGAGGTCATTTCTTCCTGTGACTCACTAATCAGCTCCGGTACTTTCATATGTACAGCAGGAACTTTCAGACAAAGGTAAGATTAGTAGCTAAGCAGACAAAGAGAAAATGGAGGAAAATAATAGTAGTGGTGAGTACATGCATCAAGTAAGTGTGGCCCTATATTTTTATGTCTTTTTTTGATAGATTGCTTTGGATGCTTCTGGGCAACACTGAAAGAAGCATTTTTTCATCTCTATCCCAGAAGGATTATTCCAATGGTTCACCTTAGATTCTGCACAGAATATTACTTTGATACTGTAATAGCTTTGGAAATGCTCTCCTTTGATGTCAAGAGCTGTATGGAACTGTTCTTTTGATTAAGACACACTTACACACTTGAAAAACCTAATAATAGATAAAAAAAAAGAAAAAAAATTATAATCATTTGTGCTTTATTAAACTAGATCTATGGGAGAGATGCAGAACATGTGTGCATCTGTATCCCCTGTCTTGATTTGTTATCTTTCTGTTGGAAACCCTCACAGTGTGTCTGTCTCTGTCTTGAATAGCCCAGGAGCCTATTTTTTTTTTTCACCCTCTTCATTTTATGACTTTCACCTTTCTTCTGCCAATGCTTGCAGACTGAACAACCTGGTTGACAACTGGATTATTATATCCCCCCTTGCCTCATCCTTAATTGATTGCCAGAGATTTATTGCTTACAATTTCAGTTTAAAACCTACTCTGGTCCATACCAGGAAAATTTGTTTTTACTGTCAAGGGGTATGATTGAACTGGTAGCCAACAATCTGACTTTGTTCACTTGATTGCATCAATGCCGTTTCAGGGAAATAAATGGCACACACTCATGCCAAGGTGTGCAGCCCATGGTGGCTCTGTCTGCAGCCAGGGCTCAGGCAAAGTGTCTGGCACAGTTCAGGGCTCTGTGGCACATCTGTGTGACATCCTGTCCCCAGAGTAGCCACTTTTAGGCTGAATTCATGTTTGGCACGAGTTTAGGAGGTACTAAGTTAATTTGTCCCTTGAATGGGTATTGAGATTTGCTCTGAAAACATAGATTAATGTTTTTAAGAGATTAATACTCTCTTAATAATAATATATTTACCAGGAGTTTTTTAATGCTTTTGCCCCAGATTTATTCCTGGAATGTTCTGCTCCATTTTTGCAAGTTAATCTTCTAATTATTTTGAGAAAAACTTTTTAGAAACTTAATGATCCTACATTGTTGAGAAAGAGGGAGATTGGTCCAGTCTCAAGCAATGAAATTCCATTTTTTATTCTGTGCTCTGTAAGTAGGCTTTTTCTTGTGAGTTTATTTTGCAATTAATCCAGGGTCACTGCTGGAATTGGGCTGAGAAATAACTGGGTGAACACTCCAATTTTAGATGTGGGAACATAGTGTACATCAAAGATTGCCATTTTAATAATTTTACATCAGAGAAAATGAGCTTTATGGAAATAAATATATACTCAGAGGAAGTGCTTTTCAACAAAGCAAATTTGGGATGGAAAAATGGCAGTGGAATGTTATAGTGACCTGTGATGCTTATTAGGAAAAAACCCTCAGGTTTTGGGGATTTGTCTGCCTGTGGCCAGAGCTGTGCTAGGCTGCAGTGGAGTTACAAGAAGAGAGAGGACTAGTGAAATAATTATATTTTCTGTTTCAAACTTTACTCTCCTGTCAGGGAGAGTTTCAGGCTAAAGCTGAGGCTTTGTAGGCTGTTAGACTCCTGCTGCTTCTCGTGGAAGCTTTGTGCAAGAGGGGCAAAGCCAGAACGTCAGTTCATATCTTCACAGGAGAAGATGTGATTATTTGACTGCCTCTTCATCCCCATTCACGGGGCAAAGCTTCCAGACAGCCTTCGCTGCACCCTTCGAGCCCTTTTATCCAGCACAGGCAGCTTCCCAGGCTCCAGAGTGGATGTGCCTCGTTCACAGCAGTTTGGGAACTATGGCACAGACTGAATTCAGGCTCTCCCTGGTGGGTAAGCACCAGGGATAATCAGAGGGCTAAATGAAGGCTCTCTGTTCTCAAACTACCAGCGTGCCCTAAGCAGTGTCTGGGGTTTCACTGAGCACCAGACAGCAAAGCAGACTGATGTATCTCGAGAGCTGTACCAGCAAATACATCTTGCAATGCTCTCTTTGCAGCATTTGGAGAAGGGTTTGATGAGGCACAGCTTGATGATTATTTTTGCTAAGAATTGCCTTCTCTGAAGAGAACAACTTTAGATTGTAAACTTGGCTTTTCTTTATGGTATGTAGTCATACCAGATTTTTAACTTGGTTTCAAGTAAGAGGTTTTGGGGGTTTTTGAGAGTAGTGTAATATAACATGCCAGATATTGCTTGATGAGGGTTTTGTAGTCTGTTGATATTTTACTTTTGCCACCACTGTTAATTGTTTACATGGCTAAAGGAACATCCTTTGACTGTTCAGATAGAAATTGCTTTTTCCTGTGGTTGAGAAGAAGAAACAAAGCAAGAATATAAAAAAATCTTATGAAAAAAATATTAAGAAGCTTTAAATGTTTAATGCTGGCCTAAGAGACATGTAATATAAAATAAAGGAATTAAATGAAGGAGAACAGGAAAGATTGGCTTTTAAATGACCAAGTTAGCTTAAGACAATCTCAGGTCACAAGGAATAACTTTACTAGCCAGTACTGGTATATAAAATAGGTGATCCCATGACACCAAGAAAAGAGCCAGACACAAACCTAGATAATGAAGTAGGAAATTGTGTGCTTAAGAGACATTGAGCCAATAGCTCAAAGACTGTTAAAAAATTGGGGGTAGCAACTGGTTAGCTATGTTATCCCTTTGGATTTTATCAATATGAATTGTCAGGGGCTTAAAATTTGTAGGTCCCCTGTAGCCTGGCAGTACTGGCATGTTTGTTTAACCATAAGTACAGATAATGACTTCTGGAGAAGTTGCCATCCTGTGAAGAGTGGAGGCAGAGGATGTCTGTGGATGTGCATATGATTCCAGGTGGGAATTGAAGCCGCTTGGGCTGGCTCGGCTCTGTATTACATCCTCGGGAGACGAGAGGCATCACTGTGCAAGGCTTCTGTCCCCAGGTTTATTGTGGATCACTGCCCCCATGGACCTCCCTGGGCTGCAGGGGCACAGCTGCCTCACCTTGGGCTGCAGGGGAATCTCTGCTCTGGTACTTGGAGCACCTCCTGGAGGAGCTCCTGCTCCTGACTGACCTCGGTGTCTGCAGAGCTGCTGCTCTTGTTCTCTCTTCTGTCTCTGGCTGAAGTTTCTGTTGTGCAGTTCCTTTCTGTCCCCTAAATATGTTATTCCAAATATGCCACCACCACTGCTGCTGGGCTCAGCCTTGGCCAGCAGCCTGGAGCTGACTGGCATTGACTCCATCAGACCTGGAGGAGACTTCCAGCAGCTTCTCACAGGAGCCACCTGTTGCCCCACGCTACCAAAACTTTGCTGTGCAAACACAGTTCCCAGGTCTGGAGTCTTATCTGTCAAAGCCTACTGTCACATCAACACCAATAAGCCAGCTTGGAGGTATGTGTTTGAATGCTGTTTCTAATTGCTAAATGTTTTCCTCTTGCCAAAAGTGTCCATGTTGGCAAGCACCAGCCCTGAGCTTCCAGCGAGGCAGACTGAAGCAGATCTGTGTCTGATCAGATAAGAACGAACCAGGACAAGGACTCTGCTAGGAACTGAATGTTTTGGGAAGAACAAAGGAGTTACCCTGATTCATGTGCCAAAATTAGTGAAAACAGTTTGATTTATGAACTCTTGTCTGTGCTGCCTTCCTGGAAAACAAGGTATGATGGCCTCTCAAGCACATCACTGAGGAGCAGCACCCTCAAATCCCCACCCCTGCTACTTGCAAGGTGCTAGCTGTGGTATCTTACCTAACTTTATTTTCTCTTTTCTGTGCATTCAGGATAACTCTTTTATTCCATTTTCAGCCCACACGCTGACACAGCTCTCACTCTCTCTCTCTTTCCTCTTACACTGTTTTTTAAGCATGCTGTAAACTTATTCATTCCCTAAAGGCAAAAGCAGCTATCTGAGCAACACTTTGTCAGCATAATACATTTACAGAATGCATATTTATGAACCTTTGAGCCTTTATTGTTCCAGAGGGCAAATAAAAACCATGAAAAGTAGCAATATAGTGTTTCAAAGGTCCCTCAAGGAAAACAAAAGTAGTTGGAAATAAATTTAGGGAAAAAAAGTTCTTCTCCAGAAGGGAACCTTGAATTAACACATACAAAATATGGGGTGGGAAAGACTATTCTCCTCTTCCACCTATCCCAGACTCTCCAAATCCAACTTTTAAGAAATTTTAAGCTTGAAAAATGGTTTAAAGCTTTACAAAATGGTATAAATTATGTAGTTTAGATATATAATAATAAACCATAATTTTTAAAGCAGCATGTTTTGTTCAGTCATAATAAAATAAAACAGTTTTTAAATGGAAATTATCATCTGCATTGAAATATATCACATAAATGATCTGTTGTATGTGCTACAAAATTGCTACAGAAAAAGATAGCTGAAAAATCAATAAAATGGTGTAATTGTTGTTATTTTAATTGACTCCGAGTTCTCATTAACTTTACAGCGTATACCTCAACTTTTAAAATTAATGGGTTGCTACTCATTATTGCTGATAATAAAATAAAGCTGGTTAGGCAGTATTTGTGTTCTTACATGAGTCCATTAACTCAACTGCAATCAAAGTTGGGAATAACAATGTTCCTAGATTATGCACCCAAAAATTTAAAACACAAAGTGTTGTTTCCCTGCATACAGAGTCCCATTTTAAAATGATTGTGGCTGCCTGTAGATTTTATCCAAAGCAAAAGCTGGAGGGTGTGTCCAACAGCAGAGAGATAATCCAGAGCTGTCTGGCTGCAGAACCGTGCCATGTGCTCTGGGATGACCCTGCTTGGACAGGAGGTGGGATCACTGTGCTTCCTTTCCAGTGGGGCCCATTCTGTGCCTCTGTTAGTCTGTGAAACTCAGACTCATCTCTATTACTCTTTTTTTGGCTTGAATTAGGGAAGGAGACCCATAGAGCTCCCATGGAATGATGTAGAATGCCACTGAAAGCAAAAACCAGCCTGGGGAGAGCCAGGAGCAGCAGCACCTCTGCCATAAGGTACCAGATGATTTGTGTGGAGGGGTGGGGACTGCGGGGAAGGTTTGTTTCCTGGCTCTCACAATTTCACCAGTGGATCCTTCCTTCCAAAGGGCTGGTGCACGTGTGGACATACAGGCTGTTTCTGGTGCTCACAGACACACAGAAATCTTGGGTGGCTCAAAGGAATGAAAAGGGTTGACTTTGTATGGGACACTTTACCATGAGCATGGGATCTGAGCTGGGCTGCTGAGAGGGTGGGTTTTTTTCCAAAGATGCTTATTACATTATAATGGCACACTAGAAAAAAGGTGGGAGAGTTGCCATGTGAAAATTCAACATTGCTCAAGGGAGGCAACTTTAAATTTATGTGTTTAGTTGTTTATATATTTATGTATGTGTTCAGTTGTCAAAATGCAGCTGAATTCACAAATTGTTCCACTGTTTCTAAGGCTGCATTTTTGGTTATTTGCAAATATCAGATTTTTTTTCCCCCCCTTCTTTCCTCAAGAATCACTCTGTTTTATTTTACCTTGCATACGTCCTGGATATTGAGACCCCCAGGGAGGAAAGGGGTGGATGGTTTGCCTTGGAACAACACTTTCCAGTGAATTGTGGTAATCATTAGTTAAACGTGAGAACAGCTTGAAACATTACAACTGCTTAGGAGTAACTTCACAGGTAACTGCACTGCTACCATGGTGCAGGGACTTTTAAAAAAAAAGAAGTCAAAAAAAAGAAGTGTAGTTATGTTTCATTAGTTTCTCACATTTTAGGTGTCACTGGCAATGTTACTTTGCAGCAGGACATTTGTAATGCCAAATGGCTATTTAAAACTCACAAAAGGAAACTAAAAATAACTTCTTGCAAGTTCTGCAAATGTGTTTGCCACTGGTGATTTTTCTTCTGACATGGAGAGGATTCAGGTTGCCAAGACTGGGCAGGTTTCTCCTGGCTCTATTCTGCTGTTGAAAAGATTATGTCTTTTAGGGGTATGTAACCCCCTTTATAAATATGTTTTAAGCAAACACTTTTCTGTTTGTCTTTCAAGAATCTCAAGAAAGCAGCTGTGCCCCAGCTATTTCTTGTCCTCTCAGTAAAGAGGCTTCCACGCCTTCCCTGCAAAGCAGTCCTCCTGCAGGGCAGGCACTGCAGATGCCCAGGGCTTTGCAGGCCTGCCCGCTAAATATTTTAGTGGAAATAGAGTACAAATGGAGTGTTAGGAAATTTGGATGGATTGTGAGTCAAGGGAGGCGGAAGGAGGTGCAGTGGGAGGAGGGTATCAGGGCTGCTGTGTTAGCTCCATGTTCTCTGCACACAGGGAGCACCACGAGGCACAGACTGTGGTCCACCACTGTGGGACAGGTCGGGCCCTTCTGCCATGGGGTGGGAACTTGGATATTGTGCCTGAAATGGGCCAAGCAGCACCTGCTGTCCCCAAACTCCACACAGGGAAGCTCCGTCAGAGAAGGCAGTACTGGGGAAGAGGGGGAAAATCCTCAACAGACTGAAATAAAAAGTTATTTACCATGAACATCATAAATGAGGCTGAGCCTGTGACACACTCAGGAAAACCAGGTGAGGTGAACACCCAGTTCCTGTTGTTACCCAGATCCCCATAGATTCATTAAAAACAAAGAGAAGAATCCCCAAACCACACAAAGCCCCAAAAAGACAAAAAAACTCCTACAAAACAACCAAAAACCTGTGGCCATGATGCTTCAATTCATTGTGAGAGTCTGCTTTTTACTCCCATTCATGCTGCTACCCCTCTAAAATAGGATTGTGGCTGTATTTAGCAAAACAGGAGGTTCTTATAGAAGAAATGCCATGAACATACAAAATCTCTTCTAAGATGGAAACCACCACGATACATAAAGATTATTAAATTAAAAAAAAGAGAGAAATCACAGTTTTCTGTTTCCTAGCTTTCTAAACAGCTTTTCAAAGCTTTTTCACCCATGTGAATCAAACATAGACTATTTACATTCTTGACTCGTTGTGAGGAAGACTGATAAATGAAAAGATCCAAAAGTTAAAAAATCATACATGATTGCACTGTCATCTTTAAATTCCCTATACATAACAAAACTGGCAGGATGCAAATATGAGGCATTCTAGATCAAAGCCACAAAAATACGAAGTTATTATAAAAAATATATACAGTGAGTGACAGTAATGATAAATCTTTCAAATCCAGTAAAATGAAAATACTATAGAAATCTTGCTATTTCAGTAGTTTTACGGTGGGGTTTCAGAGTTCCAGATTACACCAAGTTTTCTTTTAATTAGAGGTGTCTAACACTGAAATAATGAAAATGAAACATTTTCTTTGGTTATTTCTATGTAATAAAGGAATTAAGGGATTGTTGTCTTTTTACAATTTGCTTTTCTCAAAAAAGTAGTAAAAGTGTGGGAAGGGGGCCATATTGCTACTACAAAACAGGTACTGAACTGGGCTTCCTTTATTTCAATGAAATTTGCTGTCCTAAGAACTTATGTATCATTCAAAAAAATTGTATGTGTGAGTATTTCCCTCATTTTCCTGGTCAGATTTTTCTTAAATAACAAAATCTTGAACATTATACTCAAAAAATGGGTCCTACCTGAGAGTCAATGAGGTCAAAGCAGTTAGGATCAAAGAGCAGAAACTGAGCTGGGACAAGTTAAGGCCTTTGAATGTACCTAATATTTGCTTTGAGTATGAGTATATATAAAACTTGTATGAGTATATATAAAACTTGTAGTGTTAATATGGTACCCAAGTTGATAATATTTTGGAGAAAAGCTTCTTGAACTTGTCTGACATGTTTGCGGTTAAAGTTTTTGTTGGGCTGTGTGCCCAAGGCTGTCCCTGGTGGCAAGGGCTAGCTCTCAAGCTGTCCACAGTTGGTGTCAGTCCCCAGTCTGCCATTCCTTGTGGTTCTCCTGCTCTCCAGTTGCCACTGTGTGAGCAAGATGGAAACCAAACCTTTCCAAATGGGTCTTTGCTATGTCCAACCCCTGCCAAAAAGGCATTTTCCCCTTGAAAAAGACAAAGTTTATCATCTGGCTGTGCATCAGTGGCTCTGCTGTAAAAACAGTTAATGGAGAAGCTGATGTGAGAGTTATGCCAAGTCCTAGCACTGCCCATGTGTGAGGAATGAGTTGAAATATTCCTCCTGAATTACTCATTTCTGTCTGACCAGTTGGTGGTCTTCAGGCTGGCTCCTCCTCCCCTGCCTCCTTATTTAGGGCCGTTTGGAAGAATATTATTATTATAATTATTATATTATATAATATTATAATTATTATATTATATAATAATATTATTGTAATATTATTGATGATTTCCTGGAGACTGCATGCCAAATTAAAGGGGGGAAGAAATAGTTTAGAGAACATGTTTATCTAAAAGAGGGCATGCAGTTTTTGTTTTTGCTGAGAGTATAGTAATATGAGATACTGGGAGCCTAAGGTTTTAATGATATTATGCACCTAAGTTATTAAAGAGTCTGTAAAAGTGTGTCCAGCCATATAAAATAATTTTCCTAGCAGAGTTGGTACCAAGATAAATGACAGCTTCAAGTGCTTGTCAGCTCTGTGGGCTCATTCCTCTGGAGTGCAGCTGGAACTGCCACACCAGGAGGTAGATTATTGCCAATAGTCTGCTGTGCATCTGCTTTTTTGTTGTTGCTTTTTTTTCCCCCTTCCAAGTTAGGTCAGTGGCTGCCTTTTTGTCTCCTTCCTTCCTTGTTTCTCATTTGTGCACTGTAGGGATACATATTGAATGAACTGAGGAAAAACAAGGAAGAATATTGGTAATCGTGGGTAATATCCTCAGATTTATCACCAACAGGTTAGATGACTTCTGTGTGAGGAGATTTTAGGGAATTGTTGTTAGCTGGTTGCTCTTGCATATCCTTTTTGTTTTAAAGCTGGATTAATAGTAAATATGAAGCTTGCCATTCACTGTTTTTATTCTGGGGAGGGCTCAGTGATCCAGCTTCTTAAGAGGAGCAAATGAGTTTGCTTGGAGGGTAGAAAGCCTTTTGTTGCAAGCTTTTTGTGAACAGGTCAGTAAAACCACCCATAGGCTAAACCAAAAGCATTGTGCTCCTTGCTCAATAATTAAATGAGCTCCTCATTTCAGGGGCAGTGTCTAACACAGGCTGAATCCAGCAAGCCCACCAGCTGTGTACTTGCTCGCAGAAAGTTACTGCTATGATGTTGTACTGAATTTCTCCCAGTCATCCCAGTCTTATTAATGCCTCAGTGTGGCATAAAGCTTCATTCATTATTCATAATAATCCAGTCAGAGGGCACTCTGAGACCTGATAAATTCTCACCTAAATGACAACAGCTGACAGGGCCTAGGGTTTTATAGCCTTTCTCTTGCCATAGCAAGGTGCTGTGGGCAAAGGTCCAGAATGATCCTCTGCTAATGACCACTGTGATATATGAGCAGCTGCTGATTTTCTGACATGAAGTCTACTCTGCTGAGCATCCAACCCACCAGCCGTGAGCAGCGGATAAATATCTGACAGGCAATATACTTCAAGAACAGATCACGAAAGAAATCTGTCTCAGGTAGGAGAAAATAAAAGGATTAATCTTGTGCTGGAGCACTGCTACATCAACAACAACAAAAATATCCTGGGGGCAAAAAAAAAAAAAAAAAAAAAGACAACAAAAAAAAACCCCAAAAAACAGAAGTCTGTAAATTCTGGCTGTGCTGATGTGGAAATGAGAATACAGTTCCTACTTCTGAAAACTCTTCCTTTCTGGCCCCCAGAGGGCTGAATAATCATGACTTTAGAAGCCTGTAAATTGCTTTATAAAAATCAATAATCATCTCCTGAAGGACATTAATTGCACTTTTTCACAAAGGGAAAAAGCTTCATAATATTTTATTGGTTTTTAATGGGCTCTTTGATACCACAGGAGGTAAGTGAAAAGCCTCCTTCTTTTGTTCAGGCACAGATCTAGCTTTTCAAAGGAACGTATATACCTATTTGAGTTTTGACTTCTCCCTTGTGTTGGGGGTTCAAATTAAAAGCAGGTGGAGTCCTTTTATTTAGTCCTTCTGTTTTACTTTCAATGGTAAATGTTTCTCTATTATATCATCTTTTCTAAGCTATATTGATAAATACATGACTTCTCCTGTGTTTTGTTGCCATGCAAATTGAGAGGTTAACTCTGGAAGTTTATCTTATTGACCGACATATAGTGGAAAAAATCTAGCTCCAGGTGCTTCGAAAATGTTCAGGACTGACCTGGCCAAGACTGATATCTTTTGCTTGTTGAAGATAAGTATAGTGAGTACTCATTTTTCACTTTGACTTATCTTTACTTTGGAATAATGAACCTTTGAGGATGTTTAACGATGCCTTTATTGCATTTTCCATGTGCACAGTGTTTGGTCTCTAGGCCAGGAGGACAATTGGTTGTTCTACATAAGAGGTTTGCTCAATATGAATTTCCATCCGTTCCATTCAAGTGGCAAAACAAGGCTCCTCTGGCCTGAATCATAGAGCTGGAGGTGAGAAGGTGGTCTTTGCATGGCTGAAGTTCAAGGCTGGAAATCTATATTTTTTCAGTTGTGTGTTTTGACCCTACTCTCTCCAGGATTTGTATCACAGTAGCAGAGATCCACAAGGTCAATGAGGATGTTTTTACCTCTTCCCTCCTGGTGGGACCTTGTTACTTAATGGAGAGATGGACTTCACCTGGCTCCCAGACTGAACCGGTAGGTGGGATACCACCAGACAAAAGTCAGGTTAGAGGAGATGGGTCACATCTGGCACTGATTCTTAAGCTTGTGTTATGTTGTGGACTCAGAACTTCTGTGCGTTGTGGCCTTTGGGGTACTTCAGGACTAAACCATTGACAGCTACTTTCATCAGTGCTGCAGCACTGTGACTTGCTTTAGGAACCAGATTTTGAGGGCCAAAGGCCACAGAATTTTACCATGTACTGGAATTGTAGAAAAGCTTGATTTTCCTGTCTGAAGTAATTCTGGCAACCTTGTTTAGCCTTGTTTGAAGAATAAGTTTTTCTAGTATTTCTATTACAAGTGACACAGACTATTTACATATAAGGTGTGCCTGAACTATAAGAAACTTCAATATATTCCAGACAAGTTTAGACTTTGTTATGGGCAAACATTCCTGGACTATCCCATAGTTGCCAGAGCAACTTGCAGCTGTAACCAAAACATTTGTCACTCTTGCTGGGTTGTTCTGTTGGCCTCAGCAGACACTTCTTCCAGTGGAAATAAACAAAACACAACTTTTATCTAGAGTGACCCACACTAGTCAGAATATTGACTTGTTGAAGGCAGCCTGACCTGCAATCTGTCAGGCCAAGCCACCGGCTGTGGCAGTTGTCCTGTTGTCTTCACCAGTGTCTTCACTGGTCTTCATCAATGCCTTCTACTCGTTGCTGCTCCGCTGGATGAGCACAGTTGGTCAATGGGTTCTTTGTCTGAGTGTTAGGAAGGTGATGGGAAGATGTTCTGATGGGTGAAGACTCTTCCTTGTTATTTTTTCTTTTGAGGTAGACTATTAAGGTATGTCATTAATCTTCATGGACTTGAAGAGTTGCTTGTATGATTGTTTTGACCATGCAGTCAAATAAGCTCTAATGTGGGATTGTCTCACTCAAGAGTCCATCACTGAATGTCTCCTAAGTTGCTGACAACCCTAGGGATCTTTCCATTGCCTGAGGATTTACTATTGCAATTTTTCAAATGCTTTTCTACTTAAGTGTGAAAATGGTGGTTATCCTTGTGGCTCTTTGGCTTAATTAGGTTTTCTCTTTTTTTTTTTTTTTTTTTTTTTTTCCTAGCAGAACAGGCATGTTCAATTTCATCTGCTTGAAGGACCTGGAAGTTACTTTTGTTTAGTTGACTCAAAATTTCCCATTCCCATAAGCAAGGACAGACAAAACATGGTCTAAAAATATTCAAAAAACAAACTACAAAACATTGCAAAAATAAATTTATTAGAAAATAAAGCTGCATCATTAAATTCATTAATGTTAGCCTATGCTTTTGAAAATCAAACTCTATGGTTTGTGAATGTGAATGATATGTAAATGTGAACATTCACAGAATCATGGAATGATTTGTATTGGAAGGGATCTTAAAGATCATTTGGTTCCAGTTCCTCTGCCATGGGCAGGGACACCTTCCATCTTCCACTAGACCAGGTTGCTCAAAGCCCCATCCAACCTGGCTTTTCTTCATTCAATTTCCCATCATTAAAACCTTTGTCCACAGATCTCAAGTTTTCCTGTGAAGTAATTTAATAATGGAGGAGAGCAAAAGATGAGAGGAAACTGCACCCATCAAAGATATACTCAGAGGGAGCAGACAGTTCCATCCTTAGCATTCCCTTCAGGGTGAAGATTTTGGTCCCATCCTGCAGGCATCATGTACACCATGGAGCAGAAAATAAATGACTTGATTTCTCTGGTTCTCTGACTTATGGTAGGAGTCCTGCAGAGATTTATTAGTAAATATTTAACAAGGGGAACTCTTCTTTTATGGTCTCATATTTTGTTAACTGATTAACATAATAAGGAAACAACAATTCCCTTTGGTTATAGCCCTTGGTTCCTCACAACTGGGAATTCTGCTCCTCAGCTGTTTCCATTGCAGGGCTCTCCAAGCAGGCAGTTTGGTTTGCCTCAAGTGGAAGACAAACCCTTTATTTGGCAGGAGGGGAACCTCACAACTAATCTTCTCACAATTAGAGGGACAAAAAGGGAAAAATCTATAGATGATATTTTTAATTTTGGTCAGTTCTAGAATTCCTGTAAGATTTATCAGCCATCTAACACAGTTCTGTAATGTGCCTATGAAATGAGCTCAGTCCCACAGTGATTCCCACCTTGATGTTTAGCAGCAAACCCAAGGAAATATTTTACCTCATAGCATTGTATCACTGCTAATTTTCAGTTAAATTAAAACATTTGAATGAGGTTGCCATACCATCAGAGAAATCAAATGTTCCTGGCGTGTTCCCAGGTATTCCTTTCTGTCTATGGACTCTCCATGTGGATCTTTGTGTATGTGTTCTCTCGTGTGGCCATCCCAAGCACACAGTGCCAGGAAAGATATTGTTTTCATTGTGCCCACTCTCTCATCTTGGTCGTTAAGAGCTGTAGTTAGTTAAGAGAAATTCCTGGCACTCATAGGGGGCCTACAGCTATTTAAATGAACACCTGTGTGGGTTTTTTTGTTTTCTGGGAAGCCCTTGCACAATCTCCATGCACAAGCTCTGCTGGAGCTGGGTGTATAAAATACCTGACAAACACAGTGTTGCTCCCAGCTCAGTGTGGTATGCAAGCACAAGCCCATACCCTTGGCCTGTGTGGATCCGTGGCTCCCAGGCAATAGAGAGTTTACACCAGACCCAGCTGAATCTGCAACACAGATGAACAAACTGATCATGCACAGGTTAAAACCTTGCTCACATATGGGTCATGATATACTTACCAAAAACCATTTTCTTCTCTACTGTGTGGAAGAAAATGCAGATCAAAAACAGAATTCCAAATTCAAACTGGTAGATCTGAGTGGGTGCTTCCCTGGCTCTTGGCCATTACCAGAGGTGGGATTGCTTGAAATTAGGCTCTCCAGTGTCACAGAGTGTGCCAGAGCAATGTGGGCAGTCAGATACACAAGTGTCTCGTGTTGGTGCTCTTGGGGGTTGTTGTTTTCTCTTGTTTCCTTTAGTACTGTGCAGTGCTGTGAGTGCCAAGCTGTGTTTTTTGTGCTGTGGGTGAATGGGGACTTTTCATTTTGAATTCAAGATTCTGGGAGATAAAAAGGCAAGTATTTTTTTGACAGTTCTGTGGTTTGTCTCTAGGCGCATTGGGTGCTGATTTTCATTCCAGTACATCAAGACAACTGTCTGAACTACAATCCAAACAGAAATTCCTCCAACAACAAACCGCTAATACCACATTTAGCTCCAGTTGTTCACACTTTCTCGTGCTCTGTCTTTCCATGAGATCTCACATCCCCAGCCCACTGCCTTGGGCTAATAGTTTGTAACAAAGCTCAGTCTCTAAAATGTCCTATATAAACGGAGAAGGGAAGATCATAAAAGAGAAAGATGAAAACATTTACCACTCCAGCTCCCACACTCAGAGTCTCTCTTGAGTTTCCTGATTCATCAACCAGTTAGGAGGGCATGCAGTCACCCATGCTGCCTGGCTGCTGCTGCTCTCTCCAATGCTACAGGGTACCATTCATCACAGGCTGCTAGCTGAAGAATACAGTGTCAATGCTGGCAATTGATCCAAGAAAACCAGCACATGTTATTGTACCTCACTAAGGGCCCTCTTCTTTTCTGCCTTTCTTTGTAACTGAAAAAATTAATCCATGAGGGTTTTTTGTTCAGGTTGGAACAGGGAAAATAATACCTGCAGGGGGAGGAAACGTATGCTCAACCCTTCCCTATGTCCTAATCTTTATGTAAGGCTGTAAATTAGAGAAAGAAAAAAAAAGAGAATATTTGCTGTCTTCTAGCATATGTGATTTAGAAGAAGAGAGATCTGGAGGGATTATCAGCTTGTAAGAGTATATATATTCGTGTGATAAAACTGAATTACCCAGAAGACAAAAAAGCACTTGAGATACAGCATTGATCTTTTGTACCTCCGCAAGCATTCTTGTGTTACACCTTGGGGCAAATCCCAGGGAAGTTCTGGGGAGGGATGGGGCTGGGGTGGGGTGGGAAATCTTGCTTTTCCTAGGTCAGTAATCCTAACTGTACTTGTTCACAATAACACACTGTGCAGTACCTACTCATCCAGACCGATGAGATATTCATGAAGTAAGGTACTATTAAATAGGGGTTCATGCTTTGACTCTGTGTTTGGAAATCTGTGAGATTTGATATTAGAAGTGTTATTATGTTGGTAATTCAGACTCCCTTGGAGGGGGGGCAGGAAATGCAGAAGCAGCCAGTCTATAGGGCACCAGTTTAAGTCATCTCAAGTCAACCATATCAATGCACACTTTTGTGTCCACTGGCTTAGCTGTACACTTACTTACAAGTAATTTGCTGAATCAGGACTGTTGGCAGTGTCCTGTCTCTGGTCCCATACCAAAGCAGGAAGTCAGACAATTTTGAGGGGTATTCTTTATGGCAAACATTACATTTTATAGTGGTTTTCACTGAAAAATCTCAGCAAGCTAAGCTACAGTGATTAATTAAATTTTACAGCTACCCTGTGCACAAAGTAAACAGTGCTTTATTATTTTTTGCTTTAATAAAGAGCAAATGTGGGATGCAGAAAGGAAAGGATTTAGAAGTGTATCCAATCAGCTGGGGTGGCTCCTTCTCTCATTTGTAATCTCCCCTCTGACGCCTGGTAGGATCAGTATTGCTATTTTTGGTAACTAGAGTCAGATGTACAGTTTCATCCTCAGTGTGCTGGACATCAGATGTAAACTCCTGGACAACAACCAGGACAGATATAAATCTAACCCAAAGCGAGAGTAAAGCCCCCTTGTAAATGTAGTTAGGCTTGTTATAGATGGGTAATCTGATGGTTGGCTCTCACAATTAAGGGATGAATCTTATTTGTGTGTTAAGAACAGTTTTATAGATGTGTAGTTATGTTATTATGTTCTCCCTGTAGTTCTCTTTTTCCTTTGCCCTGGTATTGTTGGTCAGGGCATGTGGAGAGGGCAGACTTGTTACCAGGACCTGTGGCATGGCAACACCTGACTTCAATCAAGTGGTAACAAAATAATCTCCACCCATGGACAGCAGAAAAGGAGTTGCCTGACAAGACTTTGGGAGGGGCCAAGAGTACAAAAAGCAGAACATCCACTGTGTAGGGGAGCACATGGCAGTTTACTTCCATGCTCCCAGTGCTGCTCTTCTCCTTTTTCAGTCTTTTGTTGTATTTTGTTAAGGTTTAATAAACCTTTGAAATTTTAAAAGTCAGCATCATTTCTCAAAGGCTTTTTTTAGTTCTTTTCTCCCTAAAATGAGCAGATTTTGGAGCTCATTGTAATTCAGCATGACTATTTAGCCCCAAGGATACAAGTCTGAGTAGCAGATGTTAGGAGAGCCTTTGTGAGCCTTGCTGGATGTGGACTGTACCTCAATATAACCTCTCCCTGCTAGCCCTCAAAAGAGCAGGGATAGCCCTTCCTGCCTGCCTGCGGTTGAGGCATGGAAGGTGTGGGAGAGAGCTTCCACATAAAATGTATTGGAGGAAGGGCAGACATGGAGATTCCTTTGGCTCAGCAGCTTCTGTATGTCAAAGTCCTTGAAAAGAATACGCTCTTCCCATCTCAGAGAAAATACAGGGGATTAAGAAAAAGATCACCAAAAGCAAACAAAGGAAAAAAGCAACCAAAGAGGGATATTGGATGTTTCAGAAATATAGTTAATGTTTTCTGTGTAACCCTTTTATAGCAGGACAGGCATACAACAGAAAACACTTCTGTCTGAGGGAACAGTTTCTGTACGTTGTGCTATTTTGAATGAATCATTAGGGAAACACCAAATATTCTAAATGAGCATCATGATTCCAGATTGGGTGGTGCAAATGATCTAGTGGTGCAAAGAGTCTGAGCACAATAATGGAAGGCAAGCTTCAGTAAGGTTTTTTTAAATAGAAAGGAACAAAGGTCATTTATGGAAGAAGGGAAGTTAGCCTCTCACCTGACCACCTGAAAGGTGTGGCTGTTTCTGTACACAGATAATATCCTGTATCTTGCAATGGAGTCTGTAAGTCCTTGCCTCCATGAGAAAAGAGTTATGGCTTTGGTTTAATCATTGCAAGTGACAACTTTGGCTAGAGTGGCCAGCCTAGAGCAGCTTATTTACTTTCCATTTCTTAGCCAGCATCCCTGCCTATAGGCTGCATATAAGATGATGAAAATAGAAGAAAGGTAAAGTTCTGCCCCAACACATGCTCTCAGCAGTCATAACTTACTTTAGCCTTCAAGGAAGCAGATACATAGGTGGATGTAACCAACTCTCATCCAGCGACTTTCTCTGCAGCCTGGGAGCAAAGTGTCACCACTCATGCTGTTGGTGGGACTCTTATCTTTGCACCAGGTATTTGCCTCTGTCAGCCAAAGGAAACCTCTCCTGGCAAAGCTGCATGAAATGTGTTGAGCTGGAAGCTGTTGTTGACATTATTTACATTCAGCTCATTGAACTAGCACACCTCTCATTGGAGGTGGCTTGTGTGCATCTCTGTATTGTGTGTTCATAGCCAGACCAGCCTGGCCTCTCCAAAACATCTCCTTTCTTCCACTGTGCCTACAAAGAGTGTTTTTTTCCCTGTTTGTTGGACTTTGATGTACTTCCATAAAGCGCCATGTCAGAGAAGCACACGGAAAAATGCAAAGGGATTTGATAAAGCATGAGAAAGGTAAGACCTTTATTGCAGTTGAATGCAGCTTTGTCTTAGCGTGAAAAAGTTTTTGTTCTGAATTGTGGTAACTAGTGATCACAGGTTAGCTGGGAAAGTGGAAATGTATCATTATGGCACTGGTTCAGACACAGAGCCCAGAGCTGCAGCTTTCTTTCAGGCAGGCTAGAGACAGAGGGAAGGAGAATGGCTGTGAATGAGAGGCTGGGAGGCATGACTGCAGGGTAGCAAGGAGTAAAGGTCTGGAGTCAGATCCCAGTTTCCATGGGATGCAGGTGTGCACAGGGCCCTGCTTCTGGTTGCTTTTTTCCACAGTAGAAGCAAGGGGTTGATGGGACTGTGGCTAGAAGGACAAGGATCCCCCAGATGGCAAAGGACCAAATGATATTGAATGTGGAAGGATTTGGCAGCACCAATAGTGGAATTACAGGTCTCATTTGTTAGAGCTCTCTAGGTGAAGTGCTGGATTTCAGAGTGACTGTGGAAAAGCAGAGTCTGAAATGTGGCAGAGGGAATGCTGGAAAATGCAAAGCTCAGCCATTGGGTTTGATGAGCAAGACTGTTTTTTGGGTGGGCAGGGAATTTTTCAAGTAGGAAATTGCCACTGAGGTCATTCTGGCCATGTTTTAATATCTTGCTTAACTGAAATATTTACTTAACCAAAATGTTATTTTCCATTTTATTTGGTTATGGTCTTATTCATTCACTGTCTCAATACGGTGTTTGAGACTGAGTTTTACTGAGATGTGGCCCAAGATGACTGGCACTTAGTGAGTGAGTCCTTTGCATTTTCAGTAGGAAATCTGAGAGAATTATTTAAACCTGGAAAGCATCAGAGAAATGCATATTAAATGTTGTTTATGAAGTGAAAGATGGTTCTCAAAGTGCTCTGTCCTGTTCACCTTCTGTGCTAGTGCTGCTTTGGGGATGAGACTGCCCAGAAATCTCTCACTTGTTACAGGCACTGTAGAGCCGAACCTGGAGAGATGTGTTTGCCATCACAAGGCTGTGTGATCTCCGTGATTTTTGAATCCAGGTTTCCTGGGCAGCTTTGGGAATGCCACACCAAATCCTTTTTCTTGTTCTGAATTGGCTTTGGCTGCTCAGAGCCTGGTATGTGGTACCATCTGCCTGGCTTATTGAATGTGTTAGGGTGTATAGCTGCTCTGGGAAAAAGGGACATATGGAAAATGATATTTGGTGAATCCCAGGAAAGAAAAGTCATGGAAAACCACCTAATTACCAAGGCTTAATAGCCAGTGAATTGACAGTAAGGAGCTTGGTCCTGAGGTCCTGTGGCATAAATGTGTGATTACGTTAACACCCCACTGCTACTGGGATACTTTTGTGTTTACAGGCCTTTCTCCCTTATTGCTAGAGGCCTTCAAATCCCAGATAGTCAAAATCTCTATTCAGTGCTGCCTGCTGGGCGTTTAACAAGGGTCCTTGTAACGGGACTCAGTACAAGTACAAACATGAATGAAGAGTGCAGGGGCCACCACAGCACCACAGGCTGCAAGGTAGCCAAATGGAGGCAGCCACAGAAAAGCAGGATAAAGTAGACAATGACCCTCGGTGCCTCAAGGCATTGCTTCAAAAGGTGTCAACACCAATTAAATTGTAAGGGCTCTGTCAGCTTCTGAGAAGTTATCTAGGCAGGGACAGAAAGTACAGAATCAAAGGGGCTGCAATGAGGTTTTGTGTGTCTGGCAGCGCACACATGCTCCTGGCGGTGTGGGATCCGGCTGGGAGCCTCCCAAAGGCAGAGCCGTGCTTGGGGTGGAAAGGAGGCAAGACAGCCAGTGTGGGGTCTCCTGTGCCACTGGTTTTCATCAACAGTGGGGGGAATGTTTAATAACATAGACCAAGGTTGGTTAAAGAAAAAACTGAACATTTCTCCTCCATCTCAGTCAGGGGTTAATACATTTGACAACTGGATGCAGTGTCTTCCCTGATAAATTCGCTTTCTGTGTGCTCCAAGCATTTTTAATTTGCTTGTAATAAATAGCATCTCTCAAATTTATTTCATTCATTGCTGTATAAATTTGCTCATTAGAAAAGGAAGTGGTGTTTTAGCAGCTAATTTCTTTTTGTGGTTAGATACGTATAACTCCTAAATTCTCGTGCTGCCTTTCTCCTTTACTCATGGGACTGTGACAGTCTCATCCTGTTCTTTAAATGAAATGGTTGGAGGTGCAGGGTGGAGGTACACGTAGGCATTACTGATGAGGCTGCTGTGATGCACCCAGATGTGTACTGTGGTCTTTTCAGTGTGACAGCCAAGCTGTGGAGTCTAAGGCACAGTGAAAGGGGGTAAAGACTCAGTTTGGTGCTCATGTGTGGTAAGGGGGAAGAAAAGCATGTCTTCTGTGTGTAGTGCCTAAACTTCTATGCAAGAAGGTGAAATGCTTCATTTATAAACTAGTTTAAATTGTTTGTACTAAAACAGAGCTTCTAACTGTAATATTTATTCTTGTCTGTTGCTCATAACAAAACTGCAAAAAGCTGTTTATGCTCTCTTTAAAACCCAATTTAAAATATGAATTTAACCAAGGAATTCAAATTGTTGTTTTTAGTCTTAGAGTTTGCTCACGAAGCATTGTTACTGCAATTCAGATGGCTGGGTGATGTTGATACTAACTCATCTTTGTAGGTTTACACAGCAAATCAAATAGATGGTTCATATTTTTTGTACAGTGAGTCCTAAATACGTTATTTTGCCAAATCCCCCTTGGTATTTTAACAAATTGTTTAATGAAAAAATTGATTTGTGAGGAGGAATCTGAGTTGAAAGGTTTGGGAGTATGATTTAAATGAAAAGATATAGAGCTAAGGGTTACATTGCTGCATTATTATAAAGCCTTTTCCTGAAAAGTACGAGATTTGATGACAATAATATAAAAGCAACAATCAGATTTGCTGGAATACATTCATCTATTTACAGACATTTTTTTTTCTCTGAGTAGAAGTCTGGATGCTGTTTTTCACTATCTGATTATTATCATGTCTTTGGAATTCATCGTTTTTAGATGTACCAATGCCTGAGAAATCAAAAGGGCACTTTCTAACAAAATTGAAGGATGTGTCAGAAATATTCTGAGTGTCTTTTTCTGGGTAGCAGCTCAATTTAGCAAGTATAATATTTTGAAACTGGAGCAGAAATGGGGGTGGGTGGGAAGTCAGGCTGCATGTGGCAGTGTTAGGAAACGGCAGAGGAAGGATGCTGAGGATCCCCTTCTCTGGCCTTGCCAAGACCAGACACTTCCTGGTGTGTGACAGGAGAGCAGGTGTTTTGTACCAGCCATGAGGACAATTTCTCAAGTGTTTTGGGCAGTCAGCCATGCCCCGTGGCTGTCCCAGCTGTGCCAGTGGTGAGCAGCAGTCAGCTGGCCTCGCTGAGCAGCGGGGTGGGCTTTGGCACAAATGCCCAGCTGATCTCCAAAACCCATCTGAAACTCAGCAGCCCCGAAGAGGGAAAGAGCCTGTCCCTTCTCCTGCTTTTACGGAAGAGCTGGCCGGAGAAGCTGGCCTTGGCAGCAAATCTCTCAGTGCGTGAGGACTTCCAGGCTTTGCACAGGAGTCAGGACAAGCTTTTGGAACGGGCACCACAGTGCACCTGAGGCAGCAGCCAGTGCTGTAAGCACCTGAAATGCACAGTGAGCAGGGGTTGTGAGTACAGCTGTGTGCAGGAGGCTGGGAGGGAAACAGGAGCATGCCTGGACAGGTGCTGATTAATATTTCTCCACAAATGATGATGAAAGTATGGCTGTGCTTTGTGTGGGGAATGAAGAGAGGGATGTGCCAGAGCTGCCATGCGTGCAGTCATCACAGGTGCTGCCTGGCGAGTTCCTCCCTGCAGGTGTAACTCACAAGGAAGGGGGATCACCGCCCCAGTTACAGCTCAGCACCAATTTCATCCTGCCCATTTGTCATCTGCTTCTAGGTAGCTGTCAGGTGGGAGTGGAGAAATGGGATTATCCCTCCCCACCTTAAAACTGTGTATTGCAAATTGCTGTCCTGTGCAAACGGGGAGAATCCATCCCAGCACTGTTCTGCTGCCGGCTCAAAGGAAGCGTGGCCGGGAGCTGTGTCCAGGAGACAGCGTGCATCCTCTGCCTCACCTCCAAACTCCCCACAAGCAACTTGTAGCAGGCTTCTCCAGTTTACAGGAGAAAAGGATCAGTGTGCAGAAGGCCACCGGATTATGGCAGGAAAATAAAAATTAGTAAGATTTTGCTGAGGTTTGGGGCACAGCTCCTCAGTCTAATGCTGGTTTGCTTTGTACTGATTAATTCTCCAAGTGGAACAAAAGAGCTGAGAAGGAAGATATTATTTCTGTATAATGTTTGCTCTATAAAGCAAAAGCATTGGTGAGAGCATCTATTTTGTTGATAAATAACATGATCAACATTGCAATTTTTGCGCTTCTGTGCACATCAGAAGAAATTGTGCAAAGAGATCATGATTTTACTTCAAAGAAAATAATTCTGCTTCTTTAAGGAACTGTCACGGTGTGGGCACTCCTTGGGATTTAGGAAAATTTCTCCGTCTGTCCTGGGCAGCGGGAGGAGAAGCAGGACCGTGCTGTCTCTTGGCCGGCGGGCAGGGAGGGACTCGAGTGTCGGAGGGCTGCTCCCAGTGCCCTGCCTTTGTGCAGCCACACAGCACAGAGCAGGTTTTACATGGCTGAGTGCATTGTAAACTCTGTCACTTCAGGGTATCGCCCACTTAAACAACATCCTCATCATTTTTCTTAGGAAATGATCTGAGACAAAATATTGAATTATTTAGAGTACCACTGGGAGAGGGAATTGATTCCTTGCTGTATCAGAGAGAAATAGCTGCTCTTTTGAGGCTTGATCCAAAGCCTGGAGAAGTCAATGAGAATCTTTCCATTGATTTCAATAGGCTTCAGATCATGCTCTTATTCACTCATCAGCTATTTCTCTTTAGTTTGAACAAAACAATGCAGCTTTTCATTGCAAGGTACTTAGTTTGCTGTACCTAAAGGAAATACGTTCTGTCTTATTCTGCTGAATATAAAAATCACTTATGGCCTGCCGAAATAAGTAAGCAGCAAACAGCTTTTTAACACTGCTGAAACTTAAATTTATCCCCTATGCATCTGGAATTTTTCTAACATGTGCACAGCTACCTGAATATGTACATTTTAAACTCAGTATGTGGTCTTGTGATAATGTTTTCTTTCTTTGCAATTAATTCCTCTTGTTTGGAATCAGATGATGCAATCTACTTTTTTCTTTCTAGGCTTTTAGATGTGTTTCAGCCTCTTTGCTGCCAAAGGAAAAACTGGAGTAGGCTTTCATTAGTTTCCGCTTTCTATCCTGTTCCTGGGAAAGTCAAAATGCAGCGTCTCTGTTGGACGGCACTGAAATTTTCCATTTTGACACCAAGTCTGAAAGGAGTAGCCAAACTAGGCAGGGCTTCTGCAGCTGTCAGCAGCTTTTCCAGCAGCCTCTTTAAAAACAGAGATGCAAAAGTTATTTTCTTGAATGTCTGGCTTACACCTTCTCTTTTCTTGTGCCATGCATATTTAACCAAAATTTAGGCACATGAAAACAATACCATTCCTGTGTGTGCCTTTCACAAGGGAGCCCCAGAGCAAATCCATAGTCCAGTCTCAGTTTGCCATGTCAATAAAATGACTCAAAAATGGACCTAACACAAACTATAACAGGAGAATAAGTAGCAGTGAGTGCCACACTCAACTTTTGATCTTTTAGGTTGTGCTGGAGTCAGGAGCAGGGTGGATTCCTTGTTGACCACAGGCAGGGTGCCTTCTTCTGAGTGCAGGCAGCAGAACACACCTGAGGGCTCTCCTGAGGTTGATGGAAATACAGCGTAGGGTGCAATTAAGAGAAGGTGACAGCCCTGCTTTGTGGCTCAGCCTGCAGGGATGTCTGAGGGCTTGTGGCAGGCTCCAGCCTGGGCACCCCCAGGGCAAGCCTGAACCCCAGGGAGGGGGCCAGAGCCCCAGCCTGCCTGGGCTCTGCAGCAAGAAGCACAGCTTACAGAATTACCTTCTATTCTTCAGGACAGCAACCTTTTCTCTTTAATGCTTTCAGTAGGTTTTGCTTCTTATCTTGAAGGAAGTATTTTCAGCCATATAATTGTTCTGTCATCCAAAGGGACTCCTAAACAGCAGATTTTTAGTATGCTCAACAATATTATTTGGAAAATGTGTTGTATCAAATTGTAAACATTTCAAAGCATAAAGAAATCATGAAAGCAAGATGAGTTTATCACAGCAGGGGCAGTGTGTTAAAGCACCACCTGTGAAGACTCCTGCTTTTGGGAGCTATCTCCGCAGTCAAAGGCTAGCGAAGACTTATGGACCTTTTAAAGAAAAAAAAAAAGAAAATATTGTTGATACTGCCCTATGCTGCCTATCTACAGGTAGATTAATGGGAAGACTGGATTGGGTTGAGGTTATTTTGTTTTTAAGATGTGTGAAGCGAAAGCTGAAAGAACAGAAGCGGAGTGTGGTTTCAGAAAAATGCCAGCCAGTTTTCATAGCCAGAGGGTTTCTGTCAGGGAAGAGGAGAAATAATAGCTTATATAAAATTCTGAAGTTTTATAAATATTTACTAATACCAAAATATCCATCAGAAACAATCACAGAACTGGTAACAAGAGCACATTTAAGTCTTGATACAAGTTCTACTGAAGGTAACTGGACTGCTTGCATTGATTTTTTGAGGATGGATGAGAGCGATGGATTTATTGCCAAAGATTTTGGGAAAGAAACCAAGAAAACCAAGATATTCCAGCTAGGAGTCCTTCCAGCTTGGCAATCACAGGGCAAGGCACGGGGGCTGTAATATTGAGAGATGTTGCTGAGAAAATCTGAGAGCCATTTCGGGGGGAATTTACCAGCTCCCTTTGTCAATGAACTTCATCCCTCAGCTGAGAGCTAGCAGAGAACTTGTTTTGTATTTCAGAATTTCTGATGCTGCAGAGAGTGGCTTATAGCCTGTTAGTATGATATAAGCATGCTGATAGCATTACCAACATGAAGGGAAATAAATGAATCCTCTTTGGATAATTAATCTTTGAAACCCTAATCTTGCCAGGATGTGATTGTTTAGGCAAGTGAAGCAAGAAGAATATAAACTGTTAAACAGCACAGTAATATTATAGAAAGTTTAATTTTCAATTATTTTAATTAAACACAAACACATTTATTAAAAAAAATAAATTCTTCAGCATTTCAGATGATGGTTATTTCTGTTACCTCTTTAAATCTGGAGCCTCTGGCAGCTCTGCCCACATCCCTGGAATCTTTGTGATTTTTATAGTTGCTCAAATCTACTTTCTATTTAAGTAGGTGATAGTTCAGCAGACAAAAAAGTGTCTTACCAAGAGCAAGGACAGGAGCAGATGTGGCAAGAGAGTGGTGGGTTTATTTTCCTACCCCATTCCTGCATAAGCCGTCTCTCTCCCCTTGCTGCTTCCCTTGCACTGCAGTAGAGATTAAGGAAAGCAGAAGAGCTTTTAAAACAAATTGGCAAACCTGGTTTTGAAAGCAGGCTGCCTTTATTCTGAGGCTTATTTTCTGCTAATTAATTGTCTTTCATTAAGAATTTTCTGCCCATGCTGGTGATTAAAGTTTGCAGTATTTGAATGAGCCCTTCTACATGGATACACAAGCAGACTGGATTTAGAGCAAAACAGCTTTATCGTAAAACTGGATTTATTATTTCCTTGAAATATGAGAGTAAGAAGAAGATTACAAGACCTAAAAATTTGGAGAGATGTGCCTGAGTGTGTGGATAATCAGTAAGGAGTCAAACTGAATTTCCTGGGAGTGCCAGGGTTGGCTGAGCCAGCCTGGTGCTGTGGCTGTGCTGAGATCTCTCTGGATAAGAGCTGGGAAGTGCTTGAGTCCCTTAACAGCACAAAGCCAGATCTCTGATTTGTCTGCTTGTAAAATTTCCCCTTCAAATAGAAAAAGTTCAGAGCATTCAGGGGAGTTAAAAAATCTTTCAGTGATTGTAAATACAGAAAGAAATTAAATATAATAATATACTCAGAGATGTCTCATAATTTCTTTTTTTCTTTCTTTCTTCGACTATATTATAAACTTCAGTTAAACTGTGATTAGCCCTGGCTGTTTGCATATTTTGATAGCTATAGATAGATACTTTGTTATTGATTTGTAAGCTTAAAACGTTAAATAAATGAGCTGAAAATGGGATATTTATTTTACTATTCCCTATTATGCATTTGTACTTGGTAAATTGGAAAGCTATCTGGGTTTTTTCACTTGTATTTTTAGAAAAGTGGTCTTCCCAGGACTTGTAGAAATTAACTTTTTGGTTAACTTTCAGTTTTAAATTGAAGTAGTTCTAGGCAATCCGACAGAAATTTTGATAGGGATGTAATTACCTTAAGTTCTTTCCTTCTTGTATAAGCTTAAATCTCATTTAGATTAAAGATGTAAATACCTTCATATGTAAACAAACCATATTGATTTGGGGGTTTGGAGGTTTTGGGGTTTTTTTACATATAGGAAAGAAATTATATGGGGAAGGTTTAAAAATCCCTTGTTGAATAGATGCTTCACAATTAACAGCCGTGATTTTGCCTATGAACAATGGCTAGAAATCTGCATTGTGATTGTTGGTTATTAGAATATTTTTTGCTCAATCATCTGTTTACTTTTATTGTCTTATATGCAGTAATTTTCATTAGAATCTACAATTCATGAGTTTACTGGGTTGAAATTACTTGGTCTTGGGAAATATTTAATAATTACAAATATTAATTTATCTCTTCTCCTATCTTTGGCATGTTCAGCTTAAAAATGTTCCTTATTATTTGTTGATGAATAATATTCAGATTTGTTTGGGTCAACAATGTTGACTTAGACCCACTGCTGTTTTCAAAAATATGACTATTAATTTTTTGCTGCTGGAGTCCATTTCTGGAGGGAGACCTTGCTCATTAGCTGATGGGAAATGGCATAGTTACGTTGAAAACAATTTTCACTAATTGATTATCTGGCTGATTCAATTTCCAGTCCTGGATCCCACTTGGACCAGACGCAATATTATCTCTCAAGAAAACTTATGGTTAAATTTTACTGAAATGATATCCCTATTAAATTTCTATTTGTGCAACAGACTTAGTATTTATCTATCTATCTATCTTGTTAAAATCTAAAATAAATTGGGGCAATCCCATCCTACATTCAGGAAAGTGTCCTATTTTTGGTCTCCATGCCAACTCTCTGGAGAAGTGTCTACTATTTTGTACCTTCATTATGAGTACATTCTCTTGTTACAGATAATAAATCTGCTCTCCTTTCTATTGCCCTAGTCTATTCATTTAAAAATTGTTTCATTTTTACTACACTAATGTTATTCTCACCACCTTGGCAACCCTGGGATAATAGCATAAATCAGTGAATTATTATTTTTGTTTAAGGCATTTCTAATTTTTAATTAAAAAGAAAAGTCAGACTCTTGCTGATCACCTACAGGATTGTGACTCTCCATGGTTACCTGTCACTCAAAGAGATCTAGCTCTGAGGAATGCTAATTAGCACTGTTAAAGCACTGGTAATTGAACTGTGGAGACAGCCTGCAGAAGGAGGCTGTTTGCATTCAGCACTGTTTTGCCATTTAAATGGACAAGTACAGTCATGAAGGTACGGAGGATAAAAGCAAAAAAAAGCACTCAGGCTGTAATTTTTCATTTTGACTTCAAAGTTGTTTACCAAAGTGTTTCCTAGAAACGAGTGCCCGCACCAAAAAAGTGTCAGGCGTAGCAACTTCGCTGACAACCTACGCCTAAAAAAGTGCACAATGCCCTTCATCTCCCGCTTCCCTTCGTGCCTGGAGCAGCTGCTTGGAGCACTGGAGCTCATGACGCTGCCTGGGATGACCCACTCTGCTCCCCACTCTGTGCTGGGGTTCTAGGCAAGAGATTAACAATTAAGGAAGCACCAAATTGAAAAGAAGCCATAGAAAAACCCTGAAGGAAATTAGTGTTCCCACTGTGGTTGATGACTTTTCCAGATATTTATTTGATTCCCAGTGCTGTGATATCCACGTGTCCTGGAGTAAAGGCACCTTCTGTCATACTCTTTACAGGATTTTTAGAGGCTTGCTGAGGTGAGGCAGAATGTCTCTTGGCACAGTAGAAGTGAAAATCAAGAGCAGGCTGATTGTCTGGCATCTTCAGATGGGCTTTGTTTTACTCTGAAGGTAAATACTCAGCATCTCCTGACTATCTAATACTTTTAAGAAAAGCACCCCAAAAGTAAGGTAGCCATGTCATGCTGATCTTTGTCATCTCTTTGCTTGTGTGATCTCTGCTTCTTTTTCTGTTGTACAACTTAATGTCTCAAACTTTTCCCCATGCCTTCAAAGACTTGTATTTTTTTTACTTTAGCAAATATGAACAACCTCATTCAAAAAGTATATGAATATATATGAAAATATGAAAGCTTCAAAATATGAAACTGTACAGTGCAACACTTCCATGAGTCATACATTTAGATGCTTTGGGAATACTGATTTTAAAATGTGTCATTCTGCTAATAGAATCATAGAATATCCTGAGTTGGAAGGGATTCTACATGGATCATCGAAGTCCAGCTCCTGGCCCTGCAGAAGGCAACCCCAAGAGTCACATCACATGCCTCAAAGTGTGGTCCACATGGATGAAATTGAATTTTTTCTGTTTGTCAGGTAAGGGTGTGCACATTTTAGTACCTGCAAAATTATGAACTGGTCATTTGATTATGTGAAGTGAGTATTTCCAGCATATGACAGTTACACTTTATTAAGCTGTGAATATTTGAGAGAGATACTAACTTAAGAATTTCAGGATACTTTTGAGTCAAAAAGCAAAGATATGATAACGCAGAAAGTTTCCAGGTGTTATCACCACTGATGACTTAAATTTGAAATCCCTTTTTTCTTGAGTGGAAGACCTCATCTATTCTCAATGGATGAAACTGACTTCTCAGTGGGTCCAGGATTTCATGGAGACATTTCAGTGTGTGAAACTGTTCAGTGGGTAGCATGCAAATGCTACCTTGATGTATCTCCAGCTTTGCTTTTATTGATTAAAAACTGTTCCTGCGTGAGATGTTTCTAGTGTTTTTCATTTTAGCTGCTTTGTGGAAAACAGTGTAGATGCACATTTTCCATGTTTTGAGGAAACAAAATATTGTTTTGTTGATATTTTCATGTTTTATTGATACTGATTTTTTTTATATTTTCATGTTCATGTGCTAGCACAATCACCAGGTTTTTTTTCCTCACAGGTATTTTACAGGACACATCATCTCTTTTAGCTGCTAACCATGGTCTGTGCCAGCGGGGTGGAGAAGGACACACATACCTTTTCACACGATTTACACTTTGCTATTCAAAAATACTAGGGGGAAAATTCACATCCCCAGATGTTCTCAGGAGTATAATGGCACATCACTGGCTTTTAATCTGAATCATCTCAGCCTGTTGCCTTGGGAGCACTGTCTCTTTTCACTTATTTGCAGCTGGGTTTGAAAGGGGTACTGTATTCCTCTCATTTATATTGTTATCTGCTTAGAAGTTTCTCGTAACTTTTGTCTCTGAAACACTTCTTCCATGCCAGGACCCCTGTGAAACGAGGGCAGGGTGCAGTGTGTGCTCAGTACAGGGCACTGTATAGGGCCCAGAGCCAAAGTGAAGGGTACAGAGCAGCCGAACTCTTGACTGGTCATTTTGCAGCGTGGCATGGTTCCCCCAGTGGCGGTGCCAGGAATTCCTCAGGGGACTGTGGAGCTTTGCTGCTTCTCACGGTGACTGGGCACTTGCTGAAGCCTCTGGCAGCTCTGCCCACATCCCTGTGTGCTGGCAGGCACCTGAATATCAGAAGGAAGATTGCCCCTCGCTCCCACCTGTTAGTTATGCAAGCAGAGAAAATCAGTCTCAGAAAAGAATTCTCTGACTTAGCTACCCCAAAGAATGGTTGAAGTAATTTTGATGGTCCAGGCATCCGGACCTCAAATACATTTACAAATGACATTATCTATCCCCTAACTTTGAAAGCCTCCTAATTAGGGCATAGATTGGTGCCTATGGAGACCATATAGAGCCTTTACTGGGCCGTGGCTGGCAAAGACATGAACAATGCTGTATCAGGGTCTCCAGAGACACACAGCATCCTGTAAGCCAGTGCTTGGCTCACAGGTGCTGCTGTCTCTGCAGCCCATCATGGTCTGGAACAGTAGCACAGCTCTTGGGTTATAGTGAGGTGTGGCTTTGGAGACTAGACCAACACTGACATATCAGCAAATAGACTTTAAAGTCATTTCGATCAGATAGTGACCTACTGCAGGTCCCACTCATCTAGCAGGGTGAGCTAATGTAGAAAAACCTATTTTTGGAGATCTGTGATGGCACATGCACAGGTCACTACAGGTCACCACATGCATCTCTGCAGCACTGCAGGTAAAATGCTATGATGAAACAAAGAACTTCTTCCTCTGGCTTGAAGGTAACAAATCTGCTTTTCCCTTCCTCATCTGTCTCCAGAGAATTACACTGGTTAGACTCACACAAAGGACCTGAGTTTTGAGCTTAGATAGTTTCTAAATTTGCAAACCATTTGCAACTGTCAGCATCAGATGCATTGAGCAGAGTCATATTTCTGTGTGTAACATGGAACTGGAGCAATAGATACCTTGTTTTTTTAGTCAGAGTTAAGAAGAAAAAACATTTGAAATAGGAAAATTAGACAGTGACTATTAAATTGGCATTTTGCCTCCACTGACTTGCTAGAAGAAATATTGGTGCTGCTAACAAACCCAAAGGCAAAAAGAACAGGTGACTTACCTGCTGTCACTCAGCATGTGAAAACCAGAGATGAGATACTCGTTGTCCTAAAATGATGCTCAGTCCATTAGCTCAACCTTCCTGACATGTAGGCTGTTAGCAGAGACAGATAATAGGAGCAAGAAGAAAATCTGATTATTCATTATTTGTATCTGCCTAATCTTTTCCAGAGCAGAAAAGCCTTTCACTCCTTAGAACTTGTCTGCAAAGGGATATTTGCTGTTATGATTCTGTCAGTGTAATAATTATATTGCATTCACAGCAATTTAATTTGAACTGCAGGTAAGTACTTCAGTACTAAGAGTTGCATCAGTGTGACTGTAGCAGGTTAGGGCCCTGTTACAGGCAGGATAATTGCCTCAGTAAATCTCCCCTCTGTTGACAGACCATTAGACAAGCAGAGTAATACCCATTTCCCATAAGTGGCCACATCTCAGAGCACCGACTTGCCCCCAGTGCCAGTGACACCGACAGCTGGATTTTTGAGCAGTGGTTTATGCAGACACCCCTAAAGCAGCACGTGCCTGGATTCCACACCATTGGTGGTGCATGGTTGGGTGACTTGTTGAGTGAATAGGGCCAAGGAAATGCACAAGATGTGCTCCACAGGACAAGCCAGTTCAAAGGCTCAGCTGGTTTTGCACTAACAGTGATTTTCCAGTACGTTTTAACACCAGATGAAAAGTTGCGGTGTGTCCATTTAATTTGAATGCACAGAGGATGCTGATGGCTGGATCCTTTGCTCCTGTATATAGGCATTGCTCCCTTCTTTTTGGTGCCTTTGTATTATGCTGTCACCTGATAACATTTGGTTTACTTCTCTGGCAAAAATCTATAAATGCCTTCTGCTTTTGCAAGTGAACACTAAGTAACTGTACCAGTTCAAAAATAGCTTAATATTATCACTAAGAAGCCTTTCTCTGCTAATCACAAACAAACCTGAGTTTAGTTACATGTATATTTGTATCCTCATCAGTGGAGGTTTTGGAAACAGTGGTGTTTGAGATGAGCTGGACTGAATGTCTGTGCAGGCACCCTTAGCTGTGTCACACCCAGCCAGGCTCCAGAGAGCTGTGTGCCTCAGTGCTGGGCTGGTTATTGCCTGATGTGCCAGCCTGGTGGAATTTGTTGTCCTCTTCAAATGGAGTCTGCTCCAGCAGGGAGAAAGAAGGTGCAATATTTAGAGCTGCTGTGTCCCTTAAACAATTGCTTTTTGGGGTGTCCATGGGATGGAATAAGTGTTCCCTGGTGGATGATTGCTGGAGGCTGATGGGCAGCTGGAGTTTATGATGATGTGCTGGGGGATGCAGCTGCAGCCAGAGTGCTGCTCACAACTGACTGCCCCAGCTCCGTGGGCTTCTGTCCCCTAGGAGCTCCCCTACAGCCTTGTTCCCTACTAAAATCAGCAGATAGAAATGTGTGACTCCAGCAGGTGCTGGCCCAAGCAAAGCCACTCAGTGCTAGAATATTTGCATTTTGTTCTGTGCTGTTAGAGCAGATCTTGCACCATTGGCTTTATTACTGAAAAATTTAGCCATGTGATTTGAATATCACATTTCCTCTTCTGATTGTGAAGCCATTTCTAAAATAGACTTGGAAACCAATTTGCAGTTTTGTCCCTGGAGCTCTAACACTGGTTGTGGGACAAAAGGCTTTGTGTCAAAGAGATATCTACCTCCAGCACAAGGCTCAAAGAAAAATGATAATAAAACACTTTAAGGAATGCATTTCACAGTTTATCCTTGGTGTGAATTGTTTCTTACACTGTGAACTTTTTGGACTGTAGGGCTGAGAATTTTCCTTCAAGTCTGTCCTGGTTTACAACCAATAAAGATCTCAGAGCAGACATGGCAAAGCTTCTGCTCTCAACTCCAGAGAACGTGGAAATGGAGCTCTAATGAGTCCGTCTGTCCTGTGACAGCTTTCCCAGCAAAACAACAAACTGGCCACGCTCTGGTTGAGGACTGGAAACCCTGAGGGGATACTAATATGGCATGTACTCACTTCCTGATTAACTATACCTGCTGAAAAAGCTTTTTTGTTCTTGGAATCTTATGAATTGCTCCAGTCTGAAGGATTACATTACAGAGCAGTTCATCAGTATGGCATTTCCTGGAACATATTTAAAGAAATATGGTGCAAGTGCATATATTGGCATACAGTCTTCAACCTTCCTGTAAATGAAATATTACCAAACCCAGAAAACAACCCCCACAAAGAAAAAAAGCCCCAAACCATTAAGGGTCTGTGAGGTGTCTAAAACTAGGTGTGGATCAGGTCATAAAGTGCATTTTGTTAGTATGATACCTTCAGCTTGCTTCTGAAATCAGTTTAAATTGCTGTTACACAGCTATATGTCTCTGGGTTAATGCTGACATTAGCTCAATGTTCCATTTGAGAAGTTAGATGCTTCTTTGCAAATAAATACAGAATTTTGGCAGGCTGTCCATGGCTCTATGGTTGCACAGTTTGAAGGTGTCCATGCCTCTCTGGTTGAATTCACTAGAGTCTGGTACCAATCTGAGGGAGAGCTCCTGAAGTTTTGTGACTGTATTTCAACCCTCTGGCTATTCCACAGCCTGGGTACTTTTGGAGGATTGCTGTATAACTAGCAGGTAGATATGAAGCCTTCTGAAGCTGGTGGGATTTGTTTCCATCCCCTTCTGTGGATGTGTTTGCTACCAAGTGATTTCTTTCCTCTTGTGCCTTGTGCAGCCCTGTAAGAGGAGGTGCAGTAAAGTGAGGGCAGCTGCAGAGGTGAAGGGAGTGCAGGTTGAGAAGGGCCCTGGAGGGACTGTGTGTTTTGGAGCACAGAATGCAGACAGAGAACTTTTTAAAAAAAACATTTTCAGACTTAAGTTTTAAATCAAAATATGTAAGTAAGCTCTTGAGAGAAGGTTCAGCAAGCAAAAAACTGTTCACAAAGAAATATCCTTGATAATTTCAAGCTGAGGGAACTGAAGAGAATTGTAGGTTTGGTGTGGTTGGTTATCACCAGAGAGTGGCTAAATTGCAATACAATGTAATTGATTTATCCTTGTTTTCTTCATGTGACATATTAATGAAAATTCATGCATACCATTTGTCAGATAAAATTCCCCCAGAATTACTTAGCTCCACTTCTAAGGGCTGAGCAGCAGTGCTTACAGTGAAAATACTGCTTCAGGCTTGAGAGCACTCATTGTGGCTCTCTAATATTATAGAAGCTGTCTAAACAACAAGCAGCTGCAGGTAGAGGAAAACTGGCAATATCAGCAGTTAAGGAAGCCATGGAGTGGTGCTGAAGGCACGTCCCTCTCTGTTGAGGTGTGGTGGTGGCAGCAGAGGGGTGCCAGCCTCACGATTCCCTGATGGGAAGCAGCAGCTTTGCGGAGGGACACATGCTCCGGGGCTCTCCAAGATGTGTTTCAGTCACTAGCCTAAACACAGCCTTTCTGGCTAAACAAAATCCCCAGGGATATCTTACTAGTGACACAAATGATGTTAATTTTCCAAAGACATGACAAAAAGTTTAGTTTTCGCCTTTTGAGCAGCTAGTTTTAAAAGGATTGTATCCAACTTGAAGCTGGGACCAAATTCCATAGAAAACCTGTTTTAGTGAGGAGAAAAGTATAAGGAAAACAGTCCCATATTGATAATGAATGAAGCAAATGTGAATGAATAAAATAAATTATTTAATATTGCTGCTGGTCACTTTCCCCTTGCAATTGAATTGTGCAACATCAGATCTCTGTTTGTTTGAGCAGAGCCAGCAGTTGCTGCTGGTGGATTTCAGGCTGATTCCCAAACAGCTGGTGGCTCCTGTTTTGTAACTTTCTCTTCTGTTTTAAGCAGGCACAGGATGCTATTTTAGTGAAGATGCTGAACATGGCCTACAGACTCTTTGGCATCAATTGAAGATCATTTTTTGTAGTGGTGGGGGTTAGAGGCCTCATGTTTCAACTAAGACCCCACAGTCTTTGATATCATGCAAACATAAATGTCTTCCTTCCACATGGGCACAGCCCTGTAACCATGGAAAGCATCAGGGGAACCTCCTTGCAAGCTCAGAAGCTTGGCAATGGGACATTGGGAACAGGACTATGACTGTTGTTTGTGGCCTTTCCTGCCCTGATGTCTTGAAAGTAAGTAAATAATGAGGAACAAGAGGATGGATTCATACCTGAATGGATTAATTCCTGAAACTCTTTGGAAAATGAGGCACAGAGAGACTGTCTACAAATACAGTTAGTTTTCTAGTATTAAGTAATTACTATTGTCACTTCCATTTTACAGGCAAGAGATGGAAGAGCTACATAAAAATTCAAGATTACCATTGCAATGTTCCTGACAGAGCTGAGAGCAGATAACAAGATCCCTGAGTTTTGTACCAACCTGAGGGATGGTCCAAGGAGGCACAGGGGTAGTGCAGCACAGCAGAAAAGAGGCATACAGGGCAGTAAAGAGAGCAGTGCCCATCATCCACATGTATTACTGAATCAAAAGGAGCAAGGAACTTCACAAACCTATAGCCAGCCTGAACCATTGCTTCACAGAAGTAAATGTTTTTTATTCAATATAAGGAAACAGTAAGTTGTTGTAATTGGATCTTGAACTTATTTACCAAGACTTTGAAATGTTGCTGTTCACTCTTGCACAGTCATTGTTCCATTCCCAGCATAAATCTGGGAAAGGCAGTATCAAGGGTGAAATTTTCCATCTGACTCAGACCAGGGGTTTGTCTTCACGCCTTAAGCAAAGGTGTCTTCCCTCTGGTCTGGGAGGACATGGTAGTTATCAGGCTGCTACAGACAGAGCAGACATCTAGTTTTCCCTTTTCCTCCACAGTTCTTTCCCTGACTGTGGAAAATTTAGCTTTTCCCTGGCACTGGGTCTGGAACTGTGATTGTGTCTCTCAGGTGACAATCCGAAATCACTCCTCACTGTCTTCCCAGCCAAAATATCTTTCATGGGTCCATGTAAGCACAGAAGAGCTTGAAGGGCATCTGGAAGAAAAGATGCTCATGTGCAGAGGGCTCTGCTGTGGTGGTTTGGGTGCAAGTGTTGAAAGGGCAGGTGTGGGTGCCTCCTGTCCTTTGGAAGAATGGAATTATTACCAAGTTAGAAGTGTGTAAGTGGCCTACACAATCTCCTTTGATTTATAGCAAGTAATTATTTTCATTTCTTTTTACTACTTGGAAGTCAACTACAGTAGTACAGCAGGAGGGCAGGCAGGAGTTATGTTTTTTACAGAAAGAAAGAGTTAAAAATGTTTGGATTCAAAGCAATTCCACTGCTGTTTCCCAATCCAGTTTTCAGACTGGAAAGTGGCTGAAGAGTGTGCAGCTGGACATGAGGTTGTATGGCCCATGATTTTTAGAAGAGCCACAAGTGATTTTGCAGGTTTTCCATCAGAGTGTTGGCACAGACGGCAAGACTTCCACAGGGATTTGCTCCAGGTCGTCCCCTGTGCCTCTTGCAGGTGTCATGGGGAAGCCTGGAATATCAGAGCCTCAGGGATGATTTAATTCATTGCTTCTGCCCTGTCATTTAATCTCCATTGTTCTGCCTTTTCCCTGTGAATATGGCTTCTGACAGTATGTTCGCTGCCTTCTCCGTCAAGATCACTTGTGCCTTGCTCTAGGGACAAATGACATAAAGCCCTTCTTGCTCAACAAGCGAGGCCCCTTGTGCTGCCATTACAGAGCTCTGACTGAATGCAAAACCCAAGCTGGTATTGCTCATACTTAATCAATTGTGTCACTGCCGAGGTATTGGTAATTCCTGAGTTGTGCCTGCTAGGCAGGCTGGGAGAATAGTAAGGAATGGCCAGGAAGAAAAATCACTTTGCAACAGCCAGACGTGCAGAGTCTGAAGTGGCAAAAATTTACAGCGTCTGCTCCTTGGGCCTGAAACAAGATGACTCCATGCAATGCAAGGTAAGCCCATCTTTTTACTGTTGTGCTGCTTTCCTCTCTACATTTTAAACATCAGAGTTTTCATTTCTGTGCCCTGGTTGAAACTGTTGATTGAAAGCTCTCTTCTGTTGGGAAAATTTCTGGGTTTTGTGTGGTAGGACTATTGTTTCTCAGAGCAATACTTCTGTTACTGCACATTTTAATTATTACTCATTGAGAACAGGATAAATGGAGCTTAAAGTCCATAGCATTAAAGCTATCCACAGACAACCTAGTTGTGCCTGTTACTGTGCTTAGATGATGTCATCAGCATACCATTTACCTAACCTATAAATGTCACCAATGTGATTTGTGCCGCTGAAGAAGATTTGGGGAGAAATTCTAACACACAGCAAAAGAAAGAAACCTTTAAGGAACAGATGGGCAGGCAGGATTTTCACAGTCACTGTTCATATGTAAAAGCACAGAGAAGCCCATGTTTAAGGCAGCAGATTTTTGCTGGGGGTGATGTGCACACCTTGCACATCCCTTGGTGCCTGTGCCAAGGAGCCTCCTTCCCGTGGCACACCATGCCCACAGCAAAGCCCGGTGGGCCTGAAGAGGTGCCAGCTCCATGTCTGCCAGGAGTTATCCTACAGCAGGGGCTGGGGTGAGCATGGCTGGGCCAGGGGAAGGGCAGAGACCCAGGCACACCCAACTGCTCCTTTGAGCAGAGCCTGTTTCCTGCCTTTGCTGGAGCTGTGGGCTCTTGCTGTGCTCCTTCAGGGATATAGGGCACTGGTGAGGGACACAGGGAGTCTGCCTCTACCAGCCTTTGAATGCCAAGTAGAAATTTTACTGTTTGAGTGGAAGAAAAAGGTCTTGCAAACTCTTGTGCACTTGCCTGCTCTCAGCCAGTGTTTCACTGGGTGGGTTCTGGACCCCTGTGACTCTGTAACCATGCTGCAGCCGCTCGGCCTCTGCATCTGCACCTCCGCCTGCAGTTCCTCCTCTGAGCTCCCTGCCCTGTTACTCCTGGGTCCCCCTTCCAGTCCAGGAGAGGCCTTATCCTCCAGAGGTGGTGTTCAGAGCAAGGGCAGGTCAGAGGGAAAGTTAGGATATTATTTATTTGTTTGTTTAAATTGTTTCAGATTTGGGTTTTTTCTTTTTCTGCAGTCTCACAGCCATGAGACAATGTAGGTCAGTGACAGGGCAAGGCTGGGGACATTATAGGTGTAGCTGCTCTTTGTGCATCACGGTGTCACACAGCGTGTTCCACAGCCCATTTTATTTTTGGAGGGGTGGTGTGAGGGAAAAGTTACACCCTCTGAATTTAATTCCTGATTTATATATGTCAGGTTGGGTGTATGTTTTTTTTTTTTCCTTTTTTTCTTCTTCTCCTTTTTGGGGGAATAAATTTATACTTTTTTCTGGTCTCCATCCTGTTTGATGAATTCAGGGTGCCATCTGCTGATTAGAGATGGAATTAGCACTGAGTCCTGATAGCATTCTGTACCAGAATAAAATTTAATTGTGATTAAACAACATTTTTAAACTTTGAAAGCACAAAATACGTGGATTGGTTTTCTTCATCAGAAAAGCTCAGCACCTCTAAATTTCCTGAACTACTTTAACATATATTCCTGTCTCTGCAGGAGCTGGAATAAGATCAGTACCTCTGAAATATCATTTCAAAAGTACAGTGGAGGCCGAAGGATTTCTCCTTGCCCCTGTGCTCAGAGCATTTGTATACTTCTGCCCCTGCTCTCCCCCTCAGACTGAGAACTAGCTTTCAAAAAAAGTTTGAGCTTTTTGGAAAAAGGGAAGATTATGGGTTTTTTCCTTTTTTTAAAAAACATGGCAGTATCAAAACCCAGGAGATCATAATATATGCTTTGTTTGTGAAGCAGACAAGTTCTTTCCCATTTTATCTGAAATCAACAGTATTACAGAATATGATCTCGTGGGAAAATCTGCAACTTAAACCCCCCCCAAAAAATAAACCATCAGTGAGTGGGGAAAAATTTATCTTGGCTGTCTTATATACATTATTTCTAAATTTGAGATTTCCAAAAGCCCCAAATCTCTTGATTGGGAAACAAATAAATAATTTGCCAGTTCTACTGATGGTACATGAACAGGGATGGGCTTTGCTCCTGCAGATCTCTCCTCCAGCTGTCTCATGCTATTACTGTCTTTTCTGTGCTGACTGCTCCTTCTCTCCCAAATTATCTGTTTCTCCTGAAGCAGCCTGCTCTTCAGGAGTTTGTTTCCCATCCCCAGGCAGATGCACAGCATCACCAACTTAAGACCCTGGCAGTCAACCTGGAAAACAGGGTATAGAGCTAGAGATCCAGGACACCTCCATCCCCAGGTGGCTGTCTTTTGACAGGCTCTCTATTGCTCCAAGAAGAGTGAGCAATAGAAAATGTGTGGGAATCAAGGGAAAATATCTTTAAAAAATATAAGTATTTAACTCATTGTAGAAGAGCTGAGATGCTTAACTGAGATACTTTTAACTTTGCTTCTGAAATATCTGGTTATTTTACCTTTAAAAGAAAACACAAAATGTATTCAAAATGGCAAACATTCTCCACATATGCTTTTAAAGCACAGCCCCTTTTCTGTCCTTTTTCTGTAGGCACGGTGATCGCCCATAATAGCTTGCCGGTGTTCCTAAGGTTAATAGATAAAATAGATAAGAGATAATAGTGTTCCATGTAGTGGTGCTTTAGGGAATACTGTGAATATTGAGGTAATTGGGGAAGTCTGTAATGGGGATTGGGGGGTCACTGAAGAGAAGTCAAGGTAAGATTAGAAAAGCTGAGCTGCAGATCTCGGGAATACTTGATAAAGGTCAGAACTAGAGGCCACCGGATCACTTTATCTTGAAATACAGAGTCAAATAAAAAAAGGAGAGGGTAGAACTAGAGCTGCAGCCATTATTTCTGACATCTAATTATTGTATACATACTTTTATTTTAATAGGATTAGCCAGCAGTAATGGTAAAGCAGTAGTCCCTTCCCTTTATATACCTGAGAGATTAGTCTGCCTACCAGCAGTGCAGTGGCATGCTCAGAGATGGGCATAAAAGATGATGGATGGCTTAAGAAATAACTTTGATGGTTTCCTCCTCTCTTTGTACAATTAGGTTTAACTTTGAACAGGCTGTTAATGGCAGGTGGTGGTGAGCCAGCTACAAGTTAAGAACTGGCTTGAATTATGCTATAAATGGACAGCCAGTATTTACATGAAGAATGTTTGGAATTTGGAGAGTCGTTCTTTTTAATCCTGGTCACACCTGTTAAATTAAAGTCTTTCAGTAAAAACAATGCAAATGGGATTTTTTTTATAATGTGCCTTTTTAATCCCACCCCAGGGATAAACACAAGGAATATTTTTTGCTTTCTACTAAGTTTAAGAGAGACAAGTTAAAATTACCTATGGCTTCTCAGTTTAAAATGTTCCTCAGTCATTCTGTTGTATCAAACCCTACACAAGCTCTGTTGTTTAATAGTAATAATTTGTGCTTGATAACTCAGCAATGTGGGTGGGACTAGAAACTGTTGGAAGGGCGGATGGCTCCTGTCTTCTGGAATTTGTAGCACAACGTGGCAACAGATGAATGGGGAAGTCAGAAAACAAAGAAATCGAGATGCTCTTGGGTGGTAGCCTCGTAACACAATTTGTTTAAGGGTTGCCATGCTCTGTTGGTAGGATTACTAGGAGTGTAGAGAAGGAAAATGAAGCAATGTGATGTGTATCTATGATGAATTCCTGTTTGAAAAGGAGAAAGCATGAAGATAATTATTTGAAATAGTAATTAGAAGATGATGGAACCTGGATGCATAAGTTAAGTGGAAATTAAGGAGGTTATGGTGGGATAAATTATGGTGCACATTAGGTGTAAAGAAAAGCAGGTTGCATTTTTTGTGAGAGAAAATGTTTGCCTGATGAAAATGAGAAGCCAGGAACATTTTGTGGGACCTTACGAGTTTTTTCACTCTTCATAATGATACTAATGGCTGTGAGACCAACAAACCATTATTACAGCATACCTGCACTACCTTAGTGATGTGCTTAATTTGAGCAGAGATCTGGTGAAAGACAGATGAAATCCATATACAGAATTATGGAGAGATGACTTCAAGTTTTTCAGTCATGTCAGCAGTGTGATTTTTGCAAAGAAACCTTCTCTGCCTTATTTGTATCAGAAAAAATACACAAAAATATTGAGTACCCCAATGGTTGGCGACAGCCCCACTGTGCATAGGAGCTGGATATGGCACATCTAGCAATTTCCTTAGGGCGGTAGCCTGAGGCTTTAAGTCAAGAACTGGACCTCCTATAAACCCATGCTGTTGGAGTGTGCTTCCTCTCGTTTATAGGTTCGTGTTTAGATTGCTCTTTCAATTCCCAGCTCTTCCACAGACACACTGAAGTCTGAACACCAGGAGAAGCCTATAAGGTCAGCAAATGCCTGTGTATGTACCATGCTGTTCTTTTCTCCACAAACACTTGTGCACTGCAGAGCCAGTTTCTGGGCTGACTCCTGCCCTTGGTGCTCTGCATGCTTCAGTCTCACTCGAACAGCTGAGGGGAAGCAGGGCCCTGGAACACAAACTCAGACACGCTCGTTAGGTTACACACACACCTTCACTGATCCTCACCTCCCATGGACCTGAATTTACAAGGCAAAGGAAGGAATAGTTAAAAGAGTTGGAACCAGTTGCAGAGGGGTGAGAAAACAAAGAGGCTCATTAAACTTTATGTCTGCAAGTCAACTGTAAACTGCATAGTGCCATTTTTGTTAATGCTTTGAATTTTAATTGCGTGCTGTCTTAACGAGTACACATTTAGTCTTACCTTTTCCACGTGGTAATAGGGAATGAATCTCAAGTTTAATTTAAAAGCTGCACAAGATTTTGAGGAACGCTGGCATCCATGTTAGTATGTAGGATAAAAGTTTGCGCTCCATTTCAAGGGGAGGAAAGATATTTTCACTCTGAAGTATATCAGGGACTTGATTTTACTATCCACAAAGCAATTAATAACATATTAGTATATATGACGACATCCAGTGTTTGCTGACAAGTCCACATGCTTCTGTGTAGAACATATTTTCTTCTTAATATGACATCTTTCTTAACCACCAAAGAGTATAAATATTGGTTTTAGTGCTTGAACGAGTCAGATCTCAAACAAGTGAATCATTTCTAAACACCATGTTTTACTGTGGAATTACTGAATGTCTGTGCAGATCAAAGCTGTGACAAATTTTCATGTTTCACTGAACATGGCTGTATCCATTTGTTCTGTTCAAGCAGGCTTGGTCCAGAGGGTATTGCAGTGTGTTTCAGAATGAATTCTCTTTATTAAAGCTATTCTCATAGAAAAAAATAGAACAGCACAATTTTAAGCTTGAGCTGATTGGAAAACTTCATGGAAGATTCTCTCAGAAAGTACCGATTTTCCTGAGGGGCACTCCCACTTTGAAATTCTCTTTAGTTCTCTGGTGCACCCTGCAGCCCGTGTCATTGACAGTGGCTATTTTGGGCAGCAGTGTCTGCACACAGACCTGGCACAAAATGTGACCATGTACTCATCTTTCTTGTGCCTTGTTAGGCTCACAACCCCCTCCATCACAAGGTGTTTTTCTTACTGAATCTAGCTTCAGATAGGAGCAATAGCATCAGCAGAGCAGCAGACGTGCTGGGACACTGTGGAACAGCACAGCACAGAAAGTGCCAGAGACAGATGCAGAGCTCACAGATTTTCACAAAACTGTGTTGACTGCTACCCTGTTGGTATCATCTGACTTACAGTGATTCCCAGCAGCTGACAGTCAAGTCTTCGGTGGTTTTCTCACAATAGCTCTACATAAACAAAAGTTTGGAAGGAATACTTCCTTTATGGTGAATATTTGCTCTTTTAGGCAGTGGTTAAATGGAAACTGATGAATCACTCAGGCTTGAATTTGACGCAAGAAAGTAGAAAAGTAGTTTTTGTTTATTTTTCCAAGGTAAGTAAATAAATATGTTCAGAAAGAGAAATTGAATGAATAATGAAATTTAACTTCTTGAATACAAAGGACATACATATTTCTTCATATATATAAATGTATCAGTCAGAATTGTAGAAGATAGTAGGAATTGGAAAAGCGTGTACTTATGGAAATGGATGAGAATTCTCCAGACTCTTCACCTTGGAGTAAATTATTGTCTCAATGTCACTTTTGTGGGTGACTTCAAAGGTTGTGGAAGACAAATAGTTTAAAAAGAAAAGTGTAAAATGCTAATTTGCTTACTCCAGAGCTGAATGGAAAAGGCATTGGGGAAAATATTCTGAATGGATTTGGCAGCCTGTGCCATAGGAAACATTAGCCACAGCACATGCAGACAGAGCAGTTAAGTGTTAATAGGAAACAATACTTTGGATTTTTTCCTTGAAACTCATCTTAGTAGATATGTTGTTAAGAAGTGTTAATCTGTTATAAGACACAATTATTTCATTTATTAAACATTCCTTGCTACTGCTAACAGTAGCAAGGTCCTGGGAAACCAGGAATAAGAGGTAAAATATCCTCCTGATGCTTGTGGAGCCAGGTTTTGGGAAAGTCAAGGCTGTGTGTTCATGGGCTGGTAGAACAGCAGTGTTGGTGTGCGGTGCAGGGCAGCCACCCTTGGAAAAGAGATGTGGATCGGAATTCATGGCAGGAGCAATTCTGATCACCCACGTGCCCTGGCAGTCTGTCCTTGCTGCTACATCTCATTTCTGCACTCAAGAGCTTCCTCCACACTTCACCTACATTTCACTACATTTAAAACACAGGTATGAGCCATCCTGCTGCCAGCAATGGGATTGCTCATTTCCCTAGAGCAAGTCTGCATGGAAATCAGACTGACACAAAATGCTAGATTTATTTGCCAAAAACACATACATGGTTAGATTACATTTATGTTGTATATTTTTTATCTATCCATCTCTTTTCTACAATAAATCAGTGCCACAGGATTGTTAAATAAATATTTACATGGAATATATAGAGAAGGTTATGCAAATTAGGTTATGTTGACATTGATCTGTTTTATATTAATATTTATGCTATTTGGTTTATTACAGGTGAATTATAAATACTGTGTTTCTTAAAGCAAGGCCTATTTAATAGCAAGTTCTGTAGTAATTTTTCTGGCATATTTTGTGGAAAGTTTGTTTTTGGAGCACAGTTTTACTCAAAAAATCCTGTATTTCCAAAAGTGATATGAAAATATGGTAGCATATTAGAGTCTGATGTCCCTGGAAATAGATCTGGGGCCAAAGGAACTTCCAGGAACCACACAGGGTGAGGGAGTTCAGTTGGGTATCTTTCATAAAAGAAATGAGGAATCTCAGTAAGTTAATAAGCTTGCAAGTCATCAGATTTTCCAAATGCAGTCATGTAGTTCAAGTGCAATACAGTATATTAATAGTACTCCAATGTAACATTTTCCAAGTGTTTTGTAGTAATACTGGTTGGGTCATGTACTTCTAACAAGCGTTAATGTTCCTCAGGGAAGATTCAGAGTATGAAGTGCCTTATAGGACCATAAAATGTGGAATAATCAAATCTGTGAAGAACAGACCACAGTGAAGATGACAGGAATATATGATGCTCGTGTATTTTGGAACAGACATTCCCTCTATTTCAGTGAAAAGCTGGAGGAAATTATTTGGAAGAATATTCATTGTATACATGAAGCAGAAAGTAACTTTACATAATGCTCAAGTTTCCCACTTAATCAACATGTGGCCATGGGGAGCTTCTGGAACAGAAAAGACCTGGAATTGCTGCTGTCACCTCAAAATCTTTGCCCAGTATCCTTTCCTCCCTTTATGTTTATTTTCAATAGCACCTGGCTCCACACTGAGTTGCTGGACAGTCAGGCCATGTTCTTTGCCCCAGAGTATGGAGAAGGTGGTGATGAGGTGCCACATGGGTACCATTCCCATGAGTTAATCTTTTGGTGAGGGCATCCTAGTCTGCAAGCCTGACTTGTGGCTGAGACTGAAGAAAAATTGTGGCTCAACAACATTTGATTAGTCTGCATGCTGCTATTTTGAGAAAAAAACAAATCCATAATTGAAAGATGCGTCCAATTAAGGGAAGTTCCAATTGCACATAATGTATTTCCATTGATGGACCACAGGGGCAAGGTTCATTCTTTCTTTTGTAAGAACTGTTACTGTTCACATGTCTTTAATTGATGGCAGTATTACCTGCCTGTCAGTATAGCTAACAGCCAGTGCCACTGAAAATGATGGAAGGTATAGCTTAATAGCCTAACAATGTCTTTATATTTCAGCCCCAGGCTCAGTCTGATGTCTGACCCTGCCCAAATTTGTACCCAAAGTTTGACACTGTCCCCTGCTGCAGGGATGTTCAATATATCCTTACACAGAGATGTCTTTCCTGCTTTGTCTGCAGTTAAGGATGCTTCTGGGCATGTGAAAGTATGGATCTGCAGGTTCACATCACCTGTGACTGCCTGTCATGGCAGTCTGTTGTCACCTGCCCTGTGGTGGCTCCTGAGCTCTGCAACAGCAGAGCATCCTGTCCCACCTTACAGGGAAACATTCCTCACAGCTCTGGAGCTACAAAATCTTTTAAGTCAGGGACTGAAATATTTTGTTCTGCTAAAACTTCATACACACACACACACTTATACCCTACATATGAAGATTTACAAGAACAACTTATGTTTTACAGATTGTATGAACTTCCAAGTATATTTTAATATGGAAAAAATTCAGTTAATATCATAATCCATGTAATGGATTAACATCTGGTTCTGATTTCCCAAACCTCGGCTTCCAAACTCTTCAGAAATTAATGGGAAAGTCAGTAGACAGCTTCAACACAGAGCATAGTATTAATTCTTCATGTCTGTTTCATTTTACTTTATTTAGACTTGAAAGATATTCTGTCCTACTGGCATGAGTTCAGAGATCTTCCCTCATCACCCATGAATGGGAACCACATCACTACATCCTCATATAACTCAAAGGAGAATTTTGAGGGAGAGCAGCCAGAGAAATTCAGCCCAATCCATGTCATGGGTTGTATAAAACAGTTCTTGTTTTATACATGATTTAGAATTTATTGATTAATACAGGTCTTCATTTTCAGACAGAAAGAGCCTTGTTAACCCCTGTTAACCAGTAAGCCAGTGAAGAATTGGGCCAATCTAGGAAACTCAAGTTTGCTGTTTCAGTCCTAACATGTCACACTGTGGGAGTTTTGCAGTTGATTTCAATGGTAATTATGAAACAAGAGAGACTTATATGAGTGCTATCTATCTGTGGCTTTCTATTTCTTAAAATCTGTGTATGTTGTGACATGTGAGATATTGCCATTTTATTTGGTGATGGCTTTGGTGCATATTAGGTAATAAAGTGTTGGGGCACTGTGAGGACTGGGGGCTCCCATGGGTCTGGGAATATCCCCAAGAGATGAAAGGGCATTTGTAATCACCCCTGGTAGGTGGCTGCTAATTCAGAGTAACCATTTTTACCCTTCTTTTATGCATTAAAAAAAAAATGAAATTAACCATCCTTCTTTTTTTAATTTTCCATGGAACAATTATTTGCCATTATGATGAGTGTAACTGTCACATACAAAGTATTTTGTGCACTTACAAACTCAGCAGGTGCTTTCCTGACACCCCAATATTCCATTGCTGCAGCTGGTGATTTATGGTCTTCATTTAATATAATCTTGCCAAATTATATTAAGTCTAATTTGACCCTTACCTCTGTACATCTAAAATGATGGTATGACCAATTTTTTTATGTCCAGAAGTAGGACTGAATAGTAGAAGGTAAATGCTCAGGGTGCTAAAAGCTCTCGGATTTTTATCTTGACATCAAAGACCTAATCTTATCAAATTCATTCCATTTTCATGAGCGGTAGCCATGGACTAGCCGGAGTTCAAGAACATAATCATGTTCAAAAAGGTTTCTTACCCTAAGACTCAGTGTGTACCTCAGGTATGCAGGTGATAACAAAGAAACAGGCAGGTCATGGCTGTGACTGCAGGACAGAGGATATTTAAATAAGAGATGTGTGCGTGGCCATAGGACCAGAAGGGTACAGGCAGCCTTGAAAGCCTTGCAAGAGAAGCAGTTGATGAGAGAAGACAGATTTTGGCAAGAATGAGGGAGAGAGGGATTGTCATAAAAAGAAGCAGGGTAACAAGGAAGACAAACCTTTATTTCGTGTAACTTGGGTTGCTGCTTCTGGGAAGCTGCTGCTGATTTTGCTGCCCACCAGGCTGTGGCAATTCTGCTGTCACCGTGGCAGATTAGGTGGTGTTTTGTCCCATGCAGCTGGCAATGGAAGCCTCATTGCTTTAGTTCTGCAGCTGAACCTGCAGCATTTCTGTATGTTTAGAAGTGATGTATCTGGAGGCAAGGGTGCTGAGGTAGCCCAGAGGGAAAGCAGAGCAGTCCTGAGTACCGCAGTGAGACCCTGTGAGCTGTCAGTGTCTACCCTGGTGACTGTTCAGGCTCACAGAAGATCTGTTTCACAGCTGAGCCCTGCACTGGGGCTGCAGCCATGACCCAAGCTGGAGGTGTGTGCCCCTGGGCTGTGAGGCAGCCCTGATTGCCCCAAGGTGTGCAGGAAGGTGCCTGCACTGGGTCCTGCACATAGACTGGGAACTGGAGTGCCTTCATCCCTCCAGTACATCAAAATCTTGCACGCATTGATTCAAAGCGCTCCTAAATAAATGAGCCTTTCAGCTGGTGTCAATAGGATTACTAGTTTCTTTCCCATTCCTCTGCATCCTTGGGTCCCCAGAGAATATAATCAAGCACCACAGACTGTAGCAGTCAGGGCTTGGAGATTATGTAGTATCCAGGCACAGACTCAAGGAGTCATGTTTGCTGACATTAGGTTGACTACAGCTTTATGGTCATTTTACACATGACAGCACATCAACTGTGTAAACCTTGCCGGTACAGGAGATTGCCTATGACTAGCTGCTGTGAAATTGAAATGATTTGCCTGTGTCTATGTGGACTGAAAATCATGGCTCTTGTTTGCTAGTCATTGCAATTTCTCAAGCTTCTTTTCTAATTTGGTGTAATTTTGTAGTGGAGACAAGGCATTAAAGGAGTTCATAATGCAGGTATGTGTCAGATCCTCACTTCATCAGTGCCTCCCATCAGCCTCCCACAGATTGACTGGGCTTGACCTTGAGACCACAGATCATATTGTATTTTCCTAACTTCAGTAGAATTTATTCCAGGAAAAATCTGTGCTGTTGCAGAGGGAAATATTACCCAAGGTCACTTAGGATAACAGAAATGAGCTGTAGCTGATGTGATTTCTGGTGAATAACCTGTGGATTCAGGTACCATTTAGCACAACTGGTGTAGAGTTTGAGCCCTTGGGTTCCTGTGTTTTCAGGGTAACTGTATGGAAAATAATAGATGTGCCAGCCTGTGCACTATAGCAATTCTGTAAATAATGATTGCACTTGTTCTCATTTTTCGGACTTAACAAAGCTATATAAAGTTTGTGCTGTATTTTAAGCATAATTTTGTACAAGTTAACTGTACTTTGTAAAGTGGCATAGAAAAATTGCAAATGCTTTGACCTATTCTTTTTGATCAAAATCAAATGTTCCTGTATGGTCCATAACCTGACCACTCCATGTGTCACAAGGGAAACAGAAATGTCTCATTTTAGTTTTTCTGTGATATTCTATTTCATGTGACTTAAGTACTGTAAAGATTGGGATAAACAGACTTTATGCAACATAACATCCAAGTACAGAACATTTTATACGACAAAAGGAACAAAGACTCCCACTGAAAACCTGCTGGTGTCAAACAATCATTTATTCTGCTGTTGTTGACTTGCCCCTATCTAAATGACAGGGGCTTAGCTACAGGAAACAATATTCCAACAAGTGCTTGTGAAACCCTATATAATTCCTGTCACATCAAAAGCCTGTGTGGAATTGTGTGCTTTTGGCTTCAGTGCTCTTTTTTTCTCACACATAGAGAAACAATACATGAGGAAGTACTAATGCTCATCAAGAAAGAAGGCAACTTTTCACAAACACAGCATATCAATGAATCTTAAATGGCAGGTCTGAAGTTTGGGTGAATTTCAGGGCTGATGTCACATATTGTGCTCAAGAGCTTTTTCATCATACTCTCCATGTTCCTGTGGTAGCTGCTCGTGAGGTTTCGGATGGCTTCTGTGGTTTGCTCTTCTATTTTGGCAGAGAGGTTACCTTGGGAGCCCATTACCTGAAAAACAGAAGACCTCTGAGCAAAATGAGAGGCTATATATGACCATGTTTATTGTACTTTTCTTCATCATGCAGCACAAGCATAACACAAACACATCACAGTGCTTCTGAACAGTGAGGGTTTGATCTGAGTTCAACTGTATGCATAAAGACAGGATTAAAGGCAACTCTCATATGCTCATTAGCAATGGGAATCTCCCTATGTAACAAAAGTTTCCCAGCCCCCTATGGGAAAAACATCGTGTATGTTTTGTCTTTTATATGGCTAATTTTAATTTGTTTTCTATTTTAATGACTAGTCAGCTAAGCTCTATCACCGTGTGCCTTCGTTTGGCCTCACTGAGAATGCCTGTGAGTGCAGCTAAGGACCAAACATGGAAAAACCTTCCTGAAAATGCATAATTACTGTTTCAGAGTACTTGAAATGTCTTCAGCAGTTAGTGATGTATAACCCTCAACAGGCCTTAGACAAGGTCTTTTAATATTACATTTTCTTATCTGGCAAAATACCAGACAGCTTCTGGCACAGTTAATATCAGGACATTCGCTTAGAATTTAATTGACTCTAGACTCACTGAACATTTTAGCAAGGTTATGTTATAAACAGATGCACACGTTCCAAATCTGTGACTTTGCTCCCTCCTCCCCCACTGCCCCAACATCCCTTGAATTCTTCCCTTATGGAAAAGTCCTTCAGATACCAGCAGAAAGACTGGTTTCCAGCTAAAGAATTCCATGTGGAGAGAAGAAGACATTTCTGCATGCTGGCAGAATAAGAAAGGATTAAGTAACACATTGTTCTTGTTCCTGCCACGGTTCTCTGGGGTGGACTACCGGGTGGAGCTAACCTGTGATATATTAGTGGAGTACCTAGAGCATGACCAGAAACAAGGGAGGGGTCATTAACTCTATTTTCCATGTGGTTTCAGCCCAACTTAGTCCTTAAAAGAAGGAAAAGCATCTTTTGCATAAGCCACCTGCATAAGCCACCTTCCCTGTTCCATTTATCATTACCTGGCAACACAGTAAGACATTTGTCCATAATCCACATGTAAACCATTTTTCAATTTGGAAGTAATGTAGGCTGTACACATAATAATAAATATTGGGAAAAGGTTATAGTTTTCTCTAACTATGTTTAGCTGACATTATATTTTAACTTTTAGACAAGTTGCAAGGGTTGCGTGTGGAAAAGGTTTGTACAACTTAGACCAGATTTATGGAACTGAATTTTTCCACTGGGGAAAGTAACTTTCTAGAGATCCCAGATGGTTCCATGATATCCAGCTACTAAATACTTTTGAAAAGCCTCAAGAAATGTATTATAATTTTAAGAAGAGCTTCTGCTGACCTGCTTTCTCAGCTCATGCTAATATTGTAATTTGAGATAGTAAATTCTTATTCTTCCATGTATTTTTCCCTCTCTTTCTCTGCTTCTGAATTTGAGGACCTTTTTCTTGTAGAATGCAGGCAATGCTCTGTTTAGTTTATGATTTCTGCTGACCCTGAAGGTCTGTCCCTTATTTTTCCCATACAGGTTTTATGCTAGTGTAATTTCAAAGCTGCTAAAATATTACATTGGCTCAGAAGTCACAAAATTCAGAACTGGGCTGCACATGTCCAGTTAGGTGGCCTCAGATGCTGAGTGAAAACCCTATGAACTCTAGCAAAATTGGTTTGAGATCCAGGCAAAAAATTTGCATGTTTTGAAAAAAGATTTTGCATATAGTCATTCTAACCTCAATCATTATTTTTCTGTTGCTGTTGTTAATTCTGGATGGATATGAAGCATCTTATAGTATGAGAAAATTTGCTCCTGTTTGGATACAAGTAACACAAAGTAAGAGGAAGAATGGCATTAAAGGAGGCTGTGACAGAAAATTAGAAATACTTGTGTCCAAATACCCAAGAAAGTAAACTGGACTGGGCATCAGACCTCCCTCTGCACTGACTTTGCTGGAGCTCCTGATTGTCTCCCAGACACAGGTTAATAATGTTGGCATTTATCTGGGCAGATGAATGTTGGACATAATGGGGTCAGGGAATGAATGTGGAGGAGGACTGCAGTGATTTTGTACAATATGCTGTCATTCCAGGGGCAATATGTGCTCTGTCCTGCTCGTGTGAAACATTCAGTCAATGAATAGTGGCCTTTTCCTGCAGCTTTAATTTGGTTGTGATGACAAAATTGAGCTCACAACAAAGCAACATCTTTACTTTTCTGCTATCAAGACCTAGAACAAAAAGTCTGGCTTGAAAATGTGAACAAATTTTACAGGTGTTTTTACTTTATTTTGGTGTCAGTAAACAACTGAAATTGTACATTTGTAACATTTCTACCTGGCCTGCCTGTGTGATAGTGTGTCTGGGGGTTGGCAGGGTATGATAGAGACTTTGTGTGCATAGGAGTTCCTAAGACTTGTGATCCCTGCTGGAAAATGTTTTATGTGAAGTGTGACTGAAATGACAGGTTTGTAAAACTGATTTTGTTTGACCTTTTTGGGGTTGTTTTGGTTTTTTTTTTTTCCTCAGTGTCCGTTTTTCCACAAGTACTTTCCCTGCCTTTCCACAGTACAAGCTGGGGGAAAAACAAGACCAAAAATGTAGGAGGAAGGTCACCTGGTTAAAAGAGAATGGTTTGTGAATTTCATGGAAATACTAGAGAAAAATGCAAGATGCCATGAATGTATAAACCAGCTTTATTCAGATATGAAAATATCAAGTCAGACCACTTTTACTATAGAAACAGTGAAAAACTCCAAAGTTTTGGTGATTTCAGTTGCTAAAGGATGCAGTCTTATATGTAATGAAAGCTAAAGTGGAACAGAAATGGAAAGAAACATTTTAAACTTTGGCTTTTACTGAGACATCCACCTTACTGAATCCTCTAGTTTCAGGAAAGGAACTAGGTCTGTCTGTGGTTATAGAAAAAAGACCCAAAAGTATTTCCTCTTAAGGGGAATCTTCAAAGCGTAAGCATGAACCAAATATGGAATCTGGACCATTTTAGTGGTGAATACCCACAATTTCTTCTATAAATTCATTCAAAGCCTGTGAAAAAGTCCAAATGAAGCATATAGACACTGTAGATGACATCCCTGTGATCAGTATGATCACACTGGTTTGCAGGAGTCTCCATGTAATACTCTTGGAAGCAATTTGTTTTACCATTGAGCAGTTTGATAGGACAAAAGAACATATGCAGGTTTCTTACTTACGTTTGTTTCCTTGTTTCTAAATTCCTTCTCCCTCTGTAGTCTGTAGTGGTCTATCTCGGCTGTGGCTTCTTCCTTGGCCTGCTTCAGCCTTTTACCCTTTCCTAGAGGGAGAAGAAAGAGGCATTTATTTCATACCATCCCTGAATCCCCAAAGATGAATCTCTCCAAGTCAGAGATATTTTAGCTGGCATAGTAGAACACTGACTGCTGAAAGTCTTGTCCATCGGATTTATTTGCACAAGAACAGTCAGAAGAGATGAAGTGATTTACTTAGAATACTTTTTGACTGCTAGCCAGTCATGCAAGTACCCCTCTTCTGAGACCAACTGCAGAAGCACACATCAAATGAAGAGCTTCTTGGTTTGCTGACAACAGAAGTCTTTTTTGCAAGTCTTCCCACAACGCAAATGCACTTTTTTTCTAATCACAGCTTGGTGTTTAAATAAATATCTATCTTTTCTTCATCAGCAATAGTAGCAGCCAGATAACAGATTTTAGTTGTCATGGATGGGAAAAGACGTTATTCTGTAAAATTTCCTGTATTGATTGGTTGCCAGAATCCCTTCATCCCACACCAACTGGATTCTGCTTAGAGCTGGCAGATATCCAAAAGAATGCAAGATGTCTTAACCACTACCAAAGTGAGTTGCAACTTTCAGGCTATGTCCTTTTCTTCTCCACCCTTTTCTACTAACCTTCGTTAAATGCAGAGGTGAGTGATTAAGAGAAGGAGGTCAATGGTATTTTTTGCCGGTGCACAGAAACCATGAAAGGGATTAAAAATTATTGTTTTTTGCATTTCATTTTAAACAAGAAGGTGATCTGTAAGGAGATGTTTTAGGGTGTAGTGGAAACTAGAGTCTTCCTCCTCACCAGACTTGCTTACACACCTAATTTTGTTTGCTCTGAACAGTTACTTTGTTTTAGGTAAAACAGTATGGGCTTGTCAAATCAAGAGCATGTAAGTCATTGCAGGACTGGGCATAAGGTACTTACTTCGTGGATCTAGTAAGGTTGTCAAGTAAAGAATAAGAATAAATGGCTTGATGGAAATGTGATATTTAAGTTTTTACATGAATAAGCTGATGAGCGTGTCATAAAACCCCTGTGGGCTTCTCTGTCATTTATAAAGTTGATAAAGTTGCATGGAGCTCCTCAGGATTCTGTTACACCACCTTGTGAAGAAAAAGTAATTTTCTAACTGTAAATCTCTTGCATAGAATGTTGATATACTTGAGATACCTGGGCTGATGCTGATTTTTGGGGTCTCTTTCTGATGAGCTGGGGGAATAAGCTTGCTCCCTTTCCTTAACATGAAAAATATCTTTAGTAGCTGAAAAGCTGATTAGTTGCTTGAATTAGGATATCACAAGAATGAGAGTGGCAGCCTAGGCAACTGAAAGAGCCATCTTGATCTCATGTGGCACATTGATTTATTTACTTACTGTAACAACCTATTTAACACCTCTGAGCATTAAGAACGTTTGTTTTTGGTGTTTGTTTTTTTTTTTTTTTAGGCTTTTTAATTTAAGCACAGAAGACAAAAGATATCTTTTCTCCTTTCCTGAAATCCTAGGAAACATTCTCTGCCTAGGCTAGGAAGACGAGCGTAAATATTTCCGATAGTTGTCCAAGCTGTTACATTGTTTTGGTTAAAACCTAAGCTGGGTGTCTGAAGCTGTATCAGGTGTGTCATGTACCAACTTGCTTCCACTGAGCATGGCCTAATGAGGAAGCTGAAGCTTGGGAGAAAGACTGTTCTATTACATCTAGGATTCATCTAAAGCCTGGATAAAATACCTGATTCAGCAGGAAATTACTTCTCCAGTTGATGGCTCCTTCCAAAACTATCTGCAGAAGGGTGAGTAGAAGCAGAGAGATGCATGAAATGGGAATTACCTTTAAAGTCTTGATTCCTGGACTGTTGGATTTATGGGTGTGCTTATTGTGGAACCTTGGAGGTGGCATGTATACAGGCTTTTTACAGGAAGGAGAAACCTACTGAGGCACTAGATAGCTTTATTGACTCCCAGCCCATCAGTGCAGGATGTGCACAATTTCCCATTGTGTGGGAAATTACATTTCTCAGAGTCCTTCTCCCATCAAGCCACTGTGCTTATATATAAAGGGGAGAAAGGCTGTTTAAAACTTAGTGGGTACTTTTCCAGAGTTTGTATTTGTTTGAAGAAGGCTGCTTTCCCCCAGCTTCTGCCACTCACTGTATGAAGCATGGACCAGGATGAGTGAACTGACAGATCTGTGTAAGAGCCTGACATAAATCTGGACAACAAAATTTTGAACCAGGTTTAGATCTGTATTTTGAAGTTTCCCTTATTCTCCTCTCCAAATTTGGAGCTGATCAGCCTTTTGTAGAGTTTCCACTCTGTAGGAGTGGAGCCGGGGGTGATTCTCTGGAGCTGGCAGTTGGGGGGAGTGACTACAAAGAAGCTTTGCCAATTTCACCAGCTGAGGAACTGGATCTCTCTAGCAAATTAAATTATTTCAAAATCAGTGGGATTTTAATTTCAAATTCCATCTGGGGGGCCATCTGTAGTAAATATGTTGCTTATTTGGCCACCAGATAGATAAATATATCCATTTAAAATGCACAAAATAGAAAGAGATTAACTATTAAACAACGGTTCAGTTGACTCTGACAATGTAGATAGGGAACCAAAGAGTGTATGTATATATATATATATGTACATTTGTGTCAGCTCTTGACAGTGCTCTGGAGTAATCACAATACATAGGGTGTCACTGTAGGGTGGCAGCCATTTAATTTTTCCAAGATGCCTTTAGGATTGGCACAGCAGGAACCTGCTGCTTCCTATTTAATTAAGTGGAAAAGCTGTGAGTAAATTACTGCTAGTTCAACAACGTTGTGGACAGAATCGGCAACTGCCAACATATGTGATGGTGCATATGCTGCACCTGATTAAGTTAAGCAGAAACTAGAGCTTAACCTGCTGTTCCACTAGAGACAAACCAAAATTAATTAATCAGTCTGTTGTTAACCACTTGTCTGCTACCATAGTTGTGCAATACAGGACTGCCTTTTCAAAGCCTTACTGATCTGCTGGGTTGGGCTCTCTGCAGAGCACAGCCAAGCTGAAATCAACCCTTACGCACTGAAGGATGGCAGAGAACTGAAATTCAGCCAAGATCGTGCAAAAAGAGGGCAAGAAGTGCAGGGGGATGGGAAAACCAGCCTGGCCCTATGACATTTCCTCAGGATCACAGAGGTGAGGTACAGAAGGCCCCAAGTTTGAAGAGATTTTTGCCACAAAGGTAATGCTGTGGGGGCCAGGATTGCTGCTGGTCTTCTGTCCCTCCTATGATCTTTGAAGAGGGGGAGCAGCTAAGCAGCTGTGCTATATACCTGGTTTCCTTGTCCACAGCCTATACATTTTTAGGCATAGGGTTAAATTGTCCAAATGTTAAAAAACATGCTGTGACCAGTCAGCACTGTATAGGATTTTCTCGCCCAACATGGGAAGGTGTTACTAGCATGGAGAAAGGCTGTATTCTTCTTTCTAGATATTTCTGTGATGTTGATGAAACACCTTGCTCTGGTTAGATCCAAAAGAACTGGTGTCTTTTAGGTTGTTGGAGTTTTTATAGATCTTGCAAGAAAGACAGTAGGAGGCAAAAATGTTGCATTCTAATTTATTTAAACACTAAGTTATCTCATGTTCCAATAACTGCAATGCTAAAATTGGAGTTTTGTTTTCAAACATATCATCTAGGCTTCTAGCTGAATTTCTGCATAAAAATAAAATCATTTGAAGAAGTTGCCAAAAATTAATCATATTTTTTTTAAAATAGAATTTCAGTTGTCTTTGCTAAATTGTCTGGAAAATGGGATTTGGGGATGTGCATTCTGAGAAAACTATTTTGTAATTTTAATAAAATAGAATAGAGGCAGCAGAGCATTATGTATAGCTTTCTCAGTAGATAAAATATGTCTTGGGTATTATCCAAGAGACCACCATGGATATAATTCTATTTACAATATCATATTTTGATTAACATTTGGTTTTAATCTGATTTTCTATAATTTTCATCTGAGTTTTCTTTTTATTAGGCATGAGGAATTCAAGGGTAGATATCAAAATCTACAGGAGAACAAGTTTTGCTAAGCCCACTGTTTACGACACATTTGTTTTCCTTGTTTTACCCAAAAGGATTTTCAGGAGTTGATGTCTTGGTGCTGACAATGCTCAGTTATTTCTGGGATCTAAATTGTGCTTAAAGTAAAAATTATAGATAAAGCAGCACCATGTTCAAAAGGCCAAAGGGTTGCAGACTGGTTTGGCTCGTGTTTAATCAATTTAATAATTTCAGCCTTGCTTATGTTAATTAAAATAATTATTTATAATATTAAGAATTTTTCAGGTATAAATGATACCTGCTAATGATACCATGCCAGGAAAAAGGGCAAGAATTAAGAAGACACATGGATAGAGGAGCTTTAGCACTATATTTTTGCTTTGTTTTGCATGTATCAATATAATTTTATTTGCTAATTTTTTCAGTTATTTCAAGTAGCTTTTGCATTACCAACAACTGCAAATACGTCAGCAAAACCTAGGCCCATTAACTATTTAAATACAATATTATGTGTGTTCACACTACATTTTGATTGGTTATGTGGGTATCAAGTGTAAACACTGAAGGCTTTGTGTCAGGGTGCTTTTGCTATTCACATTTCCTTTCAAATGCTTTTCCCTGGTGTGTCCCACGAAGAAGCTGCCAGCTGATGTCCCAGTGACCCATCGGTGCAGAGGTGTTGTGCAGTGCCTGCTTGGGGTGACAAAGGATGTCACAGGGCTGGGGCAGCCTGGCATGGCTGGAAGGGTTCAGTGCTTTCCCTGGCAGCCCAGTCCTGCAGAGGACAGCCCCTGAGCAGCAGCTGCTGGTCCCAGCTGGTGTCGGCTGGATCTGAGCTGGCCATTCTGGGGTGAAGCAGCGTGTCCTTCTGTGTCTCACCCAGCTGTGTGTGCACAGGTCAATTGCACTGCACAGATCTGTTGCATTTCATGTACTTCCTTTTAGTTTAGCTGTTATGCTCAGAGACAAACTCTCCAATCCTTTGTTTTGATCTAACTGCAGAATCAATGTGGGGAAGAGACTGCTGAAGTAATCCCAATTTAGGCTAGCCAGATTTGCCTCCAAAAGAATCCCTTTTGCCCTTGTCCCACAGTATTTAAGTTATGCTGGTATAGTTATCTAAGGTTCTGTAGTGAAATGTGCTATGAAAAATACTTAAATTAGGGACAACACGGACATTTTTAATTTTGTTTTGTAGCTTCACTGCAAATTTCCTGCAATGCTGAATATAATGGTTGTCTAGGTATAATTATCCTGGTAGATGACTTATAATGCTTGGCTTAGCACAAAATCCAGGGTGGATTTATTTAAATTGTTTGCCCTTGATCTGCTAATTTTGGAAATTCTTGAGGTTTTTCATGGAATCACACTGAACTGCTGAGGCTAGAAGGAGTCTATAGGATACACTCCTGGATGGAAGCAAGGGCAGCTTGATTGGGGCCATATCCGGTGGGTTTTGAATGTCTCTGAGAATGGAGATTCCCCACCCTCTAGGCAGCCTGTTCCTCCTTCACAGCCACTGGGTTGTTTTCTTATGTTTAAATTTGTGGATTGAAATTTTTGTTTTCCTTAATAATTTTTATAAATGCAAGAAAATTATGGTCTTAAAAGTAATAGAAAAGAAAGCCATAGTGATGACATATTTTTACTCCAAATAATTTTACTGATAGCAAAATTCTTAATAGCTATTTTTCTGTAGCTGGTTAATAACTCCTAGTAGTGTGTTCGTGTTGAGGTAAACATTGGTAGTGGTTTAATTCAACTTTCTGACTCAGAGGGGTCTGAAGGTACTTCATCTGTAAGAAATCCTGTTCTTATCACAAGCACTCCAAGTGAGGCTGAGGTGATGGACAAGGGAGTGAGTGTGTCTTTTGCAGAGCAGAGTAGCATCCATAACTGTATCTGGATTCTGCAAGACATTCATCTTTGGTTATCACTTTTATGTTCTAATGATTCTTTTCATTTTTGGAGTTCCTTAATTTAAGAAGCGTCCTTTTTAACTGACTTAGAGAAAAAGCTAAAATGACTCTTCTGGTTTTAAAAACAAAGAAAAATGAAATAGAAGCAACAAAAAAACCCCAAACCCTAAACCCAAAAGTAAAGGGTAATGCACTTCAAGCTATGACAGTTAAAGACCTGATTCTGCAGTCTGTGTTCAGGCCAAACTCCTCCTCCCTCCGCTGAGGCTGTGCTGTTCCAGGTTGTGTGCTCTCGCTTTGAGGGAGCAGTGTTTCCTCTGCCCTACATGAGAAGGGAGAAACATCCTTCCCAGAGCTCCCAATTTGGCTGTGTAAGAGGTCAAAACACTACTTAACTATCCTTTGCTTTCAGGTTTCTGCCTGAGATAGTTCTGTTTTATGAAGGTGAGAGGACTTGTTTAATCTCTATTGTGTCTGCAAGGCACAGGCAGTGGCTGGGTGCTTAGGGAGGGGACTTGCCTTTCTACTTATTTTTGTGTGCTGCTGTTCAAATTGATACATCACACTAAAAATTAATGAACACACAACAATGCTGATTCATGTGTAGAAGGGATATGGAAACTACACAACTTATTCTGTTTAGTTCCCATTCCTCCCTGGAAAATAAAATATATTCCTTTAATCACACTCTCGCTCCACATGACATCATTGTCATGCATTTTCTTTGCATTCTGCTGCCAGTTTCTAAAGCAAGATCACTCCAGAAAACAGTATTAATGTTTTACTGCTGGTGCAGGTCAATGACTCATGTGGTTGTACCTGCACTCAGGAGAATAATAACTTGTACCATGTAATAAAACTTCTGTGAATGATCTATTACAGTACTTAAGAGTGCTCATGGTTTTACTGTGACTTTGATTACTATTAGGGTGCTGAAGTCTCCCCTTAGTTCTCATAGAATTTTTTGAAGATCAGCTTCAATTAGGAGACAAGTTACTCGATTTTGCAAGTAAAGAGGAACACTGAAAAATTTTAGCAAGTCCTATAAAGAGAAATAAAGAATTTGGAGTCTGGTCCTCCAGAGCTGGCCACCAAAGGCATGTAGGATTTTAACTTAAATAGCAAGGCAGTAATGACGTTACCAGCATTAAGATAAAGGAAAAACAAATGCAGCTGACATGATGAATGTAACAAAGAAAATATTTTTTAATGTAATAAGGCATGTGTACACGTACACACGAGCACACTGGATTTTAAGCAAACTCTGAATGTTCAGGTTAGAGTAAGTGCCTGGCTGCAGTCAAGGCACAGCACCAGTGCATGTTTACAGCTAAAATAATCTTTTTCTGTGAGCTACTGTAATTCTGAAGGGCTTGCACTTGAGAAGTACAGTACAACCAGGCCAGCTACTTACTTTTTTTGGCTTCTTCCAGTTTGTCCTTGGCACGTTTTTCTGCCTGCAAAAGCTGCTGGATTCCCTGAGACTGGCTGGTCATGCTGATTGCTGGGGCCGGTGAACTTCTGTGGAGACTGGAGCTCAGAGGGAGTTTTATACAGCTGCCAGGCTCTTCCTTGTGTTTTTTGTTCTGTGTATTATTGCAACAAGCTTCCAGATTGTACCAACCCAGCCAGCTGTGCCTGGATTGCTGCTGGGCGCACAGGCCTGGGAGTGCAGTCAGAAAAACACAGCAGCGAGGCTGAAAGGAATGTCCTGCTCTCCTCAGGGTCAGAGAGAACTTGAAGTGTCTGATTAACACACTGGGGAGAAAAAAGAGCACTTTAAATGGCTTGTATTCTAATGGGAATTTTTTTCATTTTTAGGATCTGCTTAGGAAGCAGAATACAGTTAATCTTTTCTAGGAACTAAGGGGAAAAATATTTTCTTGGCATTTCCTTCTAAAAAAACTTCCCCTCTAAGTAAAGAATCAGGTTCAGTCAACAATTAATTTTGGTTGAATACCAAAAGCTGCTTGTAAGCTTCTGTTTAATGTTGCTTCTTAACATTACTAATTGGAGCATGCACTTTGTAAAATTTTCAATAGGAATTAATTCATTGGGGAATAAGTTTAAAAAAGCATATAGTGCTTGAGGTATGCTCTGCCTTGTAATCTACCATGATGGAGGTAAGTGGAGATGAGATAGAGGGAGAAACTGTGGGATTAGCTCTAAGATCCAGACTCTTGGAAGGTATGAATGGGCTGGGTTGTACTTTCAAGTCATAATGCACCCAACAGGCAAATGAATGCCTGAGCACAACTGTAAATGCACATCCCATTCCCTACAGAAGGGAAGAGTGGTTTGTCAGCTACTGCATGAATCAGCAGCATGTTCATATTTTGAATCCTCCCTAAAAAAAAAAAAAAATCCCACTTGTTACAGGTACTTCAGCCATTGCATAGGAGAGGGACATGTCATGTTCCATAATTAAAGTAGATTAATTTTTGTAAAAAAATACCTCACAGCACAAGTAAAGTATATTTATTACAGGTTCTTGATAGAGCTCTGCCAGGACTGGAGATCACCTCCTGATATATATATATATATATATATATATACTTCATGCTTCAATTTTATATACACAGTTATATATTTATACATGTGATACAATTTCTGCATATATAAAAATTATTTGGTGCTCTATGTTAATGGTTCTTACTCTAGGGCCCTTTGTTTTCTGGGGCTTCCCTGGGCAGTTGTGTCATGCTCCTTCCTTGCTGTACTAGGTTGTTTCCTGGCCTTAATGAGGACATGTACTACTGATATGAAATCTTTTTTTTTCCCTGTCAAATAGTTTTAGGTTTGAGAGAAGATGGAAGGTGAAGCCTCTTGCCCTATTAATGTCTTTGGCAGATCCCTAAACAACAGCAGGACTGACACCTGGGAAAGGAATTTGTTTGGTTTTCTGTTCTGTGATACTGCAAAATCAAATTTCACTCAAGCTCTGCCTTTCTTACAGTGTATCAGTCACTGAGTTTATTTCTTCATGCAGAAGCCATGTGAGATGCTTGCTCACCTCCAGCACTGAAACCAAAGGTTCACTCTAACTGCAGGACAGCAGACATGGCACTGATTTTAGATTTTAATGCATAGCCTTGAAGTTTATTTTATTCAGACACAGAAGAAGTGATGATCAATTCTACAGAAAATGTGGAAACTGTAGGGTTAGGAAGCCATTTGCCACTGGGATTCAGCTACTAGTGATATTACTGGCAAAGAAAAGCAGAAGTGGAAAATGAAAGTAAAAAATGAAGAGATCTGGTTTACTTGGGGCAGGGAACTTCGGCTCAGAACTTTAAAGCAGAAGTTACTTAAAAATTAAATAGGAAGTTGAAATGTCAGGCTCGTCTCAGACATCAAAAATATATTCCAGGCAAAGGGTCTTATCAAGCAAATCTCACTGCTGTGAGAAATGTTACAAAACTAGTAGCAAATTAAACTCTTTCAGTTTCTGGACTTGGCTGAAAGCATTATGTGTGAGACCCTTTGAATTTTCAGAGCAGTTCTCAATGCTATAATTATATAATTCTGGCCTCACTAATGATTTTAATTTTGATATTTACAATCTGTTAATTAATATTTCACAGAAAATGGTTCTATATGATGAATTTTTATAGGAAAAAGATCCCATCTTCAAGAGATTATGAAGCTCTTTCATTGTGAAAAAAAAACATATCCCTTACGCAGATCATTTCATCTGCACATGTCACAGTTAACACTTTTAATATTTTTCTTAATTAAAAAAAATTAAATTTGTAATTCTCCTTGTGTCCAGGTTTCCATACAGTGGGGTGGCATGCCATACTGGCCCTCATGGCATCAGGCTGGTACTAGTGCACATCTGCAGGGGAAAAGATGATAATTTATTTTGGCTGGTGCTTATACACATTTTGTTAGACTCCACACGAAGTACTGCCTCTTAGAACAAATTTCAAAGCTTTTCTGATGATGTTGGTGATGACCTCAGACTATGCTGACATGGCACCTCTATGTATCTCACCTCATGGATAATTCATTAAAATAAAGTAGGTTAAGCCACTGACTGGCCAAACAGGCTCCTACTTCATCACAGAAACCAGTAAGAAACTTCTCTGTGTTGTAGTTGCTGGCTTTCTTTCCAAGTCAGCTCCACACTCATTTAATTAGAAAAGAGAAGCTGATGTGCTGACTGATGATGGGGGCAGAAGAAGTGTTACCAAAGTGAAAGAGGGCAGAGAAAAGGGGTTTTTTTTTGTTTTGTTTTTTAAAAAGTCTCCTTTTTCTTCTCAGCATTTTGTCTGTCTTGGGCTCCAGAATTTCCTGAGCCTTTTCTGGTTATCCCCACTGACAGAAAGGGAAAAATGGGCTGAGTTCTGGCATTCTCAGCCCTTCAAAGCAAAGCTGTTGAACAAGAACTCTTGAAGAGTGTTACAAGGAATGAGAGACCCAGCTGAGCTCTCCGTGCTCACCCACAGCTTGAACAGCAGAAACACTCTAAATCAGGCATTTCAAGTTTAGATGCAGGCTGTGCAGCTGCTGTTTTATCTCTGCAGTGGGAAGGCCGGGGCCAGTGGCTGAATTCATTGTAGCTAATTCAGATTATTTTATTTGGAAAAAATCTGCTTGCTGTAACTCAGATTGAGCCTTATCTAGCATGAGTTTACCACCTTCTCAATCCACCTACTACTGAGCAGCAAAGATAGTGAGTGCTGTGGCATCCCTTTATTGTGGCTTAAGTGTGCACAGACTCTCCTCTATGTAGGAGGGCAACAGGCAGAGTTTCCACTGAAACGTGTTTAACTTGAAGGTCTCCCATGCATTGTCTCAGTGGCTGGATTTCCCAGGGCACACACTTAAGTATCTTTTTTTATAATTATGAACTGAATTCTTTCCAAATGAGCTGCATTTGCTGCGGCAAGGTGCAGATGTGTGCTAAGTAGCACACTGTGCTCAGGCTACGGCTTCAAAGCAGCAGCAGTGATTCAGTGATAAAGCCTTAGGATCAGCAGTGTGTCAGGCAGGGCAGCTGCCTTGGGTGCTTTTAGGGGTCTGTGTGCCATTTGTTTTGTTGCTTTAGAAAGGCCTAAGTGAGGAAAAGCAGGGTGCACACCTGCATGGCTTCCTGCAGCATGGTGGGAACCGTTCCTCATAAAAATGGGGCACCTTCAAATGCAGTAGGATCTGTCAGCCTGAGAAAGAGCAATGGGCTCCTGTTAGCATCAACAGCAAAAGGTCTTTGTACACAAATTGGTAAGTATACAGTGAAAACCATCACTCATATCTGAAAATCCTGGTCTTTTCTCTCTGAATTAAAAAACCTTGTTTGCTTATATTAGAAGAAAAAGTTATGACCTTTTTTAGTGAAGTTGTAATTATGTCTGCAAGCTAAGATTCTTGCTTCAGCATTTTCTGACACTGAGTTTCACTGTGGTGACATCACCACAGTTGACCTCAGCAGCCTGAATTTCACCCATCAGCCTGAAAAATATGGGAACAAAAATGTATGCAAAGACGAATAAATATTAAAATATTGCTAGAGGCAGCTTGCTGCCACAGTGTCTGGGTGAGCTTATTGACTGCTGGCCAAGTCTGCAACACAGCCCCAGCTTCAAATGCCATAGCACACTGATGACCCTGTATTGAACACCTACTTTAAACCAGCTCATATTTTTTCCTAAATTTGGCCTCTGTCTTAATAGAAGTAATTTTGTTTCACGTTCAGAGACATAAAGTTTGAGCTGTGTATTTAATTACTTTTCCTAAAGATCTCTTCAACGTCCAGGAGAAAAGAAAAAAAGTGTCCTTTTTTGAAATATCACTGCTCGTACGATAATTCAGGTAAATATTAATTTTAAAAAAGTGCAGAAGAAAAAGCAGCAGAAAAAATGCTATAGTTTCTGTGTCTCTAACTTCCAGGTTAATTTATAATTTGACTGTCATTATCGTTGTGGTTATTTCCTTTTCTTACTGTATGGTGTGATCACCTCAGCCAGCAAATCCCCACCCAGCAGATCACAGTGGCATGGGGGAGAGAATCAGAAGAGCAACAGTGAGAAAACTTGTGGGTCAAGGTATAAAAGCAGTTTTAAAAATGAGGAGAAAGAGTAGGAGGACACAAACTGATGCAAAAGAAGTCACTTCTCACCTCTCACAAGCAGAGCAGTGCCTAGTCAGCCAGCCTCCAAAGAGGGGGTACTGTGGAAAGGCCAAACCCCCAGTTCTGTGGCTGAGCCTGGCACTGTGTGACATGCAGCACCCCTCTGGTCAGCCCGTGGTGCTGTCCTGGCTGTGCCCACTGCCAGCCTCCTGCCAGCCCTGTGGGGGACAGAGCTGAGGAGCAGAGAAAGCCCTGATACCCTGCAAGCCCTGTTCAGCACCACCTCGAATACTGGTGTGCTATCAGCACAGTTTTAGTTGCAAGCTGGCAAGGTGCAGATGTGATGAAACAATTAACTCCGTTGCAGCCAGCCCCAGCACACAGCTTCATTTAAAAGTTTTCTCTTTTTTTCCTCTTTCCCCAGTGCAGCTATTTGCTGTCTTCTTTCCCATTCTTTTGCACCATTACATCTTCTCTATGATTCTTCACACTGCTGCCTTTCCCAAAAGAAGTTTGTAACTTCATCAGTGTTTTGTGCACCCAGGCAGGCAGGGAGGGGACGTGGGGAGCCATAGAAGTATGTTTTGAACTGTGTAGGCTAACCAACAACTCACATCTGTGTCACAGCTCAACATTCACTTGAAGAAAACTGAGTGTACTATATCAGAAAATTTCAGCTCTGTCTCAAATTACACTTAACAAGATCAACAAAGATACCACAAAGAAAACAGTTCAACTTTGCAGCCTAGAGGAGCTGTACCTGTGGTCCTTTGCATTGTACTTAAGTGCTGCTGTTTTGTATATAGCTTAAGGTTGTTTAATCAATTTTCTAACTTTTAACAAAATCTTAATTTTCTACTCAGTCATTTCACTGTATTTCATCCCAGCTCTGAGCAACACCAGCTTAAACTGAAAATGAGAAAAAGGAATACGAATTTCCTTTCTAGTAGTGAAAATACTTCAATAGGAAGAAGGAAAGCTTTATTTGGAAAGGTAAGAGAAAAAAGAAGGGGTGGAAAAAAGTGAGATATACTGCTAACCTTTCTCTTAAGACTAGAGTAGAAGTTGCTTTAGGTGAGGTAGTCTGTAAATTTTCCTTATGTTATTCTGATACAATTCTGAAAGTGAATTCTGAGGTGTTTTTTCTCCTTACTTTGCAAAATCAACTTTTAATTAGTGTTCCTAAACACTAACATGTACATGTATTTACATTAGTACGTGTGTGTAGTAAGAATCCCATGTCCATCACTTTCCAGTGACCTCGAGGATTTTTGGTGTAATTAAAAAAAATAAAAATAGAACTTATCCTCCCTTCACAGAAGAAATCAGAACATTAACTAATTTTAGCCTATCCATCACTTTAGATCACGTCTCTGGGGTTTCTGTTGTTTCTCTTGCTTGTCATGTGGCTGTGAGAGTAGTGAGTCTTCTGTCTCAGGCGGTTCCTCATTCTAGAAGGGGAAGGATTTTTATTGTCAAGCCTTTGTGCAGTGCAAACACTTTCTTTTCCCCTCCATTCTCTTGGTAGGTGGTAGGGATTTGGGTTTGCCTCCGGAGACGGTAATTCTGCTGGTGAGGATCTTTGTATGTTTTAACGAAGAGCATTTATCCCTCTTACAGGCTTGAAAAGAAGGTCAGAATTCACGATCAGTTTTGTTTTTCTTTCAAACACTTGCCAGTAACGTCAGAGCTCAGTTAAACCAAGCACCATTAGAGTGTGTTGAACGTGTCCCGAGATACCGCTCCAGCCCCCTTGGGGAGCCCGGCTGCCCACACGGCTGCGTTCGGGGCCGTGGCTGTGCCTCTTCCCTCTCTCCCCACTCCTCTCTCCCCGCGCTCCCCTCTCCCCGCTCTCCCTGCTCTGCTCTCCCCGTTCTCCCCGCTCTCCCCGCTCTCCCCGCTCCCCTCTCCCCGCTCTCCCCGCTCCCCCCTCTCCCCGCTCTCCCCGCTCTCCCCGCTCCCCTCTCCCCGCTCTCCCCGCTCCCCCCTCTCCCCGCTCCCCCCTCTCCCCGCTCTCCCCTCTCCCCGCTCTCCCTGCTCTCCTCTCCCCGCTCTCCCCGCTCTCCCCGCTCTCCCCGCTCTCCCCGCTCTCCCTGCCCTCCCTGCCGCTCTCCCCGCCCTCCCTGCCCTCCCTGCCGCTCTCCCCGCCCTCCCTGCCCTCCCTGCCGCTCTCCCCGCGCCGGGCCCGGCCTGCTCGGGAGGAGCATTGGGGGAAGGCAGCCAGGGTGCGCTATGTGCCTGCGTGCCCGGTGGGACTGGGGGGGAGGTGGAGCCGGCGGGAGCCGCCGCGGAGGAGCTGCGCCCTCATAACAGCCCCTCATAACGTGAGGCGGCCGAAACTGTGCTCCCAGCTGCGCCGTGGCCGCATTCTCCTTGGCGTGGGATGGGAAATAGCGGGTGTGTTGATCCAAAGATAGTTGGTGTCATTGTCCTGGAAGTGTAATAGACTGAAAAGGTGCATTTCTGACAACAATTATGTTTGTAATGGTGAACCGTGGAGCATGAGCAACTATGGGAGAGCTCTGTGGGCCTCCCTCACAGCTCCTTTGTGGGTTGTTGGCTCTGTATTTTTGTGGTTATGGCACAAAAGTTCTAGGGGTCAAACTTTGTCTGGTAGAACAAAGAGGAACAGGAGATTTTACAGAAGAGCATTTTGGAAGATCTTTGTCTATCCCAGGGAATATTTCTGGCCCTGCAGAGAGCCACAGGATTTGCTACCACACAGCATTTAAAGGGGAGCCTCACTGCTATCTATGCTATTCTGAAGTCATAACAAGAATGAGGTGAATGACTTAAAAAAAAAAATATATATATAGTATTAAATGGAACTCCATTTACATGTGGTTAATGTTAACATGAAAAGTATGCTCTGGTAAATATGTGGTCTGATAAGAGCTGCTGGAATCAAAAATAAAGGCAAATTATCAATTTGGCAATTCTGAGCAGCTGCCTATTTTATCTTTGAAATAAATGTCTGGAACGATTTTTTTTTCTTTTTCTTTTTTTTTTTTTAGAAAAAAAATGGAATTATGCTACTATGAAAGCACAAAAGTATTCTCTCTATTTCTGTCTGAGGATATTGTGAATATTTGCATTGCTCTTTTTTGACACTATGGGTAATAGCAGAAGCAGTGTGGATTAAACCTTTCTCAGAGAGCATGGCATAGACTGTAATAGAAGTCTCTCAAAAGAAGAAATGATTGCTTTCAAAAACCTCAAAAGATACATTAAAAAAAGAAGCTTCATGCTTATGGGGTATGGTAACCCTTGATAAAAGGCTACACTGTCTTGGCTCTCAAAACTCTTGAAATTAAATTAAATCCATTGAAATTCTTTAGTAAAGGGCTAAGAAGTAATAGCTTTTATTCTGTCAGTGTGCCCTACTGGATTTTTCCCTTCCAAACCACCTGAGATCCTCCCCTTAGTAGCAGAGATGATTGTAGATATGTGTCCCAGAATTCACAACATTACAGCAGGTCATCTGTCCATTTCACTTCTCCTCCTTTTTGAGGTAGGGTGAACACTGTATACAAAGTACTGAGAGTCTCAGAAATTACTCTTTTTCTGCCTCTTTCTGGCCACTTGACTCCTCTTTGCCTTCAGAACAAAACCAGCTTTGCTTTTATGAAATAAGCTGTGCTGGTAGTACGAGCAGCTGTGCCTGCATTTTGCCCGTGCCAGCTCTCTCTCAGTGCTGCTGCCCAGGGCCTCATGCTGAGTGACCCCTGGGCAGGCTGCAGCCCTTTTGCTGGCTCCTACAGACGTGTTTTTAATGAATCTCACATGGGAAGAGGGGTAGATGTAGTGATGAAAAGACAAGGCTTTCTCCTTGCGAGCTTCAGTGAGGCTTGGGGGGCAGGTGCTCACCTGCATGTGTCAAATAAATGTTGTGCAACAGTGTCAAGTGTTATGGATGTTGTGCAAAGTGGCTGTAATAGCAACAGGTTGATATTTTTTTTTTTTTCATAAAGTGCATATTAAGTCCCATGTACTCCAGGAAAAAAACCCAACAGGAATGTGTGCTGTCACCCTGGGGACTGCTCTGAACTCTTACAGGTAAAGCGCTATCTTTTCCTTGAAATTTCCAAGTATAAATTTTGTCCTCTCACTGTAATATCTTTGATATCAGTATTTTCTTCTTCTCTCACATTTCTGTTTTTGCAGTTCTACAGTATGTGAAACACCTGTTACTGTAAGCATTGATGATACTGAAGAAATAACAAGGCTCTACAGCACAGAAACCTGTGTTAATAGGTATGTGAATTAAAGAGTGGGAGGGGAGCTGATGGTAAGAAGTTCAGAAACCTGACTCTTTACGATAACTTTGACTTCCTCTATATAAAATTTTGTTGTTTTGAAGTTTGCAGGTTAAATATATAAAGGGATGACTTGGCTATGGGAACTTTCCCCTTCTTAAGACAGTATCTGGTAAGGTTGTTATCAGCAAATCAAAGGTTTGCATGAACATATGCTTATGCCTGTGGTTAGGTGTGTGTTATCCTGTTATTTGGCTTACAAATTTTCATGGCAGCTTTGCAGCCTACCTTGTCAAAGAATCTGTTTGTTTTAGAAAACTGACCTAAAAAATAATTTTGCAAGGGAAAACCCCAGAGTTCTCTGCAGGAACATGATTTGAGCACACCTTCTTGAGAATGGAAGTGTTTTAGTTCCACATCTACCAGCAGTTTGCTTGACCCCTAAGGCAGCAGCAAAGAGGTCAGCCTGCAGGGTCAAGAGCCATGAGTTCTATGGCATGACATGGCTTCTACTGCAATCTGTGGACAGCCTGTCTGTGTCCTGGCCCAGAGAGGATACAGAGATGACCCAGTCCTTTCCTGCACCCCATGATGTCTCTCAGGTTGTCTAGCAGCTGCAGGTAGCAGTGGAGAAAAAGTGGTGAAGTTTAATTTCTAAGGCTTGTTCAAGAGGATAAAGAGGAAAAACTGCTGCATACATCTAGGCTGTAACTGCTAGAGTTGGTGTACTCTAGCTTGCACTAATACCCATGTTTGAAAATGGAGAGGCCTTAGAGGCTATATTTCTTCCCCTGTAATCACCAAGAGCTCAGTTAAATGTTTTCAGGCTCATGGTTTTTGTCATGTTACTGAATCACAGCCTCTGCACAGCAACCATACAGCAACAGGCTTTAGAAGTCCAGCAAAGAAAGTCTAAGTGTTAGGAAATGGCTTTAAGATTTCATTGCATTTACTGCAGTGATGACACAGACTCTGAAAGTTCAGTTTTAGATGAGGTGGCAGCAGGCTTGGTTTGGAGGAAACCAGATAAAAAAGAATATTTCACAGCAGAAGTGTTTCAGATTCCCATATGAATGGGAAACAGGATCACTCCAGAGTGGCATAACTGGAAGCCTTTGCCTTGCTTTTAAAATTTCAGAATTCACCATCCAACAAGAGGCAATGTCACTTTGAAGTCCTAGAATTTCAGAGCTATCTTGGTAGTTAGGCTGAGAATAATTAGGAGATGCTCTAATCTTCCTGGTCAGCTATGTAGTTTTTGCTGCTACAGACCTGTAATTCTTTCATAGCTTTTGTATGCTGGGCATACAAAAATTAAGGCTTTTCCTTTGGACAGAGATATTCAGAGCAATCTGAACCTCATTTTAATTTGATATCCCAGCTTAATTTTCAGTTTACTGAGGTTCAGAAAATTGCTCCACACTGATCAATAGAGATGCATTCTGGAAGGGTGAATGTGTAGAAAAAGTGGTTTTTATATTTTTTCCTCTTCATATATACAACATGATTTTAAACAGTCTCAAGTATTTAACCAGGGTGATTGATTTATTTGGAACTGATTGATGGTCACTAATACATTTGAATTATCTAAGATAGTTTCAAAACTGAATAAAAATTCCCTGTTACTAAAGGAGGTGAATGAAGATGAATTCAGATATTGTGTAGTCTTATCTTACTTGTTGTGTGTTCTTACCTCATGTAAATCGTGATTTTTGAAGAGTTAAGATTTTAGCTAAGAGTTATAAGCAATTTGTAATGATCAAGATCTAAGTCAGATAAGCAAATGGTAAGTTAATGATTATTAGATGCTTAAGCCAGAGCTAATTGTTACATTGTTTGCTATTATGAACTTGTTTATAGAAGAAAGTGGAGTAAGTGAACCATTATAAGAACAGATTGAAACCAGTAAGAACAATGGCCAGCACCTGGACTCTATACCAATCAATCACAGCAGGGGGCCTTGGATCATGCCAGAGGGTCACAGAGACCTGATGAAGATTTTCCTGACTTCATCCTTTGAAGACCACTGACCCAATTTGAGACCACCAACCCAAATCAAGAGAGGAATTGTGCACACGTAAAGGACTAAGAGCCTCATTTTTATATTGAATGGGGATGGGAGGTGCTGGGGTTATGCATGTGTTTTGTATGTAAGATTTTGGAAAATAAATAGAGGGAAGAGAACCTTGTTTGGGGCAGTCATGCCTTTTGGGGACAATCCCCGTGCCGCCCTCCGGTGAATAAACATACCACTTTTTGACTTTAATTAGTTAGAGGGTCTTTGTCTGTGATCAAAATGGTTTTTTAAACTATTCACATGGGCAATCATTGCCAGATTAAAATATATTATTGTGTGTAGGCTGAATGATACTGCAGTGTTTAGTGGGAAAAAATTTAGTGAAGTCTGGAGAGCTCCCATACAAAAATATCAGACACTCACACTCATTCTACCGTATTTTGCAGTGTGGAATTTTTTTTTCAGTGATGCTGGCAGTTATGGATCAGGGAAGAATCTTCAATGGACGTGTGGTGGTTGGTGTGTGCATGTGCTCATGCATCATGTCCACAGCAATGTTGATGAAAAGCTCTACCAGTCCTACACTGTTGGAAAAATGATTTTTAAGTCTCTGCCCCCCTCTCTGAAACATCTTCAGGATGATTCCAGAGATAAGGAGAAACATAAACATGGGATTCAGATGTTCATAAACTAGAAGGGGAAAAATATTTTTAAAATAAAAGAAAATCACAACAAAATAAATGCATAGATTTCTTTGAACTACCCAGCTAGACCTCCTATGTATGTGTGTCTTCTAGCTGTTCTGCCTCTCTCTTCCTGAAATATAATTTAGTAAGTTCATAAAGCTGATTTGAAACATGCAGCAATAAGACACCATAGAGTCCTGTCTCAGGGAAGTCTTAGCTGATGATAGCAGAGTGTGTTGGTTTCAATGTATTCTAACTAAAACTAAGAAGTATGGGCCAGACTTTTAATCTGGGTAGCTCTGTCTGGAATGGTGCATGAATATACAAGCATATATATGTGTCTGAATAGACATTGGTATAGTCTTGTAAATGTCAGAAAAAGCTGCTCAAATACACAGTAATAGGTCTTTAGTGTTTATTTGGTGCATTTGAAATTCAATTTTTCTTCCATATGGACTGCATTTTCAAGTTCCTTTTCTTTTTGTCCTTCACGTGGCTGGAGTATTCCATTTCTTTGCACCCACGACCAGCAGGAGACCTGTAAAATTGCTTTTTTTTTTTTCAGTAAGAACTACAGGATTTGGTCTATAGTTTTAGTGTAGATTACAGAAATAATGGATTTCTTTGAAAAAAAACCAAGGAAAATCAGGACCATTTTGTTCAATACTACATCACTGTTTCCAGTAATTGCCTTGTACAGTTTGCATGTCTTTCCACTTTATGTAAATATATTAACTTCTGAAAATCCCTTATAGCTGTGAGGTGGGGCCTTTTGAAGGAGATGTTCTTTTGAAGATTCGAGGGTCTCTTAAACACACATTTTCTTTCTTCAAAGTAAATCTTGTAGGTTCCCTGTCACAAATCCTTCTTGTTAGGAATTCTGCTTCAAGAATGGTTTGAATTTCAATATCAAGTATTTCAAACAAATACATCTAATGCCTCAATACATTTTTCTTAGGGTCAGTCAGTGGCCCTAAATAAGAAAGGGAACCTCTGATAATTTGAATTCTATTCCCAGCAGCCCTTTGAAGAAAAGAATAAAATAAAATCTGAGCTTTTTTTTATAGTTGCTCCTGAAAACCAGGAAAAGGGAAGTAACTGTAAACTTGCAGGTTTTGAAGCTGCTTTTTCTGCTTCTTCATTTTGTGCTCCCATTCCTTATATTTTTGTAAGATGAGTGAAAGGTGAAAAACTAACAGAAAATAATGCAATAACTTTAAGGTAGGTTTTGATTTTGACTCCTAAACAAAAGAAATAAGTATGAGCATGTGTGTTATTATCAGTTTAAGCTGTCGAGTTTTCTGTAGTGAAATCCTGTTCTAGAAAATCTTAATGATTGAAGGACAAGTGGTCTGTTTACACATCAGTGAAGAAGTGAGGCCATAAGACTGTAAAGCATTTACCTCTGAATTTTTGTTGTAGGTAAAAATGGATATTTTTCGTGATATAAATTTGAAAATTCTGAAATGTTATAATGTAAAGGTTGTGTAGGCTGCAAATCAAGAGAGAGAAAAGATATTTGTAAAATTTGGATATGGAGAAAAAGAATATAATCTCAAGAAATTTGCATAATAAAAGCTAGAATTTTGCTCAGTGTCTGCATCTGTGGATGTGAGGAAGTACATACCTCCTCTTGGTTTTAAAGCCTTTAGCTATGAGACAATTAAGGAAGAACATAGATTTCTTGAAAGATTGTCTGGTTTATGTTATGAGATTACACAGCTCAAGGACACCTTCTTGTTAAGAAAACCAGAACTGAACTTTCTTCTTTAAATCCACCCTCATTTTTACAGTCAGGGTCTCCAGGAAATAAAATCATAAATCTGGACTGTTATAAAATACTTTCCTTTAATTCAAGGTCAAGTTATAAATCTTAAGTTACCATGTTTCTTGCTAGATATGTATTTGTTCTGGTTCTTAGAGCTAAAATATTCCAAGAATTGACCCTTTAAATGTTATTGACATTAATTTTAGCAGCAAATTTGAACATTACCCTTGCTGAGCTGGGCAGTGTGAGCTGCTTAAAACAAGTGTATGCTGAAAGGTTTTTGTGCAGCATGGAACACAAAATATTTAAAGGATCCCCTTTGCCTGATAACCCTTCCATGGAAAAATGACAGCTATTCTGCAACTTCATCCATTCTTACATACTCGTGTGCATGTTCCTGTATGTACCTACAGATAAAGTGAGAATTCAGTGGATCACTGCCCTTTTGGGGCACACCTTGGTACTTCACAGATGCTGTAGAGTCGAGGGTAGGGCACAGCAGCCTGACATCTAAGTGCAGCTGGATATAGTAAAAGCACATTGCGTTGTACTGGTGTCTGTGCTTTCTCTGCTGAGATTTTTACCAGCGTCCCACTTGCTTATGCAGAGCTCTCAGTGACCACCACTTCTTGCTCCACAATCTGCTTTTCTCTTCTGCTCTCCTCTTTCCCTCTTCTCTCCTTCTCTCCCACTTGTAATTGCATTGCTTGACCAGAACATGAGTGCATTGCACAGAGCTGGCTATCAAAGGGTGCCTTTCCCTGAGCACTGGTGTGCCAAGGGACAGCTGGGGAAGAAGGAAAGCCTCTGTCAGTGCTTGTCTCCAGCTTAGGAGAAGGACAACACAAATCTCTGCATTAGCAGTGTGTCATCCAATGATGAAAGTGTTCAAATTATTCCGAATAATCCTGCAGAAATGGCCATAAAGCTATTATTTTAAACATAGAAAACTCAACCTCACACTTAAGCAGGTAAGGGGAGGAAGAGATACTGGTAACTGTGTTTACCATAGGTAGATTGAAATACATGGTTAAAGCTCAGACACACCGAGGCATAAAATGCATCTCGTCAAAGATACTGCCCGAAATTGAGAGGGCTGTGTAGTGGATCATTTTGCTCCATACAATGTGTACAAGTCCTATCGTGTCAAAAGGGAGGTATTGACAAGCTGAAAGAGCAGCCAGGGAGAGCAAGAGACGTGCTCCAAGCACTTGGACTGGACAGAACTTCAAGTGTCTGCACACTTCTGCAACCTCTCCCCTGCCCCAGAGCAGGGTTTGTAGGACCTGCAGCACCTGGGAGTCAGTGTCATGCGTGCTTTAGTTCAGTGCAAGCTTCACATCACCCCATGTATCATGACAAGAGCTAAGAAAGCAGCTTATCAATTGAGAAAATCCTGAGGCATTTTACTCAAAAGGTCTTACCAAATCTTTAATGTGGTCCTTAGATGAGCTTATGGATGATATGTATCTGTCTCTGTACTTTTCTGCTTTCAGCAAGAAAGTGCTGGCATCTGTGGCAGCCACATTGGTGAAAAGGAGCTTGGTGCCTCTGATGTACAGAATGAAAGTTGAGATATCAGATAGGTTGTCCAGAAAGGATCTAAGCATTCCAAAGGTAAGAAGACAGGCACTCACCTCAAGTGTTTCTGTATGTTAAACTGAGATTGGAGATTCTGGACCAGGATATCAGCACTGCTGTTTTCAGCTCCCAGAGTATTCATTACTTCAGGGAACTGCAGTGGGCTGCATCGAAATGCCTTAGCCAATCTCCAGAAAGTCCATCTGCAAAGAGAGCTACCAGAGACAACATAAATGAAACTGTGGCTTCACTGATGTAGCTGGAATGTCACTTACCTGGAAAAGAAGGTTATATTCAGGTCCTCAGTTAATGAAGTTTGCAGCTCTGCACCATTTCTGGGCCTTGGCAATTATCATACAGGAACCAGAAAGTGAAACCAGCTTGGAAAGCTAAGAGCAGCATCAATTGCCAAGCTGAGGCAAGAGCAAGAAGCAGCAGTCAGAAATATTTATTGGTTTTTAGTTATAGCTTTATTTGATCTAATAGTCTTAATCTGACAGTCCTGAAAAACACTGCTGATGATCTTTCACAACAGTAAAGGTATTAAATATATCTAATATTGCAGTTAAACAGAACTTGCTTCCACTGCATACATTTTTTACAAATACAGCATAAAAAGTAGTATCAGTAGTTTAAGTAAGTATTTGCTGGGATTTAAAATAAAAATTCTATTTGGCAGGACTTTGGGATTTTGTTTTTCCTTTTGAGCTCTTGTTCAATAAACAGTTATAGGAGATTTGGATGATTGGTAAATAATTTATAAAAATGGTTTCACATATTTTACACATAATCACACAAATTGTTGTAGATAATGAAAATCAAAATATTTTGCCCCTTAATTAACCTGAATGTTAATGAAAATATAAAACTATTTTAAATAGGTTAATAAGTATAGATGAATGATCTTCAGAGAGATCCCACAGTTATATGGTTGTACAAATATATGTATATTTTCTGCCTGCTTAACTTTCTAATACGAGCAAGGACATGTATAAAACCCAGGCTTTCTCAAAACTACGTTTTCTACTTCCTGTTACCTCTTGGAGTAGAGCAGAGACCATCGTGGAAGCAGCAGAGAAAAGCTCTTCCCACCTTGTTTTGTAACTTCTCTTTTCTCACCCTGCTTGTGTTCCTCATGTAAAAATATGCAGAGATTGTTTTCCTCAGGACTGGTATTTTGGTGCCCAAAAATTGTAGGAGTATGTGAAAGGTATTTTCAGCTAGAATGGGGTATATGTAAGCCTGACCTTACAGATTCATGATTCAAGAAGGTGAGCTGTCTGTGAAGAGTAGTGAGACAGTGCAGGATTTATTTCAGGCAGATGTGGGAAATTTGGAGAAAGGAAGGTTCTGAGAACAAGGAATAGCACCAAGAATTCTTTGATCAGGGACAGTGGAGGGCAGGCAGGTCTTGTTCTGTCTGCTGTCATCTGTCTTTAAGTTCCTGTTTACAGTAGAAGGCAAGGAAAATGAACTGGTTATTTGCTTTTCTTAGACAAACTTATTTGTGAATCTGTATTTTTCCATGGTGGTTGATCTCCTCCACCTAAAATGAGTGTGCTGATGGAGGGAGTGAAGTCTCTCAGAAAATTTGACCCTTCAGAATGTGTCTATTGATCAGTGTGGAGCAACTTTCTGAACCTCAGTAAACTGAAAATTAAGCTGGGATATCAAAATAAAATGAGGTTCAGATTGCTCAGCATAGCTTTGTCTGAAGGAAAAGCATTAATTTTTGTTTACCAGATTACAGGTTTACAGTCCTAGACTTTGTTCTAGGAACTGGAACTTTATTTTTGGTTTGATTCAAAATCAGTTTTAAATAATGCCTCTATATTTTAACACAGAATCTCATAAACTCTAAAGAGGATCTTCTTATGAGAAGACAAAAACAGACAGAGACTCTTGCTAAATAATTGTTGCATGAAGTTTCATCTTCTGTAATATTTCTTAACGTACTAAGTGTAGGAAGTATCACTTGCTGTAAGGCAGAAAGAGGATGTGCAAATATTTTATGCTGATCTGAGGAGTGAGAGCACATTACCAAATTAGTATATTAGCCTGAGCTTGGTATGGGAAAAATGAGCTATTCTTGCTAATAATTTATATTGCTAGCATTTTATCACTTTTTAGAATAAAACTTGGAAACAATAGGTATACTAAGTTTTCTGCCTTTGTTTTGTTTTGGTTTTTTGCCAGAGATTGGACTTTTGGCAGTGTACACATGTCACATATTATAAAACAGTTGTGAAATTGTGGTGTTTCTTAGGGTTCTGTTTTATGAGAAACATGGAAGGAGTTTTTTTCTTGAAAGAAATGAATCTAATACTGTTTTGCTTCTCTTGTGATTCAGTGGTTTACACAGTCTGAGAATTCCAGGTGTTTGGGCAATACCACAGCATGGGATTACCAGCTTTCCCTCCTCCCCTTCCACCATCCTTTTGTGGTTATTTTTGGACTCTTCCATTGCACTGTATGCACAGATTGTATGTGTTTATAAAGCCTCAGCAATATATTTCTTGAGCTTTGTGAGCCAGTTAAAATAGCCAATTTGTGCTAAATGTCTTTGAATGTTTATTAAGAAATGTCCTATAGTGAAATAGAACTTAGCTATAAAACCCAAATAACAAATCTATTTATTTCAGTGTTTGACTTCTCAATGCTGTCTTTTCTTTTACCTGTTGCAAATCACTCAAATATTTGCTTGACTCTGCCAAGATTTGTCTTGCACAAATCTACTGTTTACATGATTGTTACTTTAAAAGTATATATGCAGTATTTTTGCACCTCTAATTATGCCCATTAACAAGAAGTGATAAAGAAATATTTGCAATTACATGAATGACTTTTGCATAACTCTTTTTCTTTAAAGTTCAGAATTTACTGCCTTTCCTAAATTTTCTGGTTTTTAGTGTGAGAATAAACTAATAAACCAAGACATCCAGTGCATCTTTAGGCAGACTTTTTTTTTTTTTTTTCAGAATATCAGCATTATGAATTTGTCACATTTTAAGATGGCTTGTAGTGTGTGTGAAACTAACTGAATGGCTTAGAGGCATGGTGACTGATGGAGGGAGATATAGAGCCTGATGTACAAGGTAAATAAATCAGTGGGGTCAGTTTGGTTTCCTAACTGTTTCAAATTCAAAGATGACTATTGTGAGTTTAGATTATAGAAATCTTCCAGACTCTTTTAGATTTACAGCAGTAGTTTCTTAACAAGACACTGAGGAAGATGTAATGCCTGCCACATGCTTATCTTTGGAGATATCTCTCTAACCATTTTGGACAGACCCAAAGAGAAAAATCATGTCACAATGTGAAGCAGGGCAGGAGATGGGTGATCAGAAGATGACCAACAGCATCACTGTAAGCAGACCAGCCTTCTAGGTAAAGAAGGTTTATGCTTGTAAATACCTTGCTCAAAGGCATTTTGTCCTTCTGTACAAAAATGACTACAATCAGGTGTGGGACTGCATGTCTATCCAAAACATAATCATAGCTGGGATGTTAGAAAACACATTTGCTAAAGAGTAATCCTGTGTTGGAAAAATGCACACAAATACTCTTGGCTATAAGCACTGTCATCTGACAGATAGTAAAACACCAGGACAGCTTGTAGACTTCAGCTAATGAGGTATGACAATAAATCTGGCACCCCAGGTGAGAAGCAGTCTCAGAGGAAGCAGGATACAGTGGTAGAAGCAAAGAATACAGAAGTTAATATCAGAGAAGATACCTGCTTGGGAAAAACAGAAAAGGGGACAGAAGACTCACAGAAGGCAAGCTGGTCTGCTCATTTACAACAGACTAGAGAGCAGTTAGCTCTGAAGTAACATATTGTAGGGAGATAGCCTGAAACATGGGTTCAGTAGCCTACCCTGGCTCTAGTCCTGGCCTGCTTCAGCTGAAGTTCAGCATTAAAAAAAACATTAAAGAAAAAAAAAAAAAAGAAAAAAAAAAAAAGAAAAAGAAAAAAAATGAAAAGCCCACCCTATGTATTAACTTCAGAATAAACAGGTCTTTGGTACAGAGCACACAGAAAGCAATGTTCAAGAGGTAAGGGAATACCCAGTGATCTGCAATGGAACCAGAATGTAAAGACTTCAGAAAAGGCTGTTTGTAAGCATTTTCTTCTTTTTCTGTGTGGGCTCTTTTGTGTTGGCAGGTGCTACTATTGCTTTGACTCATGTTCTGTCAGGCCCTCTGCAAACATTGCACAACCGTGACTTTATGGTACAGGTAAGACAGCATTTACTGAAGAGTGTTTTGAAATAGAATATAATTCTGCATATAATTTTGGAAAATTACCTAGCAGGTATAGATTATCTAGTACCAAGTCATCAGCAAGTAAGTAACCAGTTTAGCTGAAGGCAGGGTGGATTTGATGAAGGTGATAGGGGAGATCTGGCACAGAGGGAACTTATTTGGTATCTCCAGCTGGGGTGGTGTTCCTGCGTTTCAGCCTGATTGTTCAGAGAACAATGCCCTGCCTGGCCTTCAGTTCACTGCCCTTTAAAATTGTGGTTCTTCATTTGTTGAGACAGTCATATGAGTACCTGTAGAACCCAAGAAGTTGGTAGTAGGAAATGAAATGGGGTGGGGGGGGGAAGCAGAATTAGACTAAGAGGAAGAAAAGTCTGCCACTGTTAAAGAGATCTTCTGAATGAGAGTTCAATAAGTGGTCCAGGGGATGCAAATATTCAATTAATTGTCCTTTTCATTTTCCCTTTCAAAATGAATGATGGAGGGATACAAAGAAAAGACACTACAGGTAAAAATGTTTATTTGATGTTTTATAATGTAAAATTATCTCATTCACTGTGCAATATTTGAACACCTTACACAAAGCTGAATCCTGATCTGTTCTTAGCATACAGCACTCATTCAAAACCAGGAGGTGGAGCAGATGTTCAGCACAAGTCTGACAAATCCCAGGGCTTATGGGTATGCTGACACTGTTTAAGGGTAGCAAATTCTAAGTGGGCATGTTAAAAGGAGGTATTAAAGAACATTAATTTCACAATAACTGAGCTCGCTGTTATCCTGGATTGATTTTATGTGTAAGGAAGAAGTAGGTGCCTGGCACCCCCAGGAGCTTCTCATAGGCTTATTGCTTGTTTTGGGCCAGCTTGTGAAGAGCGCCTCAGGGATACCAGAATACGTTCTCTGTCCTGAGCAGGTACAGCACAGATCATGCAGGCAACATATGAAGTGAAGATGTCAAATCATCATTGCCTGAGGGCTGATGGCAGCTGAGCAGTATGCTTGCACAAAGAGCTCTACTGTTTACTCTTGACCTTAAAATAATTTGATCCAATATGACACTGTAAGTAGAAATGTTTTCTTTCTTCAGGAAATAGTTCTTGGCAATTGAAAACAAGCCTAGAAAACTATGCAAAAAATAGATTCCATAGCAAATGTTCAGTGAAATATCAAGACTGTTATATATTCTCTAGCATGAACAATGTTTTCACAGTAAGACTGTCAAATTAAATTTACTGGATAAAATGCATAATGCAGGTAACCCCCTTGATTTAAACAGAGTTGCCCTTGGGATAAATTTATCCTCTGTCCCTTAGTGTTTGCAAAAGCATGTGATTTCAGTTTCTGTGGAACTGCTTAATTCTGATATGCAGTGTGTTGAGTATCACTGTAACTGAGCTGAGTCATACAAGTTGACTTCAGTTCAGGGGAAATGATGCAAAACAAAGTCTGCATTACTTTAAATCCAAATGATGTATGGAGTATGTAGAGAATTTATTAGTTAGTTAGCTTAGTTTGTAATTTATCCTATCAAGGCCTCTGAACAAAAGGAAAACACAGGTGAGTTCTTGAGAATACATTTCTTGAGAGCACTAATTTATAGCACGTTTTGTAAACACTTAACACAAAACAGCATTAGGTTTAGGTACCAGTGAAGAACACTATTGCCTGAATTAACCCTCATTCTCCATGCCATTAAACCATCCAAAAAACAAATACATCCCAGTTAAAATTCTTGGTGATGAATGCCAAAGTGAAACCATAATGACTTTGAAAATCTGGACTTGGAATTTGTGTTGTGTGAGGAAGGTGAATGTTATCTGGCTAAAGTCTTAGGGAAATGAACACAGGGTGAAACTGAGCAGCATGAAATCATATGAAGAGAGAACACAGTGAGGTTTCACTGGCATCTTTCAGTCCCAGTTCCTATGGCACACCAAGGATGTTCATTTTTGGGTAGCACAGGTGCTGTAGGTGTCAGAGTGCAGGGGAAGGGCGGCTGTTGATATCTGATGGCAGATACAGAGTGGGCCAGTCTTTGAGGGCAACCTGTGACACAGATTTATTTGGCTTGTGGCTGTATAAATCTGCATTTTATACCCTGATTACTGCTCCAGTTGCCTTCCTTTATTCTTTCCAGTCTATTTCCTCCTGGCTCAGTAGTACCTGGCAGAGATAGGTAATGGCTTAGGGAACCCTCTCGGAGTAGAAAAGGGGAATCCCAAATAATATCACACGGTTGAAGAGTTAAGCTCTCCCTTCCTTTAGGGTAAATAGTGGTGAGTTTTATGGCTGTTCTATACTTCGCTCTGGCCTTCACTGGACTAGGAAGCAGCTCCTTGGCTTCTCCACAAAGAATAGTAAGGTATTTTTTAGCTGCATTAGCATATTGTGGTGTTGTTCTGGGACAGAAGTGTCATGAATGTGTGTTTACTCCCTCCCTCTCTCTGTCACACCCTGTAAGCTGATGCCTCTGAGCAGCACAATTTACAAAACAGTTACAGAAACACCTCCTGGTGGAAAGCAGGTTAGCAGGGACTGTGGAGGCTGTGAGAGACCTTGGTGTCTCTCAGTAAGCTATAGCAGTGTTTGGTATCTGGGCAGAGCTTTTGCACTATCTAACATCAGTCACAGAGCACTTAAAGCAGTTTTGTCTGATGTCTTATGCAGAGACGTAAGTGGATGTCTCTGTGGATGGAGATAGGTGTGTAGAGTGTTTTGAGGATCACAGCTCCTGACTCCAATGCTGTGCTCTTATTAGCAGTGAGAGAACCAGATTTCCCCTCCCAGGTTACCCAGGGGGATGAGTGGATATTCCTAGGACCGACTCAGAAGTGGAAGAGAAAGAGAATTTGGAATGAGCATTGGTGATACCTTTGTCATCATCTCCTTAGTCATCAATTATTACTCCCATGTGGGACATCTGAATCAGGTGTAAATCAATGCAAATCAAAATCAGTGGGAACTTTCACTGCATCTTTCCATAGAATAAATCAATTTCTCTCTCTCCTTAGATCATCTGTTTCAGAAATCTATTGTAAGAATAAGGAATCTGAATATATAGATTCCAATAGTATGTTTTCATTTCAGTGTCTCAGTAAGAGCATTTTTTTAAATTTTTGTGACTGTCAGTCAGAGCCAGTTGTGGTGTGTTTTAAGTGTTGAAGCTGAATATAGTCTTCTTGTATGCCTGTGAAATATTAGCAAGTTCTGAAATGCAACTAATTTTATTTTTCATTTGTTGTTTGCTTTTCCTTGTTTTTTTTGTATTTTTTTTTAGATGTTAACTGTAGTGATTAATTTATTTGTTAGTATATGGTATAGTATATGGTAGCTTCAGCATAGAAATTTCTGCCATTTTCAAATGGCAGAGCTCGTGTTGTATGACAAACATGTAATAAACCACTTTAGTACAGAATCAACCTATTTTATTATTATTTCAATGTAGCTTCAATATAAAACGATGTAAATGGCTTCATAACAGTATTTGGAACTTATCTGGAGCAAGGACATACTGCTTTAATTCTTTCTTCTTTGAATTCCCTTTCTATTCTTTATATTTCAAGGGCTCTTTAAGTTTTTGTTATGAGGAAGGAGGCATGGATTTGTGATCTTTTTCCAAAGCCTTCAGATGCAAATTGAAATGAAAATTGATTATTATTTGGCACTTGCATTTTTAAACTGTTATTGCAGCTGTGATACAATTGCCCTTTGAGCTGGTTTTTAGTAGCACAGAAGAGGAGATATTTATGATAATTTAACAAATCTGATATATTTCAAGACAGGTGTATCAGCCAAGGAAAGATTTGCATCTTAAACTGGGGTTTTTTTTAGGAGGTACTGCGGCTCTTTATAGCTTACAAAAGAGAAAGACTTCCAAAGAGATAAGTAACGTAAGCAGCTGCACAATTTTAATGTCATTTTAGAAATCCTTATTAATACAAACGGATGGTTCTGGCTTTGATTCTTTCCAGCACAGGGGAAGTATGCTGCTCTAGTTACATACTGACATAATCATGTTGGCCTATTAAAAATTCAGGTTCTGTTCTGAGAAAAGATTTATTTTAACAGTCCATTGTTTAATATGCAAGTAGAATAAATAAATTCTGCCATTCCCTCAGAAGGAGAGTTTTGGGCTTAACCTTGGGAAAGGAGACTGTGGTTTATGTTTGGAAAAAGACTTCATGAGTTCTAACAGAATCATAGAATGTTAAGGGTTGGAAGGGCCCTTGAAAATCATCTAGTCCCAACCTCCCTTTAGTGGGCAGGGGCATCTTCCACTAGACCAGATTGCCCAATGCCTTATCCAACCAAACACTGCCAGTGTTTGGACATCCACAACCTCCCTGGACAATCTGTTCCAGTCATCACCCTCACAGTAAATCATTTCATCCTATTATCTAACCTATATTTTCCTTCTTTCAACTTGTACCTGTTACTCCTTGTCCTGTCACTGCAGTTCTTGATGAAGAGTCCTTTGGCTTCTCTCTAAGCCCCTTCAGATGAAGTCTCCACGCAACTTTCTCCAGCCTGAACAGCCCCAACTTTCCCAGCCTATTTTCATAGGAAGGTGCTCCAATCCTCTTATCAACTTTGTGACCCTCCTCTGGACTTGCTCCAACATTTCTGTGTCCTTACATAAATTTGTAACTTTGGTCATTAATGTTAACAGCTGATGATTTATGGTTAGCAATATACCTAGAATGGTGGGATCACTGGAGTGTGTGATGTTCTCACTAAATAATAGATAGGGTATGTTGAGATCATTCAGTGCTGTGGAAGCTCTTTAAATATCACACAGCCAGAAAAGATCCACTCTGCAGGAATCTGTCTTGGGGTTGCAGCTTGAGGAGTTGAGTGGCGATTGTATAAAACTTCTGGGGAAGGTCAGGTGGGAATGGAGCCTGGTTCTCTTTGAGAACCTTTACAAGACATTCTTCACAGGATGTCATGCACTCTACCCATCAGATGGCACATGTCGGCCATGATGGTATCCTGCTTTTGTCTAGGATAAAAGTGACTAAGATGTCGGTGCTGCAGGTAATATATGGCTATAGTCCAAATTAAATTTGTGTCATCTCCAGGATGATGAAATTATTTTATATCAAAATTGGAGTCTCTGGAGTGTCAGAGCAATATAATTGGATCGGTTTTGTTTTGAACACATTTACAATATAATAATTATTACAGCCACTTTGTATGGAGACATACTGCTTAATGACAGCTAACATTTTGGGTTGTGTTGTAAGACTTGACTCTAAATTGTAGAAAATGTGTTTAATCGTATGAGGAGTTTGATTCAGTCATGTCATTTGTGAATTGTTATGTGAATTTGTGCAACTTTTTCCTGTGTGATGCTTAGGAAGTCTCTGAAGGACTTATGAATAGGCAGCACAAAAATATTCTCTTTGCTTCTTTATCTGTCTTATGACAGGGTTCTGCTAGTTCTTTTAGAACCTTGGAGATCTTCAATAAGAGAAACAATCAAACACTTCTTTCCCTTGTAGTCTACTGTGTAAGGAACATTTGTTACCAAGTTGTTGAGAACTGACTCAGTGCATGCAGTGAGGGAAAATGTTTTTGCTGTATCTTTTATCAAGTCCATGAAAGTTCCAACAAACCTCCTGCACTATCATGGTAAAGAATTGTATTGAGTTCTCCAATTATAAACATTACAGAAAACATAATTAGACTGCCTCTATATATTGTGTATTACTGTCATACCCAGAAAGACATCCTTGTAGAAAGATGCAGAAATATAACCCACAGAATCATGAAATAGTTAGGGTTAGAAGGAACCTCTAGAGATCATCTAATTCAACCCATTTTTAAAGGCTTTTCATTTAATCATCAGTTACTTCACCTGAGGATACATTGTTATGAAGGCCTTGTTGACAGAACAAGTATTTTGGTGACTCGTGGTTAGGGTTTCTCTCAACAGAAATCTCAAGAAACATACATAACATATGGGAATCAGTGAATGTATGTGGAAAAGTGCATATCGAGGGAAAAAAATGACTGCTAAATCCAGTCCTATGAAAAGTGAAGTTTTGTGTAGCTCCTAAGTGCAAAGAAAGAAATAGCTGAAAATAATCTACTTTAGTTGAATTAAGGAAGCTAAGTATTACTGCAGGAACCTAAGAAAAACCCCTTTGACTTCCTGGAAACTGAAAGAAGTTTTTTGAAGAAGTAATTGTCTCTGACATCACTACAGTGCATTGCGAGTTTGTGAGTGGTTAGTTAGGGTAACAGAGGAAGCAACTCCTTCACAGATAAGCAGGCAGTGCAATGCATGTGCCTAGTTAGTCTCCTTCTGGGTTCAAATTTTGTGAAGAAGTTCTTTTTCAGACAGATAACATTTAATTTGCTTTCCAGAGAGGGACACATGCTGTTTCTTAAAGATACACCTGATTTCCAGAAATAACCATGTTTTTGTGGCTTAAACTCTTAGTATTTGGTGTTGCATTTCTGGGACAGGATGCTTTTCTCAAAGGTAGGTAGCAACTGCTATTTCTTTCTCTCATTTTGATCCCTAAATATCCTCTGTAGATGTAAAACCAATGAAAAGCTTTGCAAAGTGGAGAAATACCATTGTGGTTCAGAAATTAGAATACAATTGTCTGCAATGGTGTAAGAATCTAGGTACTTGGCTAAAATGTTTTCCATGCAGAGTGAGAGTTATACGAATCATTTAAAAAAACCAACCACATTTGTAGTTGAATTTGAAAAATAATATATTTAGGCATCTTATGTTAACATGTTCCATGTAGTTTTTATGTTCAGCTTCATCTCATGATGGTTTTCGGTGTTTAAGTCCTTCAAGAAAAAAATCTTCTTGTCAATGTTAGCCACTCCATGATCACAGAATCTGCTTAGAGTTCCTCAAGTTTTGATTTTTTTACTGCAGGGGGTTAGTAATAAATTCTAAAAGTTCGAAGTAAGTGAAAGTAAATTAATCTCTACTATTGGTAAATTATTATTTTGTAAAATAGAAATTATTTGTTTATTTTGTAAAAACTGCTCCTTAAATAGTCTTTGGAATATTTAATTACCCCACTGAAGGTGAATTTGTTGCTCGACTTTTTGAGAGAAAGATAGAGCCCAAGAGGATGATCTTGCAAAACATGTTAGATGTTACAGACAAAGAGAGTAGGAAGAAAAGCAATTAGTCTTGAGGTAGTACTTAATCTAAAGTCAAAAAAGTATCCCTGTTCAAGAAAATATTTTCTGCTGCAGAAAATGCAACATTTTATGTATGTTTATCTTCTATCAGTTTAGCTAGTGATGTAATTTGGGATAGTTGATGGCAGACAAAGTATTTCACGGCTTGAAATATTTTTTCTGAAATGGTAGCGAGTTACATGGAGACTGAAATCTCTTTTCATTTACATTGAATTTATTCATGCTTCTACCCTCGTGTCACTATAGTAACTCCAGGTCTATTCTGATGTAAGCAACAAAATTATCTGCCTTTAGTTGATAACCAGCTAAGAAGAGCATTTGAAGCCTGAGCATTATCTCTCTTGTCCCTCAAATTCTCTGAACAGAGGCAGTAATGCATAAATCTGGCTGATAGCTGCTGGAGATTATAAGAAAACAAGTGAATGCTGCACTGTAGCGGAAAAGAACAAAATCTCTTGCTTTTCCTGTCCTTTTTTTTTTTATCTGCTGTCCTACTTTCCACTTTGTAAATCCTTCTGAGACTTCCCACTGCTACCTTTTCTCTGGAAAAGGCAGGTTACTGTCTGCTCTCTCAGCCACCTCCGCAGTCAACATGTTAGCTGACAGAGAGGACTGGAAGATGGATAAATACGTAGTAGCACTTTATTTCAAGTAATAGTTATTTTTCTCTGTTCACACACATTAGTCTGTCTTCAGCCAGTTCCTCTCTGCATTTACTAAACTGAAAAGCCTCAAGGAAATATTTTAGCTCCTCTCTACTACACTTAAATCAATTAAATCTCATGCTTTAGTATCAAGTACGCAACATCATAGGCCTTGTTTTTATGATGTAGTTTGGCACAGATTCCTTCTCTCGGAGAAGTATTACGGTGGCATGGGTGACAGAACCATTATAGTTCATAATTGCTCTGCCTTGTGGCCAAGGGACACTAGGCAGTCTCCTGGGGAGGGGTTTGTTAATGGAGGACCAGCATTTCGAAAGGGTGGTGTAAGCTTTGGTTTCATGGCAATCACTCTTCAGACACTTGATTGTAAGTGTTGGGTGGGCTTTGTGATTTCTTTTGTTCTTACTAAAATTATTTTCCCACAGCCTATTGTACCAAGTGATTTTGAAAATTTAGGAGGAGAAATTTTAAGGTTGTCTTACTTCCTCCACAAGCTCAGACATTCTATAGAACATCACTTATTTCCTATAGTCACCAAGCCACTTTTAAGCGCATCAAACTACATTAAACCAAATAAAATAGAGGAAGTTAGAGCCTGTGCAAAGGCCTTTTCACTGTGTAAGTCCCTCAAATAAAAAGCATGTATCCAACTAATTTTTCTGATAAGAAAGAGATCTGTAGTGGTAATCAAACACCCCAAAAAACCAACCAATGCCGCAAAGCTCTCCCCTAAAAACCCCTAACCCAAGCCAAAAAAAGTCAGAAAAGAAACTTTGCTTCCCTTTAGAAAAAAAGAAATGCTTGCAGAGCAAGCATTGTTTCCATTAGATCATTATTTCAAGTTCCCCCCTTCCTCCAAAAAAGTATTAGTGATTTGACAGCTTTCAAAAGCTTTCACCCACTTCTGAGCCACTTCCTTTATTTCAGGAAACTAAATAATTGCTTGATAGTTTTGGGTGTGACTTTTTTTTTTTTTCCCCAAGTTAAAAGCATCCCACTTCTGCAGGCACACTGTTCTGGTTTTGTCTGGGATAGTGTTAATTTTGGACATAGCAGTCAGTATGGGACTATGTGTTGGGTTTGTGCTGAAAACCGTGTTGATAGTAGAGGGATTTCTTCTTTTTCCCATACTGTTTATGTCCCACACTGTCTAATACAACATTAACCACCACCTGACTTCCTACCCTTTGGTATAATACACAGATATTATTACCTCAGTCTATCAACCACTGCAAAATGTTCATAAAATATCCACCATACGTCCATTGAGTCCATTTAGTCCATGATTTTGAGTTCCATGTTGTGGTGGTACTCAGGACAGGAGAGGTGGTTTGTTTCATGGTTATTGGGCACCCAAGCCAGCTCAGTTGGGGTTCCTGATGCACCTGTTCTGTTTCTTGTAAGGCTTCTCCTTCATAGGTTACTTTGGTTCTTGTTATCATAATTCCTATAATATGCAACTCAAATAACGGGTTATAACAATTTAAATTTCTATTACAGCCTCTAACTCAATGAACTCCTTGCAATGAAGGAGTGTAACATTGCAATGGACTCCTCCCCTTGCCTTTACTCCAGCTTGGATTTACCCACAGACTGCAGTCCCTTAGGGCTGTACCTGCTCCAAGTGGAGCCTTGTCTATGAGCCAGTCTTTTCAGGGGACGCCTACGGCCTTATCCACATGCATGGATTTATCCACAGCCACAGCGGCTCTGAGGGGCGGCTGTTCCAGCACGGCCCCGTCCATGGGCCTCAGTGCCCTCAGAGACAGCTCTGCTGCAGCACGGCCTCACCCACAGCCACTGTCCCCTCAGAAAGCGAACCAGCCCAACAGGGCCTCGCCCCGGCTGCAGCCCCTGCAGGGTGTTCCTGCTCCGCTGGGGGTTTATCCATGGCCACGCACTTCCAGGTGCCCCAGCACGGCCTCATGAGCAGCCCCCGGTGCTTCGAGCTGTACCTGCTGCAACACGGACCTGTCCTTGGGCCCCGAGCCTTCAGGGCTGCCCCTGCTGTGGCACTGACAGCCCCGGCCACGGGCATTTCCAGACGTGCCTGCTTTGGCATGGACTTATTCATGGCCAGAGAAGTTTCAGGATACCCTGCTCCCACATGGAGCATCCACAGGTCCCAGTCTCTCTGACTGAAGCTCACACTGGAGTTCCAGCATGTCCAGTAGAGCAGCACAGAAACAGCTGCCATGCCCTGGCCATCTGCCAGTCCCTGTGCATCACCACTGCTGTCCTCAAAATGTCCCCAAGCTCAGCAGAGTGAGGGGATCAGCAGCACAACAGCAGGGAAAGTAAAAAGCAGGCACAGATGAGCACTACACTAATGTACTGTAAAGCATCAAGGCCAGGGCCGGCACAGGAGTCTGCCCAAAGCAGCCAAGCAGCAATAAAGGCTATAAATTCCATCTACCACATTCCAATCAAAGCTGTTATTATCTCAACCCCTTTGAGCTCTACATTGGGCACCAAAGAGGGCTGCTGTGGTTTAATCCCAGCTAGAAACTTAGCCCCACACAGCTGCATGCTCACTGCCTCCCAGTGGGATTGGGGAGAGAATTGGAAGGTAAAAGTGAGAAAAATAATGAGATAAAGACAGTTTAATAGGTAAAGAAAAACAAGGAATTAATTCACTGCTTCCCCTGGGCTGGCAGGTGTTTAGCCATCCCCAGGAAAGCATCCCCATCACAGTTAATGGTTACTTGGGAACAAAAATGCCATTTCCTCCTTCCTTCAGCTCCCTATACTGAGCATGATGCCATATGGAATATCTCTTTGGGCAATTGGATGACCTGTCCCAACTGTGTATATTCCCAGCTTGTTGTGCATTCAAAATCTCCTCCCTTAGTGAGGTGCTATGAGAAGCAGGAAAAGCCTTGACTGTGTAAGCACTGCTTAGTAGTAACAAAAACATATCTGGATTTACTGCTTAGTAGTAACAAAAACAAAAACAAAAACTGGATTATTAATCCTGTTTTTCATCAGAAATCCAAATTGCCCCATGATAGATAATATGAAGAAAATTAACTTGACCCCAGCCAAAACCATCACACACGAGAAATTCTGGTTACGCAGTGTCCATGCCCAACAGCTGTGCAAGTTTCCAGCTGGAAGTGTTAAATTTTCAGACAGCTGATCCTATGGCTCTGATTTTCCATGAAAATCTTTTTCACAGGTCAGTCTATACCTGGAATATATACTATGGAAAGAATCTGGCCAACTGAATTTTTTTAGCAATGGAACTTAGTAATATTGGTTCATTTTATGTGTAGGATAATGTATAAGGGGAATTGCTTTGGCAGGAGAATGTATATTAAGGTAGAAGAAACTGAAGAGCATCACCACTGATGTCGTCTTACAGATGCCCCTCTACAGGCTCTCTTTAGGACTGTTCTTTTTCGTTGTAGTTGTGCACTCGAGGGTTTCTGAAATGCTAACCCAGAGTCCTGCACTCAGGGATCTCTTCATAATTTACAACAAATTGCCTGCTTTACACGTTGTGCATCACCTCAGTACTTTATTCCCAGTGAATTGAGGCAGGGAGTTGGTGTGCACACAGGTGGCTGGCAGCTCTGCTCGCTCCCTGGGCTGGCCAGACACAAGCAGCTGCTAAACTGGAAGCAGTTTAGTTTCATTATGGTGTCATACCTAAGCTGCGAGCACGACACAAGTTGGTTGGAGCTCAACAGCAGTCTGGCTGAACAACGTGGATTCTGGACTGAAATTAGATACAGATTTGGACTAAATACGTAATTTTTTTACTCATTCACCTAGACCTGTTCAAACATAACAAGCAGATGGCTGGCTTGTCGTTGTGCTATAGGTATATCTGTTGATGCAGACAGCACAAGAGACATTGGTTCTGGACTAATGGGTCTTACATAGCAGGGAAAAAACATGTTCTAGTAATTTTTATTCATTTACATCAGTATATTGATATACTAAGAATATTTTACCAATGTAGAGCTAGAGCCAAAAAAAGCTACCACATGCAGAGACGAGTTCTAAAGAAAGTCCAGCTCTTTGTGGCTTAGTATTTGGAACCACTTCCTTCAGTTTTAATTTGGCGAATTTATATTTGTATATCAAGGTTCTGAAGAACAAATCAACAGCAAGCATGTTAAAAACACTGCATATATAATGAAAAAAGGCAGAAGGAATGGCAGGAGGAAACAGGATGAGGTGACTTTTCAAAATGTGCTGAGTGTCAGGAATCAAGCTCTGTTTTTCTGAGTCCCATGACTTATCTTCAGAACTGCCAGCTAGTGGGGTAGCGTGTGCATGCATTAAACAAGCAGCAATCTCCATGCTGAAGATGGGAATACATTGGATATATTCTGTTTTCCTTTGCTGTGCAGCTGCATTGTGGTATTTACTGTATCCTGCTGGGAACTAGGAAAGAACAGCAAGCCATGTTCATTCTCTGTTTGCATTCTCAATCTACTTTAAGAGTTAATACTCATAAGCATAAATGTGATCCACCAGGAAGGCAGAAGAGATTTGCTCACATTGAAGTCTGCTGTCATGGCTTGACATTTTGTATGCGGTCAATTACCTGGTGTGGTTAGCTCAAGTGCCTCTGAAGTGTCTGCATCCCCCTGTGCAGGGCAGACTTACCCTGAGTCGTTCCCCCTTTTTGGGAGGATGCCCCTCCTCTGCTGACAGTCCCAGGATGAGAACCAAGGTGGGGAGAGCACAGCGTGGGTGGCTGCAGAGATGGAGCCCGAGACAGCGGAGGAATGAGAAGCGCTGCAGGAGGGTGTGAAGTGTGGGGCAAGGCTTGCTAGCAAGGGTTCAGCTCTGTGGCTGTGAGTTCCTCTGGGCCCCAGCAGAGCATGTGTGTTACAGGAGTGCAGTGGCTTAGGCAGGGCTGGCCAGGGTGTTTGTACCTGCTCAGAGCACATGTGCTCACCAAACTGGCTGCTGGCACTGTGACTGGCAGCTCTGTCTGCAGGACAGTGGTTGTCCCTGACTGCTGCTTTCTCCATCATCCTGAGATACCCAGAGTTCACACTGATTTATCTGAAACTGTATATAACCAGAAATCAAGCAGTTTTTTTCTTTCAGACAAACTTACAAAGTGCATCCAGTATATTTTGGAGGAAGTAGCTTACTCTCTTTAAAGCTCAGTTTAGGCCCTGAAGCACTTCTGTGCCAAAAAAAAAAAAAAAAGAAAAAAGAATGGTGAGAAGTTTTAAAGAGTGGTAAAACTCTGACTTCCTCCTGTAAATATCAAGATTAAAATAACAGATACAGTTACGAAAGTTGTTTATTTCCCTACAACTCGACCGTTCTTTTAGCCTGCATGTCCTGATGTATTTCCAGGCTATCCATGCGCTTGCAAACAGGTCTTTTTCACTGGTGTTTTAGTAACTGTTTCAGCATTTTATCTATTTCCAGGCTTTTTTCCCTTTCAAGTAAAGCAGTTTGGGGCCTTCAATACCAGGATTTTAGAAACTAGCTGTGAGCACTTCAGTGCTAGCTTATATTATCCATAGTGTTGTATAGCTAACAGGATCCACTTCTTTTCTTTTATACCACTACTTTGCAGTACTGTTCTTGCAGTTATTCCCTCTGTGTCAGTGCCTTCTCGGCTGGCCTGCTTGCTTAGGTTTCTATTCTTTAGTTTCAAAGACTTCTCTTACAATCTGTCTGTTCTTCATTCATAATCCCACTGCCTTGCAAAGAGCTCTAGAGGTACCTTTTGTAGGGCATGAATGACTCTTTTGTTGTTTCAAAAATGTGGACTCCATGGAGGAATATTTTTAATTGCCTTTTGAAATAGATTCTTTTCCTGACAGTAAGAGAAATAATCAAAATAGCTGTCTAATAGAAAAATGAAGCCATACAATGAGGCTTTTTGTAAAATATATAAAGAAATAGTAGTTCATTAACTGAAGCATATGTCCTATATGGGTTGAAAGATTTTTACACTCAGAGAAATCTATAATACAGAACCTCAGCTGAGATGTTACAAAAATATAGGGCTTGTGTCGCCTTTCCAGGTAATCATATACACTGCAAAACTGTGAATTTAGTATTTAGGATAGTATTAAGGCCTAAATTGTTTCTGGAGGCTCGTAAGATTTATGTAGGGGAAAAATAGGTTAAGATAAATGGCAAAGCAGTCAGGCTTCTAGAATAAGATCTAAGAGACAGAAGTCAACTTCAGTCTAGGCTGTCTCAGATACTCCTGGTGTGAAGTCTTGCTTTCATTTCTCCAGACCTCAGTTTCATCATCTGTCAAGTCAAAGATAGTAACACTTAGCTTGTGGAAAAATGTAGAGTCATAATTCCTTAAATATTTGCAGGTATGCCTATGTCTTGCAACATGTAAACTACCCCCAATTAATGTGATGAAACTGGCTGTGTGTTGGAGTATTTTGAGTAGTGCATCTGAGCAAAGAAAGCAAAAGTAGGGAGCAAATGACTTGTGCATAAATTTCTACCTTTTTCTCAGTCCTAAAGCATATTGTCAATGGGGACCTGATACGTTTGTGCTGAGTAGGAAAAACTCATACTGTGTTTAACCTCAGCAAATCTGAAATTCTGTAAAACATGATCACATCAAGTCTCTATTTTACGCATTATTGGGTGAAATATGGGTGAAATATCTGAAGCTGGTCAATGAGTTCTTGAGATGCCAGAACAGGACCACCAGCCTTTTGCTTCCTGTGTCTGTGGATGAGCTGAGATGTGCTAAACAGATCACAGCTGAAAAAGGTTTCATGTTATAAAGAATTCTCTACACTTAAGGGTAAATACAATGGGAAGCCTGCCTAGTAAATTAGGTGTTTAGGAGTCTCAGTGGTAGCAGTTATAAAACTAAACAACTGTTCTAGAGAAGTGCAGGCCAAGCTCACTTTGTCAGTATATAATGCAAAATTGTACACTCACATAATCAAAGGAAAGATACCAGTGCTGCTACTGCAGGAGTTTGATTAATCTCTTAAGATAGACCTTTGATGTCTAAAATGCGTGCAAAATCATATGTGTACACTTTAGAGAAATCATCCAGTTTCAGTGAGTTTTGGATAGAGAATCTGGAGGAGTTCTTTATTCATATCACACTTTCTTGGAAGACTTTAAATGATGAAATGTATATTTTTAAAATTATGTAGATTCTTTTTTTTACTAGATCCTTGATGGCAGTAAGAGATTATTGCTCTAGGTCACTTGTATGAAGTACACAAGGTCCCTCCTCCCAAAACACAGTCTGTGAATGTGCATGACTATGCAATGTGTGAGTGGAAGGGTAATATTTAGGATACCTCAGACTGCCTAACAAATACAGAAAAAAAGCTTGACTTAATTTGCAGCTTCATTAATGCTTCTGTGCTCAACTGTGCTGCCTCAACAGAAGTGAAAGATCTTTCTACATTCTCCCCCCACCTGCAATCTGATGTGTTAGTCTGAGGTAAGAAATGTGGTTGAGGTCTGAGGGAAAGATGTAGAAGAGCAGAAAGAAATATGTGTTAGTAGACATTAGTAGCATTTCTGATTTTGTTGTCTTTGTCTGCCAATGAAATTACTCAGAAATAAATGTTTCTGAGAGACATCCAATACTCTTGCTTTTAGAAAAAAATGTATGAATAATAACAGCTTAACACAGTTTCAGCTTCTTTACCATTTAGAAGGTTTACAGTGGAATGGTGCTGAATACAAGGGAGGCAGCTCAAGGAAATGAATGTGAAATCTCTAAAGAGTTATTTAACATTGACTGGAACAGATCAAGGCTTTGTAATACTCAGACATTAAACTTTCATGAAATCCTGTGTTGTTTGGCCTGCCAAATTTAGCATTTTTCACTTTTCTACACACTGGTTGGTTTGGCTATGAGGATTTTGAAGTGATAAAATAGTTAAGTTTTAATATGTAGTTAGATATTTTTTATAGAGGCATACAGTTATGGAACTCATCTACAGATGCCTTTTGATTCAACACAGGACGCATTAAATTAATTAGAAATCATATCACAGTTCAGGAGAAAAATGCCAAGATATGTGGATCAATTACTCCAAAAGTTAATGAAAAAGCAACATCTGCATTTGTCTTCCTGCTGTAATTAATTAATTAGTGCTGGGCTCAATGGCCTGCTAAGATGCAGTTTTGCACTGCCCTGAATAAATAGACAAATGTTTGGTGCAGTAGCTGGTTGAAGTTTTTGTGTTAATATTGGAAAGTAAACCATTTGTAATGTGGTGTCATCAAGTGTAGGAGGGTGCCTTAAATGGCAAGGGAAGGACTGCTTGCAAACCATGGTTTCTAAAACCACACTCTTCACCAAGCAAGGAAGACATTTTCATAACAAAATGCATATCAGAAATGCCATTTTCAGCTGCTCTTACTGCAGCTGATGCTCTCTGTTTCTCTTCACAATAGAATTCCTGCTCACCTGAGTCTCACCTCAGTGGTGACGTCAGTGGAAAATTTGAGCAGACTTTCAAGTGTCTTACAGAATTTGTTTTATCTTTCTGGTTTTGTTGGGGGATTTTTGTGTTTTGCTTTTTTTGGTTTTTTTTCCTTTTTTTTTTTTCCCTTATTTTTCTTTAAATCTACTGGGAGTCTTCAAACTCTAAGATCTGATTTCCTGCTAGCTGCCCTGAGAAAGCAATTTGGAAGAGATATCCCTGGCTTTGACTGTAAGCTGCAAAACACTTGGGAACTGTTTTTACATAGAAAAAAATCATCAGATTTTCAGAGGACCTTCATGTGTTGGTTAATGAGACAATTTGAAAAACTGTAGTGTGCAGCTGCAAGTCAATATTTTCTGAAAGTTTTTCTGAAGTTGTGAATACCGAATACTTGGAAAGGAGAGATAGAGCTACTTGGGAAGTCAGGAAGGAGCTGCTGCTGTGACTGTCTTCTGTGTTTGTAGGAGGGCTATTTTCCATAGTTGTGGTCAAGCATTCTTGCTGGGCCAGGTGGCTGGACAAATGTAGGATGAAGTATGGTCTTGTCCTCAAAGGATTCCTGAAGGAAAAAGATTTTTTGATCTGATTCTGGACTACATGGATATTTCTTAAAAGGGAATGCTATAGAGGTGAGAGGAAAGACTGATAAAGGAAAGAGTGATAGCAGCATATATGGCCAGCCAGAGAACTTGCATAATCCCCTGTGCTATTTATTTCCTTTTCTGAGAAAGGGGCATATAACACCTCATTCAAAGCAACATGTAATAAATTATTCCCAGGATTCAAGATAAAACTGTGCTACACAGCTCCTTGTATTGCACATACCATCGCATTGGGCTTTTGTAACTTTTATACATGTCAACAACAGGTGCAAATATTCCTGGAAGATAACACTTAATGATAAAACTACTGTAGGTGTAAAAACTTAAAAGTGTTCCAAAGCTCCTCTCTTGCTATGTGGAAACAATAAAAAATGAGGTCCATGCAAAGGCCCTGTATTTATTTACAATGATTATTTTCTCCAGCTGTTTAATCCTTTCATTAACATACTGCATTCTCCCACCAGTGAGTGAAAGGCAGAAAACAAACAAGAGCATGTGTAGATGATGTGTTACAAACACACACACGCATTTACTCTCTTGTATGGGACGGCATGCAATCCCACCCTCCTGATTCTCAATTCTTTTAGCTGTTCCTCTACCTGCAGGAGATGAGCTAACATGAACAGCATCTGGATGTGGAAGAGAGGTTCCACATCCTGTTCTGTTCAGTTGAAAAAAAATTTAGGTCGCATAGAGCACTTTCATATCTCAGTGCTCATAAATAGTAATAACAATAAGTGAATTTTGACATGTAATTGACCTAACTGATTTATTTAGACTGAAAATAAAAAATAATGTTTGCTGATTTTCAGATGGTGAATTCTGTAGATACAAGCTCTGGAGCCTGCAATTAAATCAAGTGTGACCTGCATCCATAGTAACATATAGAATATTTTTTTAAGTATCTAGTGAACACTACAGAGGGTTGGGGGGTTTTGGTTTGTTTTTCCTTTGGTTAGTTTTTGGAATTGATTGTTTTTAATTTGCAGTGTTGGATTTCAGGGTCATAAGGACTTTTGGGTTCTAGATGGCTGCAAGTTTGAGTGAAAAGGTTTTGTAATGAGATGTTAAGCATTTGGAATGGCTCTGCTTGCAAATTCAGTAGTTGATCATAAGATACAGCTGTAAGCAGAGCCTTGGAGTTGTATTGTGTAATATGTGTGTAATAACAGTTTATTAATATCATCTTTCTGTAAAATCTGAGTTCTGTCTGACAGCCTTTCCTCAAGATAATGAGTAACCATAGAGAGAAGGAAGCAGGTACTACACACTTTTTAAAAATTGCTTTAGATCTCTAAGGTAGTCTTTGAAGAACACTGCAATGATAGAGTGATACAGCTGACATATGGCTGATACCAGATCTTTGTAGTGGTGGTGGATGTAATCAGCGTCTTCACTGGAAGAAGTTCTTCAGAACTTCAGAGAGAGGTTTTTCCTCTACTGGATTCTCTTTTCTGTGAAGAGAATAAAAATCTATTTGGAGTTTTACATCTGTGTCACTCAACATACAGTTCAGGACATATTTACAGAATTGCTTTCTACAACTAGAAATACTTGTTTAAGTTTTTTGAAACTGCTGCTCATCTTCTCTAGCTAAGTGCTACAAACATATAGATTTTCATACGTGTGATGATAAAATGGCCCAAAGAAAAGATCAGTCTAATAATCAGAAAAATTAATTGAAGTTAGGGATGGTTTAATGGTGGGGGGGGTGGGGGTGGTTGTCTCAGATTAATTTGCAGTTTTGAAAGGTTACCACTTCTGTCAATCAGACAGGTATAATTAGGAACCTGTTAAATGCAGACCAATTATTAATGATTGCTGCATGTAGAATTTAGTGTGAGTACCTTTTGTAATATCATAGAAGAATTCTGTGATGAGAGCTGGAATATTAATCCTGTTACTTAAACCACCATTTTACTACTTAGCTGTGAGATCTGTGTTCTCATGGTTCTTTGCCTCCTTAGCTCCATGGCTCAAGCACAGAATCAGCTCTGCAGGTGAAAGGTACCTTTACCATGTGCTCTGGAGCCGTATTCTAAGCTGGACCAAAAGAGCAGTCTGTGACCATGGAATGAAACATCTCTGTGGATGTTCAGCAGTGTTAGGAAAGGAAAAGGACTAGGGCTCTGCACTGGCAATGCAAATGGATATTTTCCACCTCTTCAGTAATTGCCTTTTCTCCCCAGACAATGACTTTTGCAACTGCTTGTGTGTGTGTGATTATAAAAAGCCATTCTACACTGTATGTACTGTAAAAGTCATGTGTATCTGTGACTTTCCAGGCTGTAATTCTGTGCTGAAGTTCTGCTGTCAGTGTTGTAAATGAAGTAAATGAAGTTATTTCAGAGCTACTCTTTCAATGTTTGGAATAGAATTGAAAACTAATAATGAAATTCTGGGTTTGTGTGTTGATGTGGATGTATTTGTTTGTTAAGTTTATATTTAAGTGCATAGTTATGTCGGGTTAAATATTCATCTCTTTGCAGAAGTTTAGTGCCAAAGCTACCACATCGCTGTACCTCTTGAACAAGGACATCCCAGTGGTAGCTGTCTTTCCTATTTATTTCTGGGGATGACAATTGTTTCAATTGCTTTATGACCATGAAAATTACTTGTATTGTGTTGTTGTTATCATTATTTTTGTATTGTTTTCAATTATTACTGTCAAAATGAACATTGCATTTGCTGATGTTATTTATTTGCAAAGCCCTTGCAAAAGACTTTAAATGTTCCTTTTTGAGACACTCCTGATTCTTGTGATAAGGAGTGAAACATCTAAAAGTAGTTGCTACATTGAAAGTAAATTATATGAATATAGAGAATATTTTTAACAATCTTCACTAGATCTGTGTTTCTTCAGGAAATGTGGAATTACAGTTTTCAGAATGTGTGAAGTTTCATTTTGGACAAAGGGCAGTAATTCCTATTTAATAGAGCATAGAATTGAGATGGAAGTAGGGGAAAGATCCTTTTGAAAAACCACTGCAGTATATGTGTTTTGAGCTGTAGGTTTTATTTTTATATCACTAATCAGCTCCAAGACTTGGACAGTGGTTGTTGGTAGGAAACATAAGCGCAAAAAATTGTATAGAAATATTTAATATTTTTGGCCAGGTAGAAGAAAAGTTTGAAGAAAGAAAAAGAAAACTGATTTGTTGACTATTTCAGTTCTTTCTAAGATGTCAAGAAAATTTCGTTTATGTGCTGTAATGCCAAGATAAGAATATAATACTAAAAGAAAATATTTTGGTTTCTTTGGGTCATGTTAAGATCCCTGCAGCAGAAACTGATTTCAATCAAGTGTCTTTGTAGTCTTTTCTGGGGAAGACAACAGATGTTTTTTCTTGTTGTTATTTTGGGTTTTTGGGTTTTTTCAAGTGAATATTTTGAGGGTCACTTAGGCTCCTAAATCCCTTGTCTGTTTTGGAAATTGTGACTTTTGTAATGGCTTACAGTGAATGTGTTGACTTACCGATAACTTGTAGTAGCAACTGCAGCCCTGATGCTAAAACATGGTTTTCTTTCCCAGTAAATCAGGGAGTTTCTTTCTCATGAAAGGAGTAAATTTGTACTGCAGGTATAACCACCTTTTGGCATTAGTCTAAAGAGGATGAAAACCTACTGGCTTATCTTCAGCATTTCTTCAGTGATAGCATTTTCCTACTCTTTTCTCTTTTTTGTCTTTTTTCTTTTTAAAACTAGTGCTCAGTGTCTCATGCTCATAGTTTCTTACAGCTGCAGAACTAGTGCAGAAAGCTAGTTAGCCCTGCCTGCCTGATTTGCTGCTCAGCCTCCTGTCCCCTGGCACCAGCTCCAAAGCCAGGGAAGAGCTGATTGTGGGCCACAGTGGAAGAAGCTGTGGAATCTGCTACAACTGTAATTCTGAGCACACTTGGAAACAGGCATGGAAATAATACACTTCATTTTCTTAATCTGTTTCTCATCTGTTTTGAGGAAGAAGCACTAACACTCTTGAACTGATTCATCAAGATTGGTAGCATCTTTATCTCTAGATGAGTATGGAAAATTACCTGACCTTTGATGGATATTTTGATAAAAGCAGACACACAGGCTAGGCACAGTTTCCAGGAAGTGTAGGCAGAACACTGTCATTCTTCCAGTCTATAAAAGAGTATAGGTAATTCTTATAGGTGTGGGGGGAGGAATTTTGCTCAGAGAAAGGATTATAGTGTCTATTCAGAAGATTTTTACCTGGAAAAGTTTTCAAACCATGTTTGTGAGAGTTTTACATAACACAACGTAGCTTGTCTTCAAAATCAGTGTTAATAAGGTTTCAGTGTTTCAGTATTTAAATCTGTGCCATTAAGAAAGCAGAGTTATTCACTAGTTTAAATTTGGTCAAATTCCTTGGGATTCCTTATAGAGAATTTAAACTACATCATTTATCTGGCCAGACACACAAGGTTTCATCTCCTGGCCATAGACACCATTCAGGATTCACAAACCATGAACAGGCTGCTAGTTTTTGCAGTGTGTGGGTTTCTGCATGCAAGTAGAAACACGATTATTGCTCCAAAGGGTTTAGAACAGATTCCTGCTTTCAGGAATGTACCTGAATCTTGATTATTTCACACACATATAAGTGGTTTTGAGTGAAACATAATGTTAGTGACAGTCATTTTCATCTTTTAGGTGAAACAAAGAAATTTGATTTCCTTAAAAGACCCATAAACCATTTTTATGACAATATTACCTTGCAAAATATTTGTGTCATTAGAGGGAAAAGTATGTATTTGCAGAAATAAGATCACATATTTATTTCAGTAAGTGCTGGTAAACGTTATTTATTAAAGGAAAAGAGTTTAAGTTATTTATTTATAAGAGGTAAAGTTATTTATTAATGCAAAAGAAGAGAGCCTTAGGACACCTGTTCATCATAGCAAATTGTCACCTCATAGAGCTGATATAAAATATTTCTACTTCATAAATGGACTTCAATGCACCTTCCTAAACATCTTACTGTTTACACCTTCCTAAAGATCTTACCACAGAGCTTAGAACGCTTTAGCAAGTAAAAGTTATTATTTCTGTTAAATGGAAACATTCAGATAGCTGACTTCCAAAAGGTTACTTGAAAAGCTGCTGAACAAAAAGAAATACTCTGGACCTTTTGCTGAGCAAGAAGCCAAAAGCAAAGGATCGGAAATGAAAACAAAAGAAGGAGCATTTTGTTAATCCAAACACTGAAGTTGATTGTTTGTGACTGTAATTTCATGAAGGAAGTCACATGCTTTGCAGCAAACTGTAGCAAAAAGCCATATTGAACAACCCAAATTGAGAGTATTACACTGATTAACATATGAAATGAACCATTAATTTAATGAACCCTGTTGGTCAATCAGCAGCATGGTAGGAGGCAGTTGTAGAAATCCTGGGTTAACTTTCTGCATAAAGCACTTGTCATCCAAGTAAGGGTGGACACAAGAACTTAACCTGATATTCAGCAAAGACTACTGCAGGACTTGAGGGCATGAATCCTTCTTCCCGGGAGAGGATTGCTGTCATCTTCAACAGAAAATTTCTGCCTAATTCAGTCAGAGATATAAAATTGAGCACAAATAAAAGGGTTGCTTGGACAGTTGGGTCAGATCAGAGGGTGGCATTTTTTAATGAACATGAGCAAGAGTAAATCAAGAGTGGAGAAATAACAGTAATGCCCCAGCAATTTTATAGCAGGGCTCAGTATGTTTAGCAGCTCCATTTATTTTCTAATCTGGAATTGTTGTGGCATTGCAGGATGCAAATGCAAATGAGAATTAACATGATCAGGATGATGATAGCTCTTAGTGAGGCAGATTTTTATAGAAGTTACCATCTACCTTTCTTGTAAAATATATCCAACTCCCAAATCAAAACAGATCAGCTGTGCTATAAATGCAGAGTCCTGACCCTGGACTTAGGTCAGAGTGACTCACTTTCTATGAGTCCTCTGTCAATCCATGGACTATAAGAGCCTTTTCACTGGAAGTGGAAAGTGTTGCAGGGTGTGTGTGGTTGCAGTGCTGGTGCAGTCATAGAGGAAGATGAAAAGTCTCACTACAGGAAATGTGATCATTAGGGAAATGATCTGTCACAAAATTCATTGTGATGCCACATTTCAGAACAAAAAGTGCTTCAAAGCTTTTAGCTCAAAAACAAGCTCAAACCTGAATCCATATGACTTCTTGTCATACAGAGACAGGAGATTTCAATCATAATAATCCTTGAAATGACTGACAGTGTGTGTTGCTGAGTTTTTGAAATGTTAGATGTTTGCTGACCAAAGATTCCATCTAGATGTTTCACAATGCAGTTGCTGGAGGAGAAACCAGTTTGATTGCAAATACATTCTAGCTGGATCTCTCTACTCATTATCTTTATGGTACACCTGCTCTTCATATTCCTGCTGTTTTAATATCCAAAATTCTTTTTGAATTTCAGTTCAATTCAGTTTTGAATTAGTTGCTAAAAATAATTAAATTTAATATTATTTTAGTATCCACTACTTGCAGTCTTACTGGCGAGTCTTTTTAATATTATTTTTGATGGATTTATTAATGTAGTGATCAAGCTGGCAAGCACCAGCCCAGCTTGTGCCTTCTTCATAGGTGAAGCCTTGCTATGAGGAAAACAGAGGAAGTAAAAAAGATTCCTTAGTTTCTCAGTTTGGATAGGAGTTGTCTGCATGCTACAAAAACAAAAATGAGGTTTAAACATCACAGTGGGCAGGTTTTCCAGATCTGTGAGATTCAAAGGATTCTCTGGAGATGTAGGGGTTGTTCATCTTCAGCAAAACAAATTCTGACCACTTTCTTGCTTTTCATTTCAAAGACACACCCAGGTCCATTGCACTACCTTTGTGCTGTCAGAAGATTAATGATTAAACAGAATAAATTTTCTGTATTTCTTTCCAATGGCATTTATGACCTGTCTGTCAGGGTAACTTCATTGAAGTCAACTTATTTTTGCTGTTTTCTAATATTTGTAATTTTGTTATGCAGACAGAATTATTTGTTGGGGTTTTTTTAAAAAATTCAAATCAGAGAAAGTCTATTAATAGTGATCTTTTTAAAAAGCTTAATAATGCAAGCTATGAAATAAAAAAAATCAATAAAAATTATAAGGTAGAAGAGAAATATGGTGTGACATGTCCAGATGTAAACATCCTTGCCTGGCTGTCAGCTCTCTAGCTATGCAGGAAGTCACCCTGACACGGTGCTGCTTCCATCTCTCCTGCATATTTAGACTTCCTTCATGTAGAGCCAGTGTGGCAGATGGAGCTGCTTCCCCTTTAGTGTCAGGTGCTTGATCTGGACCTGCAATCTTGGAAGCATTTTCAGGTTTGTTGGTATAGTGATGTTCATCCATTTCTAGTGATGCATGAAGGATGGAACTTGAGACCATTTGGATGCCTCTCATTATAGACAGTGTGTAGTTTTTCCAGTGATTGATTTGTTCTTGCTGTAGTAAGTCACCACTTTTTACCTAAAAAGCCCATGACTTAGTTTAATGTCGTTGATGCTTTTTGACAGAGAATATATTCTACTTTTAGAAAAGCACAGGTAACAACATGCAGATGCAGTGATTTGTTTTAATGGTCTGAAAAATCCTCCATTCCCATGCTTTGGAGTGCACACTAATTGAGTTTGTGTTCTTCTTTGTGAGGACAAGGCACACATTTGTAGAATCTCACTGCAAATACCATTAAGCTAGACTGAAAATTTGGCATACAAAGAAACAGAGTTAATTCACTCCATTGTAGAAAGCTCACAGCATACCTAACCAAAGGACTCCTTGCACAATTTAAGGTAGTGGCAGAGATACACCATGAAGAGCTTCTGTATTATAAGTAGAATTTGGAGTTAGTTTTGTAAAAATATATGCACACTCAGAAAGTGAGAGATGCGAGTATGTTACATAAAGGCAATGTACTGCAAGTATATATGCTATCTTCTGGGTGTAATTTAAACAGTAAAATTTACATCTCCTGTGGAATCCTCAGTGCTATTTCTGCAGAATATGAGCTCTGGTCTTCTCTGGAACAAGAGTTTAAAAGTCAGCTCTAGGAGAAAACATTTTAGAATGTGTGGAAAGAAAGTATACAAATATAAACTGAAATCCTAGAACTTGTAAGGAAATTATGACAACACACTGGGCAAGTGTGTGCCTCAGCCTAAATGGAGAGGGAGCAGTAAAGCCAGAGAGGAAAAAAAAAGCTGGATTATGAGTGTTTGTGTAGGTACTAGTGCTTTTTTTGAAGATGAAAATCCATCTAAAGTGACACTAACTAAAGATAATATCTACTATTGTAGATAAAATTCAAAGTAATTATTACCTAAATGAAGAAATTCAGGAAATCACATAAACCATAATTAATTAACAAATTATTCAAATGTATGAGAAAAGCTGTGAATAACTCGATGGGTCTGCTAGATTGTTAAAAAGTGCTAGAAGCAATGAAAAAGAAGACTAAAGTGCCTTTTTACAAATTTTTGATGCAGTCAGCCCCAGAGAGATTCCTGTTCTGTGCTGGAAAGTATAAGGCAACAGTAGAAAGCAGGGTCGGCTACAATCTGTTAGAGGTGTGGGGAGGGGGCCCAGCAGTTTAACAGCACAAGGAGCTTCTAGGAGAACTAGGGAAGAGCAGAAATGAGACTTGTTGCCTCTTTTTGTTGCTGTTGTTTTTTGTCTTTTTTTTTTTTTTTTTTAATTAATGCTAGATTTTATTTTAGGAAAGAAAAGCTAATGAATAAACTTATGAAAAAAAAGCTTGAGGATGTTGTCTTTAGGAAGCAAGTTTCAGAGCTGAATGTTGTGGAATTCACCCAACATTTCTTGAAGGACTTATGAATATGAAATTCCAATAAGAAACCCCAACAAACAACAAAACAGCTGTCTGAGCATCAGCTGCTACTGATGGTAGGGGTAGCCAGGGTATCATCAATTTTAATGGTGGCTCTTTGGACTTTAGATATATCAATGAAGCTTCAGTAGATAAGAAATACTTGAAATAGTAAAGCAGAAGGATAAAATGAAAAAGTACCTTGGATGTCTGTACTGGGCAACTCAGATCATCCTAGCCCAGGACAGTCTCTGGATATTCTGTGCAATGCTCACAGAAGGTAAACTACAGTATTTTTTCTTAGGTATTTGCTGTCTCATAGTGTACCATGAGGTTTGTGTCATTGTGGTGGTGGCCTGTGTAGTGCTTTGGAGCTAAAAAAGCACACTAAAAATGAAAAAACAAAATGTCGTTAGGGCAACTACACTTTCTGGTTCTTTAGTTCTGCAAAGTTCTGTGTCTTCAAACAATGTAGGCTGAAGTGTTAATGCTTCTGTGCATCACCACCATTCCCCTTACCTCAGTGAGAAAGTTTACTCATTTGTGGGTTGACAGGCAGCCTTGCCTGGGAATGGGAAGGTGCTTGCTGGCAATGCAAGCTGAGAGCTGCTTTGCTAAGTACAGACCAGTGCTCTGCTAAATAGAGATAAAATTCAGGCACCCACATCCTGTCACACCGTTTAGTTCTTGCAGGCTGCCATTTACCAGGAAGTTGAAATAAGTCCATTAGCTCCAAACACTTGAAAACAGCAAAGACTGAAAAAACTTATGCTTGATTTACCTTACACTGTGCACAGTTGAAAGTTTGCCTTCTGAGCTTAATCCTCTGCTTGTGCAACTCTTCCTGGTGGTGGCAGAGGAGAGCAAAACCAGCTCTGGCTACTTCTCTGCCATATTAGGTTTGCAGGTGAACAGGAGTAAATTCACAGAACTGGTAGCTAATGCAACTCTTCTTGTGCATCTGTAATCATTATTTCCTGCAAGTTCCTGTGTCTGTTCTTACCCTTGTACCAAAGATATTGAATATGCAGCTTAAAATTGTTGAAGAATTCAACTGTGTTTTGTTTCTGAAATACATACATGTTTCAGATAAAGTTATTGACTAGGGGAGTAGATATTCTCCTTTTATTACTCTATAATCTTAGCAACTTTAATTTAACTTTAGCTTTAAATTATTAAGTGGGGCTGACTGGGTCTATTTTGGAAATTCTTCTGAAATGAGTATGTTATTTAAAAAGAAATAAAAGTTTTAATTAAGCTTCTTAGTTTGCCTGAAGTCAAAGCGTATTATCCCCGTGAAAGCTGGTCAAGACCAGGAAGATAAACATGGTGACATAATTATGCATCACAGGCTTGCTGGCCAAGCAAATCTGAAATACTATCTCTGTAGAAGACTGAATCAATCCATGTGATCTTATCACCTCTGAATTTCAGAATTTCTGATCAAGCTGGCAGAGAGATAGCAAACATTCAGGGCTTCCCAAACAGCAATCCAGGTGGCAAGTCTGAGCAGCTGTAAGTTCCTAGTGAAACTCTGGTGCAAGAACATGTCAGTTTTGACTGCTGAGTTAGACTGAACACATCTTTCAGATGGGGATATTTGTGCCTTGGAGGCATCATCAGAGTTGTGGGCCAGTTTTCTAGAGTTAGTCATAAGCACAATGATAAGATAACGAGGAGCCAGGCAGGTAGGGACCAGCCCCCTGAACATGGGACCATTGCAGTTCAGAGATCAACTGCTGAAGGAGCATCAAATCAGGAGCTCCTACACATTGGTTTGTAGGGAGGGCAGGAGGCAAAAAAGGGGAAAAAAGTAGCCAATCACATACAGCTTTTTCAATTTAAAGCTGCACAAGAGAGACTAGCATTGTTGGATGGATGTGTGGAAGGCAGTGGAGCCCTGCAGCACCTGCCCCAACCCCCTCTGTGAGCCCAATCATGTGTCAGCCGTGCTTCATAAGCTGTTGTCAGTGTCAGCATTAATGCAGAGCCTGGGAACCAGCAGAGGCAGACATTTTGTCAAACTTACTACTACAGACCAAGCACATATAGCAACAGTTTTATCTGCTTGTAAGTGTTAAAATAATTCCTCTGCCCCTTCCTGCTGATGTGGTGGATTGCAGTGGGTTTTATCTGCTCTGTGTGATGTCTGTATATGTCTGCCAAAGCAAAACTTTGAGCTAATGAATAAACACCAACATTGACTCTCAGCTTTTCCTCCTAAGGTCTGAAGGCAGAAACAAGACAACGGGAAGCCTCCCATGGTTAAGCCACTCAAATATAACCTGAAGGTGATTTAAACTGAAAGGGGAGTTAGACCATGTGGGTGACTGACTGATGACTCATAGCCAAAAAGGATGCGATTCCACGGTACAACAAAGCCAGGCAGAGAGGACCCTCAGAACAGGCAGTAACACAACTACTGCTGGAAGCAGGACTTTTACAACCACATTCAGGAGTGTAGTGCCAAAGCTCACTAGCTCTGATGAGGTAAAAGATGACTTTCATTAGCAGCTGCCAGTAACTTAAAACTGAAAGGCAAAACAAGCTTGGCAGTTAAGCCATTTTAGCACTGTGCACCTTTGCACAGGTAAACGTTCTGGCAAGAGGCCTGTATTCCCCTGTAATGTAGGCCAAAGCCATGGTCAAATAGACTGCAATGGTTCTAATGTGAGACCACGATAGCAAGTGCTGTGGGATCCCTCTGAGCCATCAGCCACTCATCTCTGGCTCTGGCAGAACCAGCTCCTCTGCTGCTGCCAGTTCCCCAGTCACTCGTGATGTAGGATTGAGCAGGGGGGATCTCAACTCAATGTAGGAGATGTTGTGGACCTCAGTACCATTTCTTGCATTCATTGGACAGTTCTTTTAATAAGTTCCATTTCCATTCATCAGAACATGCTGTTCCTTGGGGATGGCTGTCTGCCCCATACATGTGCCAAAAATGGGGTGACAGCCTTTAATTCAATATTCTTTTACAACATCTGCTGTGGCCCTGGAGAATTGGCTATTTGTACCCTAACAGAAACACATTATATCCTTGGTACAGCGTTCCATTCCCTCATCATTGTGTTCCTCATTTTCTTGAAAGCTTAAATGTATTTTTAAAGCTTTTTTTTTGACCCTGTCAACCTTAAAAACAGTCTGACATATCTTTCATTGCACTATTCCAGACTGCTTTATGCTGTTTTTGCTGCAGATGATGTTGGTTTGTCCTTAATTTCTTTGGGTTTTGGTTATGTAAATGTATATAAAGAGCATATTTTATATCCAAAAGGAAAGAAAGATCACATTGCGTTAACAATGCAGAATTTATTGGGTTTGTAGCAGATGAGCAGAGCATCTATCATGCATCCTTGACTATGGAATCTCCTACAAAAGGGTCTTATGCAGCAAAATGGAAATCCAGAAGCTAGAGTTTTACTTTTTTATAGATTTTTCAAGGTTTCTGCTCATGAGGTTATTCTTGATAATCCTGACTGAAATGCTGCAGTCTCTTTGTCTTTCTCAGTTGCCTTGCTAAGGTTCGGCACCATTAAAAATGTTTTTTTAAATAATTTTAATATGAATTAATCTACCTTGAAAGTTTCAGTTTCAGCATCAAGTATTATGCAAACTGAAAAAATTGGCAAAGAGTTTGGGTGTGGGTGCTGTAGATTGTGCAGGGATGATCTGATCACAATTCAGTTTATCCAAGCAGTCCTAACAGTGTACAGACTGGAGGAGAGCAGCCTGTGGAAATCCAGGTGATGCTCACTTGGTCTCTGTGCACCAAATGGAGGCACAGAGACAGCTCGTGTGTCTTCCTGAGCCAACAGAGATGAGTGCTGAATTAAGCACTGTGCCCACTTCCTGCTTGTGTGTGATGCTGGGGGTTATTAAAATCTGTTACACACCAGACTCTCTAGAAGTCTTGATTCACATGATCTTTCTTCCAACTATGATCTTTCTTCAAGCTGTACCTAATTCCTACTGAAGTAAATGACAACTAGTTTCTGTGTTTCATTCAACAGCTACTAGATTTTGTCTTTTTTAGTTTGTTTGTATTATCAATTTAGTGGAGCATACATATGAAATGCGAAATAATAGGTGCTGAATAGTATCTTCGAGTGTGTCTACACAACTGAAAAAAAGCCTTACATATTTCCATATTAAAAATGAAAGAACAGTAAATTTTACCAGTTCATGTGGCCATACATTCACCAGTATTTCAACCAAACACTGTTAAAGTATAGACTTAGAAAAGCCTTACCCACATTTGCTGCATTTATGTCTTTCTGCTTCAGCTTTTCCATCTGTCAGCACAGCAGACAGTACACACACTACTTCCAAACTGCTCCATCTATGGGGATGTGTGTACTTGTGTTACAAATCAAATTGGGTTTCTGACCTCCCACCTCCAAGTGGGAGCTGTTCTTGTTATTGCCATAAGATGTGTAATGCTGCCATATACACATTTCTTATTATTAGACATAAAGAAGTGTTTACAGGTCTGTGGAATTTCCCAGCTTGTGCATAGCTGTGCCTATATAAAGAGTGTAAAATTATTTGGAGCATGAAATTGGATGTTCTCTTAACTTTGGCCTGAGGGCTTTCTGTGGGTCCCTATACATTGAAAGGTCCACCCAATTCTTTTCCTAAATAAATTCTTGTCCTAGCATCCTTATCTAGTATCTTTGAATTTTCTTTTCTTTCCCAGACCACTCATTTAATACTTTTAAAATAAAAAATTATAATTTAAAAAGGAAACTTGAAATGCCAGTGAAAATTGCTTGCCACAGGCAAAAGATGGAAGCACAGACTATTTATGTTCTTTTTTGCCTTGAGTTATTTAAAGAGATACTGAAACCAGTCTTGTTGAAATCCTGAGGAATATGAGCTTTAGATTTTTGCTGGAGTATGGGATACCACAATCCCTGTGAGCAGTGTGGAGTCCTTCCATTCTGAGCCTTTATTTTTATTTCCTAAAACATTCAGCATACAGTTTTTTAGAAAAGGATGATCAGCACAGGATTTAAATCAAAATTAGATTAACTATTTTCACCTCTCTTTGCTAGTGATTATCAGGCAGGTCATTAAAGTTGGATCTCACATCTCCTGTTTGTTATAATGAAAAGAGCAAATAGAGAAAGAGGAAAAAAACCCCACATTTAAAATCCAATGGAAGGAGCAGCTCTGGGTACCAAAATTACTGATCTGATTTCAAAAGAAAAATAAAGAAGGAGAGCGGATCAAGAAATCACTTTCACTTAATGTTTTTATTGAATTCCAGAGGAGTTGTGTGGACTCTGCTCTCTTCCTAATCCGTTCATTGTTGCTTCTGACATGACATGAAGTAAGGGCCCCTTGACCTGCTCAGCTGATCAGTTTCCCTCAAGGGACAGAGCCCAGGTTTTGCAATCCAGATTTTGAGATAGTGAGAGGCTTTCGTAAATGTGTGCATGGCATTCTGGGGAGCTCAAGTTCAAGGAGTTTCTCCCTTTGCAGCCTGTTCCTCTTTATGCAATCAGACGGATGTAAGCATATTTTTTATGGCACTTTCAGATCCCTTGTCTGTGAACTTCATAATTTTAAATTAATTTATAATTGCAATACGCCACTATTTCCACTTTGCATGGGATGTTAGAGAGGCACAGACATGGAGGGTACTTCCAACCATTCATGCAGTTAAGTGACTAATAAGTGGAATTCCTGGGGTAGGACTTGGTCACAGTCCCAATTTTTCTCATTCTAGCTGAGGACAAGATGGATCTCAGATACATGTCAAATATAGGACATTTTGATTAATTTAAACAGTGTAATATTTACTTTTCACAGAATCCCAGAATTAACTAGGTTGGGCAGGACCTTTGAGATCATTGAGTCTAACCTTTGATGTAACACCACCTTGTCAACTGGACCATGGAATTTAGAACCTTATCCAGCCTTTTCTTAAACACCTCAAGTGAAATAATAAAAAATGAATGATAGATTTTAACAGGCAGTTTTCTGGAAGATAATGACATGCATCACTGAATGATTTACTTTTCAAATGATTTTTGCATTAATAATGCAGGTAGAATCTGACCCTTACACGATGCTTCTTATCAACATTTTGTGTGAATAATTACTGTGTTTTAAATTGCACCCTAACAAGTATGCAGGTGATTTGGCTATTGGTCAGTGAATACTGGCTGTCAAAGTATTTTATGAACAATAAAAATGTTATTCAATAGCATATTTGATGAAGGATATTCAATTCTGATAAATTTTGGCCTGAATATCTGGAGGAAAAAGTGAAGGTAGTAGCCAAGTAAAATCACTGTCCCTTGAAACAAAGAGAGTTTGCTGGCTGCAGCTGGCAGCCCCAGGAGGGCGAGGAAGCTGCCCAGCAGGCAGAGTTGGTATGGGAACGGTTCTCCACTGAGCTGCATGATTTTTTCCCCCTCTATACTCTCTATCCTTTCAAGAGAGAGAAGCTAGTTGTCTATCAGCCACTGCTGGTTAGGATCTTTTCTTCATCCTGGAAGAAATTTGGGTCATCGGAGATGACTGAGACTAGCAGGATAGTTTAGAGCATTGCTGCTTGGAGATGTGAGCCTAGGACTTCAGCTCATGAAGCACAGGGACTGCTGAGGGTCCTGTTAAGCTTGGAGCAAGAAGTCACAGAAATACAAATAACAGATCACTGGAAATGGAAATTTTTATGCTACATCTTCATTCTGATCTGTGAATCCTTCAAAGGCTGAGGCTGTGCAGGCTGAGTAACTGGGCACAATAAAACCCAGCACTGTGACTGAAGTACTGAGCAATGGCTCGTGTGTTCTCTGCTGTGGAATAAAGCAGCTAGTTTTCTTTGGGCCTGAACTGCATAATCATCACATAATTCAATTAAAATGTAATGTTTAATTTTGTGAGTAGATAAAGGCAGATCCTCACTCAGGTCTTCACTCTGACTCCAAGGAGCCCATTTGAACCACGAGACCTGTTCTCATCCAAGACAGCATCCCCCAGCCCCAGAATTTGCCTCTGTAACAGGGTTATTTCAGAAGCACCAAACATCACTGCATCACTCAGAGCAGCACTCCTTTGAGCCAGGTGCCATCTCCTAGAACTATCAGAAATGTTGTTTTCACAGCACTGTCTGAAAGGTGTGATTTTTGCAGCAGTGCTGAACTACCTTGGTGAAGGGAAATCTCTGGGAATGGTGCAGCTGGAGCTGTACATTCACCTGTGTCACTAGGCCAGAGGTACTCTGTGACTGCAGCTTTGGGGGCTCTGGATTCTTTCTGTCCCCAGCTGCTACTGCTGAGGGGCACAACACTCAGGTGCTGTCAGTGCTGCTACACTTTGCAGCAGTCATTCAGTGTTGCTCTCTGGTGGGCTGTTGCTCTGTCATTTGTCACACTCTCGTCCCCCTGTGTGCCACCACACAGCCTTGCTTGCCCTGCCCTCAGCCCTTGGCCAAGGTGAAGCCTTGTGCTACATTTATGTATCTTTTATCAGAAAAACGTCTGCAATGCATAGCAATCAAACAAGTGGTTTGGTAAGGTGTTTAACATAGCAATGGATTAGAGAAAAAATATTACTATGAAAAGGAATAACTCACAGGAAGATGTCAGTTCTTGAAATAAATATTCTTTTTAAAAAATCACTTGCTGAATCTTTTTGAAAATCGGTGATTAGAGTCCTCACTGACATAATGCTCCTAGTAAGTACAGAACTCTTGGTCCAAAGATTTCATGCTAATAGAACTCTGGGAAACAGAAGGTATATCTGATTTCAACTGGCTTTATGTTACAGTGGCTAAAATGCTGATCTTAGAACCACAGACTCGCAAAAAGACTTGGGTTGGACTAGACCTTAAACATCATTTACTTGCAGCCTCCCCTACTCTTCATACGGTACTAAACTGTTTATGGTTTGAAGTTTGAGCTAATTAAAGACAGTTTAGAGAAGTATTTCCATGTTGATTTTGTTTTTTAGACCAAAGGACTCATTTTCTATTGCTGGCAAAATTACATAAAAAGTTACATGCAATCAGGAAGATCTACAAAACCAGACAGTGCTTTAATCTTGAAATAACTCTAAGACACCTGTCTCTGAGAAGCAGAGAAGTGAGTCAGGTATTTAATATATTTAATGCTCCAGTGGAGGGCCTGAAATGAGGAAGTTGCCCTTGCCTCGCACTCTCACCAGCAGTCAGTCAGGTCTCAGCTGTAGCCTCTTTTTCTGATCAAAACTCTTGAGAACTGAGCTTCCTGTGACCAATAGAGTCGACAATTGCAAAAACCATTGGAGTAGTAATTGAGAGGACGATATAATAGGTGTAAGTCCTTTCCTCCTTCTGCTTGCCATAAACAATATCCATTCAACAAATCCAGAACCTGGCAATGCCATTGAGCAGAGCAATATGGAGCAAGTGTTTCTCTTCAAGATAGATGTGGGAAAGGAAGATCAAGACTGGAAAAGTCATGACTGAAGTTAGAGGGACTGGCTCTGGGGAGCAGAGAAGTTTAGCATGGGAACAATATGAATCTGGCTCAAGACTTTCTGTGCAAAAATACTGAAAATATATAAAGGGCAAAGCAAATATTAACACAGATTTTTTTTTTTTTTTACATGAAGCACAAAATTGCCAAACAAATATCAGAGCCAGTTTTTCATTCCTCATGTACAGGTGTTTCTTGATGACTGTGGAGAGTACCCAGCATTTCACAGCTGAAGGAACATCAGGGTTTGATATTCTCCTCTCTTGCAGACAATTCACATGGTGACAAGGACTGCCTGCAAAGCAGCCTGGACTTCATCCCAAAGATTGCCACCCCTCACTGTATCGTAGTAATGAACCTGTACAACTGAAAATAATTACAAATGCAAATGTGATGAAAAGGAGTTTAATAGGGACATTTCATGACTGCACTAGAGAAGTGGTTTAGCACTAAGTCTGACTGCTTGGGCATGTGGGTGCTATGGTAACTTCGTTTGCATTTGGCAGCACTTAAGCTCAAAACCACAGTGTGCTGCACCCTCTTCCTTTTGAGCAGGGTTCTGTAGAAGAAAGGCAGAAGTAAACAGCATGAGAGAAACCACAGAGCAGCAAAGGCGTTGTTAGCTGTAGCTGTACAAATGGGTTACTGCAAACCTGTCCTGTGAAGACTGAAAATATCATTTAAAGTATGGTGCAATTGATAAAAAACCCCTTCTTCTGACTGCTAAACACACAATATTCCTGGCTATTTATTTTAAGTTTGCAGGAACTGTGTTGGCAAAAAGAATTTGACTTGCTGCTTTTGGTTTTTGTTCTACTTCAGGTTTTTGATTTTGAGAAATTCTGCATATCGGTAACAAGTATTACTTCCATTAAATTAACGGTTCCTCAGGGAAATTTCTCTTTTGCTTGTGTTTTTATTTTCCTCTGGAAAAATTAAACTCTTATGTTTATTTTACATAATCGGAACCAGAAAAAGGCTTTTTTTAAATGGTCAGAAATACTCCACATATATTGTAACATTGTGTTCCTCCTTGTATCTGTCAGTTATAAATTCTTAATTCCATTCCTTTCTTCTGGTTGCTCTCCTTGTACTTCATTGCTGGCTAATTTGAATTTTTTTGCCTCCTCCATAGATGTAAATGCTGATTAATACTCATGGTTGACTCTGAACTTGAGGAGGATAGGGATAACTCCAGTCTTGGAAGGTGGACAGCAAGGAGAAAGATCTAGAACAAGCTACCAAGCATTAATTCCAGAGGTCAATTTTCACTAAAAGCATAATGCCACATCCTATCATGCTAGCCCTAGTTAGACCAGCACTCCTTCCTGAGCTGTGCTCTGCAGGAAGATCACACCTTCCCCACTGCAAATCAGGTCTCAGGTGGCAAGTGCTTGGGAAAAAAACCAGACCTTTGACTCTCAGATAATACTTTAACCAAAGGTTAAAGGTGCAGGAAAGAGTGCCAGGATCAGGCTCTTGGGCAGCAAGATGTACTGTGTGAAGGAGTTGCTGTGGGAGGCAATTATTAATGAACTCGTACAAAAAGAAATATTTTGAGAAATCAGATGGAAACTATTTTAATTATTATTCTGAAAAGCCAGAATGGACATTAAATCCAGATGTCAAAAGCAAACAATTAGCATTTCTCAATCAGAACATTTTAGAATTTCTGTTAAATTTAAATTTACACAGTTTCAACATGTTATCCCTAATTTCTGGTGAAAATAAATATTGTGAATATTGCCTGTGGAAAAGAAATTATAATGTTTATTTAGTTCTAATTCCTATGATTGCTATAGGGGTATGAAGACTTTTATCAATTAGACAATGAATAACTTAGAAGTGATTTGATGGCTTCATCTTCAATGACCACAAGAGCAGGTTTTTATTTGAGGACCCTAAGTAATGTCTCTGTCACCCAAGAAAATTCTATGCTGTAAACTCAAATGAGTAGTTAATTTTTTGACTCAGAGCATGAAAAATTTCATATATTCTTAATACAAACTCTATATGGCATTCTTTTACTCAATTTTGAAAAAGTAGCAGTTTGTCCAGAAACTTAGTTTTTTCTTCTCCAGAGTTAGTGATAAAGTGTAATTCTGTAGTCTCTGATTATGAAAGCACTTCAGCACATGTGATCTCACCTATAAAATTTGGGGGATCCTCTGTGGTATAGAATTGCTCAGATTTAAGTGTTTACTAGTTTATTCTTAGATCTGCCCAGATTTGTTTATTAAGTAGCAATGGATCCCATGGTTTTATGTTTTCAGCAAAAATAGCAGTAACATCTCTGGCCCTGATGCTCATTTACTTTAAGGTCTCTTTAGCTGGTTCTGGTAGCACAAGGGAGCCTTAAAGTAGGTGTGAATTACATCCTATCCCACTTGAAGTTTAAAAATAAATCAAAGGGCGGCTGGCAGCATTTTGTAAGGCTCCTTGCCTTACTCACCCTTCACCTCCCACCAGGAACTGTTCTTTTTTTGCAATTTTGTGTTGGCTTGCAGGGGAGCTGCAATGTCTGTGCTGTTTGCTAGGAGACCCCCTCAAAGAGCCTTACTCCATCTGAACAAGTAGACCACATCCTGTTGCTTTCTGTGCAGATGTGAAGAGCCCTGACCCTGCTGAAGCAGTGCTGTTCAGCTGTGAAAAGAGGGAAGGCAGAATGTGGACCTACATTAGTTGCTTGGTGTAAAATGCTGCCTGGTTGTGGTTGCTGGGATCTGTCCAATATCATAAAGGCTGAAGAGATCCTGGGAGAAGGACAACAGCTCTGCAGAGTCACTAAGCATTTTTCCTGGCAGCAAAACTCGGCTGCCAACTGTTTTACAGACATGAGGCTGAGAGGAAGGATTACTTCCTCTGCCCCCTCCAAGCTCTGGCAAAGACACGAGTACAGCTGGATGTGAAGAGCCAGCTGGTATGGTGCTAGATAAAACACCAAATGCACTATTAGCAGAAGAGACATCCTTCCCACGTGCTCTGTGCTGTGTGGATGGAGGAATGCAGTCCTGCAGCAAACCTGTGTTGAGAGCAGACAGCCCGAGCTGCTGCCGTGCAAGTGTAGCCTCCTGGTCAGTCCAGCAGGAAATACAAAACCAGGTCCGTTTTAGTCACTGTGCAAACTGAGCAGCAGAATGGAATTAAAAGGCATGTTCCCTGTCATCAGCTAATGGATTTCTGCCCCTACTGACATGGTAACATTTTTAGGCTCTTAATGCTGATTCAACAGGATCTCCATCTTACCGGCTGGAGTTTGTGTTATTAATAGCACAGGAAATGTGTTCTGGCACTTCCTGCTGCTCGGGACTTCTTGAAACACATTCTTATCTTTTGACATATTCTAGGTCCCAGTTGTCTTCAGTTGAGTTGCTTGGTCCTACGAAGTGAAAACATTTTCCTAAGACAGCAAAATGTGTCACCCTGAGAATCAGGCCTTTCGATATTGTTTTCATAATTTCTAGCCACTTTCCCAGGAAAGTAACTGTAAACATAGGTGTTTATACATTCCATTAAAGATATACCTTTTGATGGACATCTCTCATGGCCAGTGTGGTTGGGAAGGTGGTAACCTGACTATCCAATCCCTGGTCATTGTCAAAAACCTAAAAATACTGAAAGAACAAATAAACTTCCTTCTTCTTTCATCTCACTTCGAGCTGTGTCTGTGGGAATCATTTCGTGTCCGACAGTGACACAAAATGCTGTCTCCTTATACAACTGGACTTATTATACAGGTGCAACCACTCTGCACAGTGAGTGCAGAGTCAGTACTGCAGAGGTGATGCAGCAGCTCCTGTACCTCCAGATATCACCCAGACAGCCTGCTGTCCTGCGGGTTTGAGAGGCTGCCTTTTTTTTTGGTGGCCTGGATTCTTTTACGATTTTTCTGTTTGCTCTTCTTGTTGAACATTGAAAGTACTTCATAATGCAGTACTACCATGTTGCACTCCCAGGGCCAGTACATCTTTGGGCTTTCAGGAGAAAGAGTAGCCAACTCATTTGTTCTAGGTGTATTTTGTTGGCAGCCTGTCATTCCATCTCAAACCTTTCCTTGAAGCAGCAGCTGCATTCTGTCTGCCAGCTGGTAGGAAGGTGATTGAAAGTGATTAGCCAGGCTCCCATTTGCCCTTGGGATGAGCTGCTGGTTATTTCTTTTTTCAGGGCATGTGATTAAGGCCAGATCTCCTCAAACATTACTGATGTTTGAAATCTTTTAGGTAAGTCAGCAGGAACCAACTGGTGGCCAAATCAAGAGAAGGGAGAGGGAAGCTTAAAAAACTTACTGCAGTAGTAGGAACTTTTTCTATGCTCTAATTCTTCCACTTGGGTTATCTGATCTTATCCTTGTTATCCTACACATACCATCTTAAGAATGTCTTACGGTTGGATGCAGTTTAATCTTTGGGAAAAGTTTTGGGATAGCTCCCATTTAAACTTGGACTGACTTGCTTACTTTGTCAATCATCGAGCTTTCATACTGCACAGCCTGTGTTTGGGGGATTGGACATCCTCATTACATTCTGAAGATATTTTTGGATTTCAGTCTTCAAGTTTCTAGAGTTAGGTTTTAGAATATAAATATGAGCAGTCAGTTTTGTCTTTGAGGTTAACTTGGTTAGCCTGAAGTTAGCTGAGACATTTGTCAACACTGGGACATTTTTTAATAAATTAAAAATAAATTAATAGAATAAATAGACCTATTAATCTCAGAGTAACAGAGTCTGGTGCATTTGGATCTTTCTTGATTTTCCTTCATTTTACTCAATATCTCACAAAAAGGTTTCATGGGGAAATGTATTGGCTTTTCTTTTTGAGAGGATTTTTTAGTGTTCTGGTGCCACCTATTGAATTCTTTTCAACTGTGTCCTATTCCATTGCCATAATAAAACAGATGAGGGAATAGAATCACAGGAGACCCTTGAAATGCTTAAGAAGGCCATAAAATTTTCATGAAGTTCTGTTAAAATGACAGTGCTTAGTTATAAGGGGGGAAAAAGGGCAATCTCAGACTATTATTCACCATATTGTTTTAAGACACTGTTCTGAGCAAGGCAGTGGTACCAGGTGATCTCTGGAGTTCTATGATTATGTGTAATGTTTAGCATCTCTCACAGAGTGAGCAATAAACCTTACATGCTATTTAAGCTATTAGCATTATTCCCAACTTTACAAGGGGGAGGATGGGGAAAATTATTTTCTCAAGAATCTTAAGGAAGTGAATGGGGCAACCAGAAACACAACACAGACAAGCTTATGATCCCCCTTATCTCTTATTATCTCACTTTACTTGGAAGAGGCAGCCTTGATGTATATATTTTTGTTTCTATCATGTTTGCATCAGAGATCAGTAAATAGCTTGAAAAGTATTTCTGAATGTTTCACTAATGTGAGCAGAGTTTAATTTAGGACTTTTTCTGCAACTTTTTTTTTTTGTTCTTGGAAAACTTTCTAAGTGGAAGTTAATCTGTGTCGATGCTCACAGAAAGTTAATATTTGACTTAAGGTATATTTATTGCATTAAACCAAAGTAAGATTTGGAAAAGGAGGAGGAATAATTGATTCTTCAGGTAAAAAGCCATTTCAAAAAAGAAAAATCACATTATGGAATTTAAAATTACTAACTGCCAGCTTTCAAACACTGAATTGAAAACCATGAAAATACATTGAAAATTTACTGCTTATGGAAAATATGAATGGATATGACTGTTAGTTTTACAGGGTTCCTTGGCAGTTTAATACATAGTTATAGATCATGCAATTGTTGTAAAGAAATGCTTCAGACAGGAGGTTTCAGATGCTGAAGGTGCATAGATAGTTCAAAAGATCACCTATATTTTTGTTTCTTATCTGTAACCTCTCTTAGGTTAGGAAGCTTCATGTGCTTAGATTCTGTAGCTTTGAAAAGAATGCATGGTCTGTGTTTCAATGAAGATGTATAGATATAAATGAATTAACATGCTAGACTTGTTAGTGTAGTAGCTTCTACACCCATGTTATTCAATCTGTTCACAGTCTGCTACATTTTAGAGATTATATTCTTACAATGAAGAGTAATGTTATTTTGACAGTTTCATGATTTCAGGCAAATCTCATAGACCCATATCCTCATATCATGGACCAGATTTTAGGCAACACCCTTCCCCATTTCTGTAAAGAAATAAATACTGCATTATTCTTTTTAGCCAAACTTCATTTGACTTCTCTTGATGCTTTTTCTGTAAGATATCAGGCTACTGGCTTTTTCAAAATTGTAATTTTTAGCAAGAGAGCTTGCATAATGTACACTCCACAACAAGTTCAGTTGCTCACTAGAAAAGTATTTGCAAGTCTTTAGCTTTTGTGTACATTTTCCGCACTGTATTAAGAACAGCAAAGTGACGACACAGACTCTCTAGCTTAGTTACAAAGAGAGAGCACTTTTTATTCTTCCAGACCTTCTTTTATAGACAGTTCTGAGAAGGTCTGAAAAGGTAAAGCTTTCATTGGTCATCAAACCAACACATCACCATCACTGGACAGTTAGGAACATCACCCCTTGGCCATTTCTTACAAGAAAACAACAAGGAGAGAAGCAACACCTGCAAAGGTTGTTTTCCTTCTCTAAGGACTGTTTGGATTCCTCCTTATGATTTCCCAGGCCAGAGTGAGAAAGTTGTGTACTTGACTTTCCCACAGGCTCAAGCTAGTGCCTGAAGCCTAAAAATCTCTTATTTGACCACTGTCAGTTCCCACAGACATTCATATTCATATCATGGGTTAGACACACTTCATGACAGTTCTGAGCACCAAGAAATTCTCACTCCCTGCAGGTGACATTGTCATCACTGGTTGTGTGTTTTTAATGGCTGTTGTCAACCTTCTGAACTGTCCATATGGGGTGCTGAATCCATGGTGGCCACTGAGCAGCCAACACATGTGCTGCTGCTTGTCAGGTTGATAAGGGGAAAATCTCTGGAGTCCCAGGATATCTGCTTATGTTGATCTTCTGTGTCAGAGATGATGGACACAGTTTTGATGCTGACACATGAACAGGATACTTACGTATCCCTCAAGTATCGCAGTTTCTCACATAAACCTGGGTTTTTGCTTTAAAGGTTGAAGGAGTCTGCTTTCAAAAGAGTAAAACTACAGCAGTTGTGAAGTGCCACATAGGGAAGCTGAAATAACAGAGAAATTATAAACATGGAAGTACTATCTGAAAAACAAGTGCCACAAAAAAGGAGATAAATAAATTCCAAGAAACAAACATAGTGGGACAGATCTGGTAGAAAAAGAGCAAAAGGAGGAGGAAGGAAGAGCCAAATAGGTGGACAGAAGTTGGATGGGGCCCTGAGCAGACTGATCTGCTGGGTGGCATCCCTGCCCATGGAAGGGGTGTTTGAGCTTGATGATCTTTAAGATCCTCTCTAACCCAGACCATTCTGTGATTCTGTGATTCTCTGATTTTGTGATTCTGTGATTCTGTGACTGTATACTTGATATTTTGGAGGTCTGGTTGTTGCTACATCCACTTAATATAACTTAAGAACATGTAATTTCCTGGGAAAAGTCTGGCTGATTTTGGGAAGAATGAATGTGGGTTTTTTATAATTTATGGCAAATTTCTGGAAAGTTTAAGTTACACTTTTTCTCTCTCTCTTTTTCAGGGCAGGAGACAGCAACGATCACACCTGGTAAGAAAAAATTCACATGGCATAACTGCATTGATTTTTTTTCCCCCTGACAATTTCTTCTTTTTTTTTTTTTCCTCACACACAATTACCTCACAGAGTGTATAATGCCTTTTCATTCACCCAACAAAATAAAATATGCTGTCTTAATAGGCAGGAGTATCAGGCAAGTCTGGTTTTGAGTAATGTATTTAGGTATATTTTAAAATACAGCATTTAGCATGAAAGGCACAATCATAACCAAAAAAGAATATACTCACTGATTGTTCATCTGACACCTGTTGAATCACCCACACTTTAAATGTTTGATGTGCCTTTACTTTGTTAAAAATTCCCAGTGTCTCAGTTCAAGAGTGCTCCAGCACTGCATCCTGTCGTTGTGGGCAGCCCTGTCCCTCCTGGGCCGGGCAGACATTGATGGAGCATTACTGACCCTGCTGTACCTCTCACCACAGGTGCCACCCCCGCAAACAGCACACACTTCTCCACGCACACAGAGCCCAGCCCTGGCCCGGCACCGAGCAGCTCAGCACGCACCAGCAGCTCCGCTGCCCTCACCGCACGCACTCCCTCTGGAAATGCTTCAGCAGGTTTGCTGTCTTCCTCTAGAAGCCATCTTCTGCTCTCAGAACTCTAGGGGAAAACAGACATTCAGCACCAGGGTAGCCCTTTTCAACTCGTGGTTTATCAGATGGAAGCGGTGTCTGTGCTTTGGCACAGTGGCAATGCCAGCATCATGTGCAGGGTCTGCTGGTTGAGGGACGAGCCTTGCAGTCACCACAGTAGCATCAAAATGCCAGCTGCTGCCAACAAGGCTGTCCCCAAAGCAAGAGCAATAGGAATGAACCTGAATGACAATATAGAAACCTGTCAGTGGTATATAAACAGGGAGGTAAATAATGAGATATGGTAAGAAATATAGTGAGCAAGATATGTGATCTGGCAAATGAGCACTACCTAGTGTTGTTGTTTGTGAAACAGCATAAGCATTATTCATAATTGTGTTTTACTGTAAGAATGTAGCAAAATGTTCTAGTTTTTCCCAGTTCACAAATTGTAACACTATTTTTATGTTGACTTTATCTGGAATTATGACTAAATAATGACCAAAAAAATTGTCATTGTACATTGCAAAATTAATTTTTAAGTGGTATACTCCTAAAATTTTACTTTCTACTTAAATACTATTTCTTTTTGTTTTTTTACTATATTAACATGACTTTTTTTTCAGCATTCTTATCTAAATTACAGAAATCCCCTAAGGAAAAAAAAAACAAAATCAGAGAAGTGCTGTAATGTAAGACATTTCTGACGACAAAGCCATATGAAAGAATTAATTTCACTTTTTAATGCTGATATATTGTTTATTTTCTTACAGATGGTTACTATTCAACATCCTTGCACAGCACCACCTCATCAGTCAGCATGCCAGCAAGCACTGGGATCAGCCCCACTTTCAGCTCCATTCACACAATAGGTGACAAACTTGCACCCAGCTACCACAGCTCTGATACATCAGACAGAAAATGGGTTTGAATGAGGCAGTTCATTTAGAATGTATCAAACCTAAGCATACAAATTAGGCATACAACTGCATTAAACTTAATGGTGTTTTTAGGAACCTTACTGTTTATGAGTAATATTAAAGATACCAGATTTGTTGTTTGTCAAGCAAGTGCAAAGTAGAAATTATTTCCACACAGTGGCACATAGTAGTAGGGTAAATCTAAATCTGTCAATTATTGTGTCAGTACTCTTCTTGTTATTCACAGAAATTTTACCAAGCAGCAAAAAGGTGTGAATACATCCAAGATCTGTGTGCCTCTCTGTCTTCCAGTGTCTCCCCTTTGGTTTCACACAGCAATAATACTTTCTTGGGATCTAGTAGCTGAAGCACTAAACAGTGATTTTAGTTGCCATTGTGCTGTAAGGAATTGCTCAGGTCACTAAAATATATGTATGTGCTTGTGCAAAGTACATGCAGGAACTGGATGCTTTCCATCCTTTTGAAGTGTCCTTTGAGTAGCTGTAGGCTGCTGTCTGCTCTTGGACAAACCGAGCTTAGTTTTTATTTGTGGGTGTTCTGCCCTTAACAATCTTGGTGACTCTGCAGTGGTCCCTCTCAGTTTTCCCTCTCCTTAGGGCCACTATCCAGCCAGGTCACTCCCAGCCTGCAAGCAGGCAAATCTAGGGTCTATCTTCTATGAAAAGATACCTGTGTGTTTTAGTGACACCTTTACCTTGGGCTGTATTAAGTAACTGTTTTCAGGACAAAGTTCTTTTCTTAAGCTTCTGTACAGAAGATAGCAGCAAAAATTTCTTTTGGATATCCTGGTGTAAAAATAGTCATTAAATGATCCATACTGTTGTATAAATCTTTTTCCAAAGGTAAGGATGGCAGTGCAAAAAGCAGGTAAATTTTGTTTCTTTGGTGACATTTTATACTGCTCAGTTACCCATTCCACAGCATACATATCCTGGAAAACTGCTGTAGTTTATCATACTGCTATGAGAATGTGTGATTTTGGAATATTGTTGTGTAACTGTGTACACAGAAATGTTACTAATAACCAGTTTGTTTCTAGTTCATTATGTAATTGGAAAACTGTGAAAGACACGTGATCTCTGAAATAACTAGCTAAAGAATGGGGTTGTGTGTAGTTGATATTTTCTTCCCTATTTCAAATGTAAGAGGAGTGCTAAATACATTTACTTGTATTGAATATATTGAACAAAGAGTTTGGGGCAGTACTGGTCACCCTTCTCCAATGCTCTGTGGAAAAAATACCCAACCTGTTAAGACAGACCTTCATACTGTTTTCTTTTCTTATAGAAACTACCACAGTGATACCTGAAGCAACTTGTGGTAAGAAACAAACTCCTTATTCTCCTTCCATCTTGAAATGAGACCAAATAGTAAACTCAAACACAGAAAATTGGTAAAGCTGCTAAAATAGTAAAAAAATAGAACTGATCAATTAGCATCTTGGGTTATTTTATAAAATGTCTTCCAGTTCTGGAAGAAGTAAGATTAAAGTTATTTAACAATTCTGGTCTTTTCACCTCCATTTACAGTGGCTTTTCTTTTAGATATTATTGAAGACATAAGAGACAGTAAGAACAACTCTAAAAAGGCTGAAGTTTTACTAAAAATTGACACAGAAGACAGAGAATATTTTATTTTGGGGAATGGCATAAAAATAACTGTGAGTTCCAGCAACCGTTCAGTAGAGCTTCCGAAATGCCAGATATATACTGTTCAAGTTAAAAATGGCAGATGTTCAGACAATGCTTCTTTTCTCATTCCAAAAGGTAGGTGTACAAGGATTTTAATAGTTTCTTTCTTATCTTTTTAATTTATTTTTTTTAATATCAGTAATTCAGCTTCCTCAGGTTTCTTTGTCTATTCTTGCTGCTTTTCAGAGAATCAGACAGAAAGTTTTTATATTTTGTCCATGGTTTGCAAGCTATTTTGAAGTTTCACATTAGAACTTCTCAGTATTTTCTTAAAGAATAATGTAAACCAACCGCAGTTTTTTCATTCTAGAGAAAAAGGGAATTTCGACTGCAACTGCATTGGCCATATACCATACAGTGTGTTAAACAATAGCAATAACAGCTACTACTTCAAAGCTGCTGTTTATGCTGAATGTTGGACTAATGCTTTATTATTTGAATATTTGTGTGTCTTTATCTCATGAAGGCTTTCTCAATTTTTCTTTCCATTTTGTATTAATTTCTTTGTATGTTATTCTATACTGATTGTATCTTCATATTGCAAAACAAGTCAAAAAACATAAACAAACAGTTATTTAAAGACTCAGTATAGCCAATGTTACAATGATGTATAATATTCCTCCTTTCCAGTCGCCAATGAACCTGTAGAAGTGAAGATCACAACCGCCACATTTGCCTGGTTATGCTGGAGTAGCTCACTTGACTGTGCTAATGTGACTGTTACCTGCGATGGGATATCACCTCTAAAGTATTCTGGAAGTGGGTTATTTATTTAAAGATCTTTAAAAGCATTGCTGATGATGTTTTTTGGTGAGAGACTGGCAGATTTAAATTAATTGTGCCAGTCTGAGGGAAGAGTAACTCAGAATTCCTGGGACTGCCAGTTGGACGAGTACCATCCCCAAACGGTGTGGGTCTGGGAAAGTTCAAACTCAGAGACCTCTTTTGCTCAGTTTGCCAGCTTCACAAGTTGCACAACTTCTGGAGGTTTTGAAGTCCTGTTTGATTTTCTGAAGGGGAGCTGGGCAGTTTGGAAATGCTGCAGTCGTGTGCTGTGAGCTGACCCCTTGCAGGCTGCCTTGGCCGCTGGCTGTGCAGGCTCCTGGATGGTGCCAGGCTGGGCTCTGCTCTGGGAGCCAGCCAGCCTGAGGACATGCTGGCTCAAAAGTGTGATAGGGCAGATACGGATGCTGAATGGCCTCACATGCCCCAGAAAAATGTGTGATGAATGTCTGGGGCTGGAGATTTCCTGCTTCAGGGAGCTGAAGAGCCAGGATCTGAAGAGCTATTCCAGCGTTCTGCCAGACTCCCCATGACATGTTCTGATTTCTGTAGGAAAGCTGTTTCCTTAGAAAGTCAAATCATGACCTTTAGTGATGAAAAGTAAAGATTTATGCAAACTAAGTTAGTAAGAACCTAAAATCTAGTCATTGGGTCAGGTTGTACATTTTTCTGTTTGGAATAGTATGGTGGTTTATTACAAATTATATAGAATAAATATAGTAGAGCAAATCTTGGTTAAAATGGTGCCACATACTTTTGAAGTTGTGAAAAATATTGATGAAGCTATTGTGTCTACAGACTCACGGTCTACACACTTAATATATGAAAACTCAGTTTGTGAAGTGCTGAAAGATTTATCACCAAACCATCAGTACCACTGCATTGGATCCATATATTTTAATGAAAGGAATGTTGCCAACCAAAGCTTCACCATACTTACAGACTATGGTGGTAAGTGTAATGCTTACTTTTGCTTTAGATTGCACAGATTTCTGGGAACCCCTACTATGAAACCCATTATCTCTGTTTGCTGGGGTTAAAGATGCACTTTGAGCAGCATTCTCTGCCACACTCAGCTTCTCCTTCAGCTCCTCCTTCCTTGTCTCCTGCCCTCCTGGTTGTACTTTGATTGCAGTCACCCCTTCAGTCTTCCAATATGCGCCTTTCTTTCCTTCTATCAGAGACTGTGATTACTTTTTGTTGTTGTTTTGGAGACTGAGAACATATATGGTCAACTATACGGAATTTTGAATGAAGACACACACACAAAAAAAGTGCAGACTTAGTCTGAAACAAGTCTTAAATACTTGATTTGAAGACACTGGACAATTTTAGTAAAGTATGATGTTGCTGTATTCACTTTGTCCTGAATTAATTAAATGTATGAAATTACTGTAATATGATGCTTTTACACATACTCAATTTATACTTATGCTTTCTTGAAATAGAGTACAAAAAATATTATATATTGTTGGTATCTTGCTTTAGTGTCAGATGAAATTTAATTAATTAATAAAAGTAGGTAAAAAGAGGAATACTTTTTTTTTTATTCATTGCTAATTATAGTTATTTTTCTTTTACAATAGCTCCAGAAGCACCACGTAACCTTCAAGTAACACATAAAAATACCACAAGTGTAACAGTTACATGGACAGAATCTGAGGACACTTCGAAGGGTCCTATACATGGCTACTTCGTGAAATTCATTGTGAAAGGCAAAAGTAAGTATATTTACTGTTAAATAATTCATTGCATGTGTGTAATTACAGAGCACCAAGCATAATGCACTGTCAAGTCCTATTGGAGTCTTGCAACACTGCAATTTTTTTCAGACAAATGTTAAATTTCTTTCCTTTAAGGTTGTTCCAGTTGAACTTTCAGTTGAGATTATTCAGTTTACCATTTCAGGACATGACCCTGTCACCCTTCAGTTGGCAAAAACATATGGCTGTTAGGCATAAACATGTTCAGATAGGTATAGCCAATGTCTTCTGCTAAATGGCCACTCCTTTCAGATATGCTGGTCTAGGTCACCTTACATTTCAAAGAGTAAATTTATATACATTGTACTGGGATCATGTTCTCCAGATGCAAGCTTTTCTTCAAAACAAGGACTGGAAAATGAGTCCTTATATGAAGAGCCTCATAATAATAAATATGTATCAGGTCTAAGCTAGTCCTGGCTTGGTTCATCCTTTAGGCTTAATTCAGCCTTTCTGTTCACATACCGAAGGTTACGTATACCTGGGTTGCCACAGGAACCAAAGACTGTCATACTCCTGTGCTCCTTCTGATATAAATAATCTCTCTCATTCTCCATGCCCGAAATTTGCCCACAACCCAAAAGGGTGGCAGCCCCATGAGCCATTTTCTGTTGTAGGTTTGGCTTGGCCAGTGTAGGAGATGGAGGCAGTAATGTGTGGGTGCAGGGAGGATGGCAAGCAGGCAGAAGGACAGATGGAAAGGCCATGGCTCCCCCACTCCACAAGCCACTGAAGCCCAGCTGCAGTGTGGGAAGTGGCTTTGCTCATGTTGCTTCTCACGCAATTCCTTTCTTCTGCTGTTTGCCGCTCCTGAAAGCAGGACTCCCACAACATCTCTGGCATCACACCAGGATAGACTTGCTCAGCATGCAGTGAAGCCTTCCTATCTACCCCTTCCCAGGCTGAATGTACTCTTTATGTGTAAATACTCTCTCTGTATTTATGTATTTCCTCCTCTTCCTGAGCCTTCACTTAGCATTAGTTAGCAAAGCAAATGAACCAGATTAAGGTAATTAAAATAGAAATACACATGACAGTGGTCTCAGGTAGTCTAATAAAGTATAAGAGCTCCTGTGCTCCTAACACAGATTTAATTAATTTCATTAATTTCATTTTTCAGTGGTTCATGAAACAAAAATCAACACAACTCACTATACTTTCAATGGATTTGAACCTTATACCACAGCTTCTGTAACTGTGACTCCATACACAATCAACAAACAGGGTGACACAGTTGAAGGTAGCAGTGAAAGCTATGAATTTACAACAAAAGCAGGAGGTAAATCTGTTTACTAACTGTTATGAACTAGGCTGATACTAACACAAATAATTTGTACTTTCCTATTGTAGTTCATTATATTTTATACATGGTATTACTATTAGTCAAGAAACTGATTAACATTAAAATAATTGTACTGACATTTATTTCATTAGTGTCCCTTTTAAAATTACTTAACGTTGATCTATTTTTTAATTATTCACTTTGTATTAGTATTTTTCTTAGATATATATAAAATTTTAAAAATAGGATTTCATTAATTTGAAATTCTTGTGAAGTTTTTAGGAAGCATTATGTCCCAACATAAAGAAAAAATTTGAATGAAACAAAAAGAGAATAAAAAAAGTTTTTTTCTTTGTGACATGAAAGCTACAAAGATGTACAACCTGTGCTTTCTGTTGTGTAGTTACCTGTTTGCATGAAACAGAGCCAGGCAACACCAACACTGTCCATCTCTAATGGGTGTCAGTCAGCTTGGCTGTACCTGTACACAGCTTCCAACATTAGGTTAAAGATGAAAAAATGTGTGCCAACCCTTCTGCTGACAGAAAGGCCTGGGCATCTTTTTGTTTGAAGTATAGACGGATCAGAATTGGCACCCGAAGCCCCACAAAAGATAAAAAAAGCTGATAAATTAATTTCCTGATAAACAGGTTGATCTGAGACTTAATGGTAATACAAATTTAAATGTGGCTTTAATTTTTAGGCAGCCCTAATATGAGCATGATCATGGTTCTTTTCTCTAAAAAAATCTAGTTGTAGCATATTATCTTTTGAAGCCCTGACTTTCTGGGTTCCACTCATTTTAACAATTCAGGTGAAGATTAAAGTCTATAATATAAGTTTACAGATGTGCAAACAACCTCTTTTCCCTTATTTTCTGAGAAAATAATGAGTTGTGTCATGAGTTAATAGTATTAATTAGACCTTCTCCAACTGCCACAACAGTTGATAATATGTCAAGCAGGAAGTGGAGGAGTTTTATGGCTTTTTGAACTGAAGAATGTATCAGTAGAACACAAGTCCTTGGAAGCAGGAAAACACCTACATTTTGTAAAAGATGTTTTCATCTTCAACAAACACATTGCCTCCAGAAATGTTCACTTTCTCCTTGTCACAGCTCTTTAAGCAACATGTGGAATAGGAATCTAACAGATCTGCCCTGTGGGTAAAAATGATCAGCTAGGATGTAACCTCACACTCAGCCAAGTCAAATATCCCACCACTCTTCATATGGGATATTTCATCTGCTTATAAAGCCTTACAGGTCTTAGCTCCTCATATGAAGAAAAAAGAAGCTGCTTGGTTTTTGGGGATTTTTTTACAATATGCTGTTTTGGAAGTTGACATGATTTTGTAGAAAATTTCCATGGTGGTGTTCTACTGAAATGTGGCTGTTGAGGTATGGCTACTGAAAGGTGGCTATTGGAATGAGGCTGCCTTACATAGGCTGCCTCATTTACTTTTTGAAAGGTTTTATCATCTCTCACTGAGAGGTCCCTTGGCTGTACCCCTCAGTCTGAAACCTGCAACATTTGCTGCAGCATACAAAACTAGAGTTCGAAATCACAGATTGGACTTAACAAATTCTGTATCATTAAAAAGTTTTTATAACTTTAGGCCAGACTTAATTGTAAGGACACTGTTCCAAATATTAGAATATACTAGTCCTAGTTTTCCTGGGAGAAAACTTAATTTACAATAGTTTTGAAATGAATATTCACATGGAGAACTCTTTTTTCTCCCGTCTTGTCTGTTGTCCCATGTTTCTCAAATGAGAAAGTGATGTCAGATGTAAGAGAGATTTGCCATCATACTATTTTTGCAATCTGACTGTCAGTAGAGCCCTCTCAGTTCCACTTCACATTTTTTCCAGTTTAGATAAGCCTATGATTAAGGCAAAATTGATTTTACTTATCTTGTAAAATTGGGACTGAAATGTTTAAGGAAGAAAATAGATGAAGTTATTGAGAGAAGACAGGAAACAGACATGAACATATACAGCTTGAAATGCTGGGTTTGAAATGATGAGAATAGAGCAAGTAACTCTTTTTCTTGTCTACAGTACCACAAAAAGTGACTGATGTTAAAAAAACATTGACAGCTGATAATGCTGTACAGATTACTTGCAAAAAACAAAAAGAGTTTGGACCACGTGCAGAATTTAAATTGATTTGGGAGAATGATGGAAAAACTGAAAGCAAAGGCAAATGTGAATTTAAAAGAGAAAATCTCTTGTACTTGACAAATTATACATTTAAGGTAAGTTAGCTTATTGTGTTAAAATACATAAAATATTGCTGCATTTTCATTGTTTAAGTATATTATGCTTTATTTTAGGAAAAAAGGGCAAATATGGTGGCAGAAGAGTCAATTTATAATCTGTAGGCCTCAGATGTGAGAAATTAATTATAATTTTGGAACTAAAATGCATATATGCCCAGCCTATCAAGCTATCCCTGATCTGCTATTCCACATAGGTTCTAACAGCAATAAAAATGCAAGCAGAATAGACTGTTTGCACTTGGCTCAGAGAGAAGTTTGGGGTTTCTATAAGATTAAAATAGTTTCTTGACTATGATTGATATTTTAGTTTTTAAAACATATTCTGCTTAATGAATGAAGATTTTTGGCTCTTCAGGGACTAATTGGTGTAAAGCAGTTGAGATCCTTTTTCATGTCCTTACATCAGCCTCTTACAAAGCCAGTCCTTGTGTCCATACAAAAGATATCCTCTGTTTACATGCTTCACTTTCCTGAAGCCTTCCTTCAAACTTTTCTGTCAGGCATTTCACACTTCTGGGGTTGCCTGCAAAACCAATGGTCTGTGTGATTCTCTTAATATTGCCAGTAGGAATATTTTTTACATCCTGATAGTTCCTCTCAGTAAAGTTTAGGCAAGAAAGTAACCAGTAGGAGTGATGGAGTTTTACTACTTTTAGAAAGCAGTTTTGCTTATTCCCTGCAGCCTTTTCCTCCTTGCCTGTTTTTACAGAAGAAATGCAGTATCAGAGAACTTGACTAGTCTCAGTTTCATTTCAATATTTTGTCAGTATTTTCCCAACAGATTCTGCTCAGAGAACTTTATATTTGAAAAATAAAGATGAGGTCCTATAGGAGCAAAAGATTCTTGTATTGTCCCAGTAGCACAGGGCCTCTGTGCCATTTAAGGTTTTTGTCCACCACTTTCAGTGAGCAGTTTTCCCTGCAGAAGGAATTTGCTTCTGCACCTCTAAATCCTGGGTGCTGCTTTGCATTTATTTTGCTTAATTCTTACCCAAAAACCACAGAAAGCCTTATGGGCTCAGCTGGTAATGAAAGGACTCTGGTCAACTTATAGAAGACTCAAAAGGAAAAAAAGTGCAGTATGAAATATTTGACTGCAAGCTGTCTTTTAGATCTGATATGAATTTCTATTAGGGAAATTTAAAAAATTGAATAAATATTAAATATATGACAAAACATAAACACAGCAAAACAAAGTTAGTGTTTTAACACCATTTAAAAGTACCCAAAAGTTAATGATGCAAGAAACACCTTATTTAATTAAACTTTTATGAATTACTTATGCATACATAAATTTGTATTAAAAACATGAAATATTTTTATATTTACTGTTGCAGCAAATGGGATTTTTATATATTGCATGGTTATTTTCTCAGATTTGAGAGGCTTAATAAAAGAGAAAATAGATCTTACTTTGAGATACATTTGATTTTTATTTTGTAAAGTGTGTTTCCAATTTTTCTAAATTATTTTTTCTGTCATCTCCATATTTTTGAATTCAGATCTTGCTGTAACTTGAGTAGAGACCTGAGCTGCACTATAAATATCAATACAGAGATTGTCATGGTGTCATTCTGTCATGATGTTGTCAATAGATGAATGAATTTCAAAAATCCATTGTGCTTTGTTTTTTAAGAATTGTTTGCAGAAATTTTTACTTGTCATATCTGAACATCTCTGTTATTGTCACCCACTGCATGCAGATCTTCGTGTTTAATGGAGAACATAATGGGACAGCAGTAGTGGGGAGTATAAAAACCAGATGTAAGTAAATATGTAGAGCATTTTTACCTTTAGATTTTAGCATAATATAAATAATGTAAATTGTGAATTCAGTTAAATTGCTCCTAATTAAAACCCCCAACTTCCTGTTTTATAGTTATATTTGTATATTTGATCTGCATTTGAAAAATATCCCCATTCAGTATTAATGTAACAGACCATGTTGCCAAGTCATTAATCATAATTCAGAATTATAACACAGCTGTGCTTTCTTCAGGAAACATTCAAATGCAACAAGAAATTAATTTCTCTAACTGACATTATTCACTTTAGGATTATTTTCTTGTGTTCAGATCCTGCATTTCAGGAGCTGAACATCTGTGACTTAGCAGAGGTTCCCAGTTCCCAGATCAGGAGCAACTGAGATCTGCACTGTACAGATCACACATAGCAGGAGACAAACACAGTAATGCTGAACCACTGAGATGTAGCATTTTGACAGGTGGACATGAAGAATTTAAGGGAAAGATTTTTTAATGAAAACCTAAAATTCCGTCCTCTACTTTGGCATAGCAAACTCAAACCTGTTTAGTTTTTTCTCAGAAAAGACCCCAAACCAAAAATTGATAAGCCCTGGTTCCAGGGAGTATACAGGTTTCTTTTTTATAAATTTTAAAATAATAAATGTATTATTTTTCTGTTGGTAGATAATTCTAGAGCCTTGATTATATTTTTGGCATTCTTGATCATTGTGACTGTAATTGCTTTACTACTGGTTCTGTACAAAATCTATGATCTTCACAAAAAAAAGCTTAGGTAAGTCTCTCTTACATAAATGGAAAGGGGGATGGGGACAGCTTTTGGTTTTTCCACAAGATTTCACAGTGGGGAGTGGCAAAATGTTACAAGTTTGATGTTGCATTCATTCTGGCAAAAGATATCCTTTTACCTTTAAGTCTTTTTAAAAGAAACCAATTTTTTGGTATTTGTCTAACAAAACAGATATAATGAAATAGATTCAAAATCTCTCAGCTCTACCCATGCTCAAGGCATGGAACAAAATGACTTATCCCTAGCTTAAAAAAAAACCAACCGAAATATCTGGAAAACATTTCCTTCATGATTTAAATCAAAAGTAATGAAAATAATCCACACTTTCTTGGAAATTTAACCCTTTTAAATGTTTGTTCACCCTACACAAAATGTCAGGGAGGTGTTGCTTGTTACAGTAATCTCTCAATGGCTCAGCAGTTCTGTAGGACAGAGGATGGCAATAGAGGAATGGCCATTGTCTGTGCCACAGCCCTGCAGAGCCAGGCTGAGCCAGGCTGACTGCTGCTCTCCTGAGGGGGCACTGCCTGCAGGGAGACACAGGAGATAGAGCAATTTCCTCTGGCAACAACAGAACTTGGTGACTCCTTCAGCCTACTCTTCCCCTTAGGGGGACAGGGAGCTGCTCTTGTTCAGGGAAGCCAAACTATTTTTTGCTTGTACACACTCCAGACAGCCTGACTTGTTCTTGGATATTTAGCATTTAAACATATTATATTTTATGTATGTGTTAGTTTTCTGTCACTAGCAAGAGGAGAGAAGATGGTGTGAGCAGTCACTCCAGTAAAGAAATTAAATAGTCACTTGTTGTAGGTGAGGTGGGCAAAATCACGCAGGCACTAAAGCTTTTTGATGTGGCCGCCTTGTTTCTCTGTTTCGGGGCAGGAGAGAAGGAGGACAAGGATCCCAAGCACCTCTGCATAATCCCAGGTGTAGCACCCTTTCACAGACAGATTGCAATGCAGGATGCTGGATAAAAACAGCCCTGCTGTTGTCATACAAAACTGATTTTATTTAACTTAAATATATATATATATACACATACATACATACACACACACAAATACATCTTAACATATATATCTGTATCTTATTAGTCAAAGCATTTACAGCTGCTTCTGCTTCTTACAGCAATTCTTCTGAAGGCGTGAACCTTGTTGCAGGTGAGTATCTTTATATGTTTAGCAATTTATATTTATTTCCATTTAGGAAATAGTCTCAAGTCTTGCTACCACCTTTGGGTTATTTGTTATTTGTTATTTGCATACACAGATTGCAGATATCGATGTGATCACACCTTATTTGGAGGGCAAAAATACTTCAGTAAATATATAGAAGTATTTATACTTAAGTGAACTGAAAGTTCATCAGTGTTTGAAAAATTATTATTTATTATTCAATTAAAAACCCAGTTATAGTTAGTTATCCCAGACAATGTTTGTGATATGTTTAACATTGAGAATAAGTCCAGAATAAAATCCAGTTTAAAATGAAATTTTGCTTTTCTGTGCACCTTTTTCCAAAACAAGAGACTGAACATTAGCCGGTTGTTTTTTACTGAAAAATTTTGAAGGCTTTCAAATCCCAAAGACTGAAAATTTTGTGCACCTTTTTGCACAGGATTTCAAAACCTGTGAAGAAAGACAGGATCAGTCAATATCAGAAAGCTTCAAGAAAAAATTTACAACACTAAAATTCACAGAAGCTAGCTACATTAAATGGGAAGTAGGACTGTGTTGAAATTCAAATCCATTTGCTTAGGTACATGGTTATTGAAAAGTACCTAAGCAAATATATTTCAATAGGTATCTAAGTACCCATTGAAAATGTAAATGAAAAATTAATATATGTCTAGTAAGAGGTGTTAAAACTTGTTCAACTGTTATTTTATAATTCAATATGATGTTGCAGATTATTGCAATTCTGAGCATAAATTGGAGAAAACCTGGAAAGTTAGGTGATAGATGTTGTTATATTTTAATCACTGCCAACAACTGACCAGAACTGCAGCAGAAGGCAAGGCTGTGTGACTGTGGTGGCTGTTGAGGCACTTGCTGTGCCTGAATATGACAGTCACCACGTTGTGAAAAAGTATTAATGTAGTGTCCCTGCATGTGGCCTCCTCCAGAGGTGTCTCCAGAGCTGGAAAAGTTCTCTTATTCCCACAGCCTGTTTGCTCACAGCTGGCTCGGGCAACACCAGTTTTATAAAAATAAATGCACCAAGTTAAAAGAAAGAGTTTAGTTCTTTCATTAATTTATCTGTCAGTTTTAGAATCACATTTACTGAAGTGTAATGTACAATTTCAACATCTGTAATAATAAACATTTGACTTATTTACACAGTTAAAGATGATGACAAGCAACTTCTCAACATAGAGCCAATACCCTCAGAGCTACTGCTGGACACATACAAGAGGAAAATTGCAGATGAAGGAAGGCTCTTCTTGGAAGAATTTCAGGTTTGCCTTTCACTCAAAATATACCATAGGTTTTTATCCAGGTGGTTGAAAGAATTCCACCAGGAGCATGTTTGAAGTATGTGTACTAGTTATAAATAAATAAAAAAATAAACAATCTAGAAAATTGAGTGAATTCTCATCTAAGGTCAAATAGTCCTCAGTTAATTTTGCTATCAATCTCTCCCTATTCCAAGACTAAATCTATTTTTTTCCTGAAGGTGTTTGTCAGCAAAAGTATAAAGTGTGCAGTCAAAATACCTCTCATCTTAAAGTACCTTTCAATACATATTTTTAAACTTTGTCTTAGTGCACAGCCATGGGGAAATAAATAATATGTAATTGTGGAGATATATTAAGATTATAATATATATAATATTATAATATATAATTTATATATTATAATATATTTTTATATTAAGAAGAATTTTTTAAAGTTTAGATGTAAGGAATATATGAAGTAATATCTTATGAAGTACAGTGTTACCTTCCATATTCAGTAATGCAAAATTATTTCCATATTCATTTGATTGTAAAAGCTGTTTTAAATCTAGGCTTAACTAATAAGATAAATTTTGTATTTTACAGAGTATTCCTAGAGTTTTCAGTAAATTTTCTATAAAGGAGGCCAAAAAGAGCCATAATCAGAACAAAAACCGTTACATTGATATTCTTCCATGTGAGTATTTTTTATATATAATAATTTTGACATGTTTTATATATGCTTGATTTCTAACTGCCTTGAGATAATATAATTGTTTTGGTTTAAATGATTTAAACAGATGACCATAACCGTGTTGAGCTCTCAGAGATGCCAGGAGATCCAGGATCAGACTATATCAATGCAAGTTATATTGATGTGAGTGACTTTTACTTAAAAAGTCTTAGACACTACAGAAGAAATTTTGTAGTCTGTGCATTTAAAGCATCAACACCTTGGAGGACTTCCATTGGGGCTGTTTTCACCTTTGTAATGTATTTGGTATTATTGAACTGTTGCATATTGAATTTATTTTTAAAGTTGCAAATCTTTTTGATTGTTCATGCTTTCTTTCTAAAAGTTGATAACAATGTACTTTTTACAGGGCTTCAAGGAACCAAGAAAATACATTGCTGCACAAGGTACTCGATAATCTTAAAAGAATATGCTTTCTTTATTAACCTATTTTTGTTGGAGCAGTAAAATCCTATTAGTAAGCTTAAAGGAAAAATGAAAATCTGACATTTTGAAATGTAACATGACAAAGTTGCCAATGAGTTTTTGCTTAGGGAATTTTGTGACAATAAATTGTACTTCAAAGGCAGATTTCTCATGTTGTATAATTTTACACCAAAAGTTTTTGGATTTCATAGCTATACACTAAAGATATAGAAGAGAGTTTTAAAATGCTGTAGCCTAATGATAGCAGCTATAATGAAACCAAGTGTGTGGCTATTACTTGCATGATCTCTGGTTAGCTCTAAGTGTGTCAAGCAGGTGTTTTTTCATGTGGCTGCAATTTGAAAAAGTCCCTAAAATTATCTCCTTCTAGGCCCGAAGGATGAAACCACAGATGATTTTTGGAGAATGATCTGGGAAGAGAAGGCAACGATTATTGTCATGGTGACTCGCTGTGAGGAAGGAAAGAGGGTGAGAAATATCCATCCTTCCCTCCTTCTACTTTTCCATCCTTTTTTTCAGAAAACCAAGTGGATTACTGTACTATGCTGAATTACATATTCTTCTTAAATACATTTTTTTTCATTCTTTGTTGTTCTCTCATTGTGGCAGTACCTGTGTTGGAAAGCATGCCAAAACAGTGTTGCCTTATGAATTACCAGTCTTACCAGAAAATATCACTTTAGTCACATCAGTAAGTAGCAGAGGGTGAGCTTCCAAATTACAGCTAATTAATCCAGAAAAGGGCTCAAGGTAGAACTGTAGCTCTTCATAGACCTGTCAGAAAAGGTGTGGTTTCTATTTTTTTCTTATCTATTTTGATATCCTGGCAGTGTCCTCAGTAGATCTGAGAAAGTGTAGCAGCCTGGGCCTGGATTAGACAATGGGTGCTGCCTCAGGATGTCGGGGAGAAGGTCCCTTAGGCAGTGAGATAAAATGACAAGTGGGCATGATCTAGTGACCCAAAGCAAAAACGCTTTAATAAGGAGAAAATAACAAACTGCAACAACAAGTGAGAACGTGAACAAGGTACGGGGTGCACAACAAAGGAAAGGGCCAGGGGCTTAAAATAATTTATATAAACTAAATTAGGGGTGGAGTCTGAGGGAAGGTATCAACCAGGAGTGAAGATTAGGAATATGCAAAGAACTTTGACAAATGTAAACCAATAACAACAGGGGAAACAAAGAACTTTCTAGTAACATTAACATAATAATGTTAATTGCCAAGGGGCAATGTGGGTAATATTTTACTCTCCATGACTAATGGGATTTTTCCCATGGTCTTAAGTCAGTGTCATCAACCCCAACAAGAAAGACTATCTTTCCTCTGTTGCCTTTATTTAAGTGGAAGGTTGGGTGCTTTCTGGCCTGCTTTTGTTCCTTATTCCAGTGTCCTGGTTTAGAGCAAATTTGGGAGAGAACCTCTGAAGGGGTCCCTTCAGAAAGCAAATTCAGCAGATCCTCCCCTGGCTCAGGAAAAAGATTTCCCTTTAGAAAAGCGGAAAAACTGTTTATTTAACAGAAATTGAATAATATTCAACAATAAAACCTCTCACTGTTGGATGAGATGGCAAATCCAGAAAAGTCCTTTTCATGTGGTGTATCAGCTCTTATCAGTCCCTCCGGCGCCAGAAAGTGCCGAGGCCCGGGCCCCGGTGGGCCACAGGCGTGAGCTCCCGGGGTTTGTTTGGATTTTCAGTCCAGAGCAGGTTTGAACAATTTAAAGAAAAAGAGGAAAACAGTCCAGGGAAACCTCTCTGCCTCAGCTAGCTAAAAACTAACTACCAACCAAGGCAAGCTCTGTCCCGCTGTCTGTCCGTGCTGCAGACAGCACAGTCCGGGGCAGCATGCAGGGGAGTGAGGGCTGAGCACAAACTGCAGCTTCTCCTTCCCCCACATCGCTCTCAGAGCCAGTCTTAGAGGTGCAGAACTGAATATCTAATATAACCAAAGCAACTGGGGATACAGGCATCATAAAGTCACCCCATGACAGCAGGAAGAAGGGGAGCTGCTGTTTTAGCTGCAGTTTAAGATGTTGACAGCCTGCAGATTTACAGCACACCCAAGCTGATACCATAGGCAGGAGCAGCAGCCCTCATTGAGGACTGAAAAAGAAGGCATGGAAGCAGCTGCAAACATTTCTCCAGCCATCAGCAACTGCAGCAGTCACTCTTCATTGTTTTGACTAATGTACAGGATTTTTTTTTCCCCACTATACATCTGAATTTAAATTCCATGGCCATAAATTTCAGGTCAGAGACCCGAGTTGTTGGATATTTGGAAATGGAAAGTTGGAAAAGATATACTGAGTTGCCATCTACTTTAAAATAGGCTTTTTTCTAGCTTTCAGTTCTCTGCCACTTCACTGTTGGACTGCTTATTTAACTTCATCTCTTTATAGAACAAATGTGCCCAGTACTGGCCATCAATGGAGAATGGAACTGCAACATATGGGGACATCATTGTGAAGATCTATGAAAGTAAAACGTGTCCAGACTACATCATTCAGAAACTGCACATCACAAATGTAAGATGATTCAAAAGTCTGAGATTGACTGGAACTAGAGTGTGTGTTTGGAGTCTGTATTTGAAAAGAGAAGAGTCAGCTCTCAATGGAAAATTCTCTGCTGTCTTTCCTAAGCATCATATAGCTTAAGGGAAAACTTAGATGTAGGTGTAATTTCTTGCAAGAAATATGAGTTATATATATATATATATATATATATATTTCAAAACTTCAAAAGATATTTTTCCTTAGTCCTCTGGAACCTACATTTAAGACTAAACTATTAATATGCTGCTAAGTGGTAAAAAATTAATATATACACTACAATTTCCTTATATATTTAGTTTGTTCTTTAACACAAAGAATTTGCTGCTTTGTGTGTATCTCAGCATAACCCTCCGCAACTGAAATCCGTGTGACTAATAGATAACCATTATCTACCCTTCTGATAATTCTACAGTGGGACAATTACAAATTCTGGCAATCTCAAGTGTGTTTATAAATATAAGTGTTTTAAAATCACCATTTAGATATGTGTAAAGGCATTAAGGCTGGTTAATTGTTCTCTTTCATGCATCTGAAGTCACTTTAGTTGCCCTATGTGTAATTGAGTACAAAATTTGTCATCAAAGGCTAAATGCTCAGCTCAGACCCTTTGCAAAAGTATTTCAATCATGATGAAAGGAGTCTAAAACATAGGTAAAAGCATTCAGACTAAAAGAGTAAATCTGCTGGCAGATCTTCAGCAAAGCAACAGAATCTGCCCTTCTTGATTCGTGATTACAGCTGGCAATTCCTAGTCTGCTGGAAATTCCTATTCTGCTGGAAATTCTGCTGGAAATAGAATTCCTATTCTGCTGTCTCATATCATTAAAGTTTACTCAGGAAGTGGTCTGATTAAAAGAAAACTGTAACTTCGTGTGGTCAGTGAGCAGATCAGGATGTTAAGATTAACTATTTACAAAGACATTGCCCTGTCACTTGAGGAATCTGACATTAGAAATGAGTGATTTGCAGCAGGTTGAGGGCTGATATTTTTAGAACTGTCTGCTCTTTGTTCAGCTGACATCATATGAATAAAGATAAAATGAATATTGGTTTTGGAATTGAAGAGTGGTCCATGGCAAGAAAGTGGAGACTGCAAGAAAGTGTAGTTCTGGTAGAATAGTGATGTATAACTACTGAAACAATGGCAAATAACTGTATGAATAGCTCTGCCACAACTGGAAAATTCAACTCTGAGTAAGAACTTTGAGGTTAATTAGTGAAAAAATGCCTGTACAGCCATATAAATCATGGCCAGTAAAAGAATGCCTTTGAGCGCTTTTTCTCATTTGGCTTTATAATCATGGTTATCAAAATTTATGTCCTCTCTTTTAGTCTAGCAGCAACAAACCAAAGTCCACTAAGGACTCTTTGGGCTTTAATCTAGTCACTTACACTAACATATACAGCTGTATACATATACCAATGTGTATATAGATTGATATATATTAAAAACAACACTTCAAATTTTCTAGGGAAGAGAAAGGACAGCTGGACGAGATGTCACTCATATCCAGTTCACAAGTTGGCCAGACCATGGAGTCCCTGAAGATCCACATCTCCTTCTCAAACTCCGACGCAGAGTTAACGCTCTCAGCAACTTTTTTAGTGGTCCAATTGTAGTTCATTGCAGGTAAATATATATTCTTTTAAAAATTTGGCAATGTTAAATGACTGAAATGAAGCTATTCAGAAAAGGGACTGGGCAAAAGTGTTTGTGATTTTGTGACTTGAACACTTGAAAATGAGTCAGCAAAAGATAAACAAGGCCTGTTTTCTGAAGGATATAAAGGAAATTCAGGTTGATAAAACCTGAGGATACACAGACCTTTGAAAAACAGCCAGATCAATGTTGGGCTGCTTTGGCTATAAGCACCATATTTGGCAATGTTGGCCTTGCTTTCACTAAAAGATACTAAAAATGCAAACTCATCATTGTTTGCGTTGCTAATTAATTTACAGCAAGAAGTGTTTTCAGTTCCTTTGAATCCTGTTAGACTTTTTCAGTTTTACTCTGTCAAGGCCTGCTCTCCTCAGAGAGGGAGTGGGAGGTGCCATTGCCTGTCAATAACCAAATGCCTTTGTGGCTGGCAGTGCCGGCGTTGGGCGCACTGGGACGTACATAGGAATTGATGCCATGTTGGAGGGGCTGGATGCAGAAGGCAGAGTGGATGTTTATGGCTACATCGTGAAACTGCGTCGGCAGCGATGCCTCATGGTCCAAGTAGAGGTATCTCCCTGAAACTCCTGTCAAAACTCTCCTTTACTCGGGCTTCAGCAGTATTTCTCACAAGTGAATTGCTCAGTTCAATTGAAGCTGTTCATAGAAAATATAGATCTGAAAACTATTGATGGAAAAAAAGCTTCCGACATTATTTTTGTATTTTAGCAACTTCAACTTTTTAAGTTCAGACTTTAGAAGAGGAAGCCAAGGAGAACAAATTTTTGACATACAATTCATAAATGCAAAACTGAGCTTGCAGAGTCAAACTCAATTTTAAACATTCTAAAATGCATCTGCCTAAATGCAATTTTCATATGAGTTGAGTACAACTTATGACTTACGGACTGATGAATTGTATGTTTTTAACTTATGTCAGCATTTTACAGTTTAACACTTGTATTTAATATCTGTTTAATGTTAATGCTTAATATTATTAACAATGATGATATTATTACAGGATTAATAGTTTTTTATGATGATTTTAAAAAGTGATATAATTATTTTTTTTTACTCTTTAATAACTTCATGTTTAAACCCTTCAAATGGGAAACACCAGTCACAATACATCCTTATTCATCAAGCACTGGTGGAATACAATCAGTATGGAGAAACAGAGATCAGTCTCTCAGAACTGCATTCCTCCCTTAACAATCTGAAAAGAAAAGATCACCCGACTGAGCCTTCTCTGCTGGATGCAGAGTTCCAGGTAAATAAGCTTTGCATTCCGGTTGCCCTTACTTCCCACTTCTGCTAAAAAATGCCTTGCACAATACTCATGAGCTAGAGATACCACAGTTAACAGATCATTTAGGTGCTATTTTATTTCTCAGGCAGAGAAAGTTTCTTTACCTTCATGAGAAAAAGCTGCATACTAATGAAGTTTAATTTCTGCTTTGGAGTTAATATTTTTAAGAAAGTCGGAGTTCGCAGAATGGTTACTTGTGTCTGTGTTCATGATTTTCTGTGCCATTGTACATGATGTAGCAGGCATTTTTAAACAGTAGTACAGATGTTACCAAAGTTTAGAGAACCGAAGTAAGGAGTAAGAGAAGTGGAAGATAAAGAGTGAGAGTGAGTCCTGAGGAGACAATGATCTCAAGAACCATTTTAATCAAGCATAATATCAAACATCTTCTTTCTTCAGCGATTGCCTTCCTATAAGGGATGGCGGACGCAGAACATTGGGAATCGGGAGGAAAATAAAAGCAAAAATAGGAATGCCAACATAATTCCTTGTAAGTATTTTCCATTGCCTTATTTTATCCCACCTCCCCTTATTATATCTGTTTTCTTCTATTAGAAAAATTTTGAAAAAATGAGCAAATCACCTTACAGAGTACTATTTGATAGGTGTTCTCAATGCTGTAAAATTCTAAACTTCTTGCAGTGATTTTAAAAAAAGAGATGAGTTTTTACCAATGTGAATTATTGTGACTGTTTATTTCAAGCAAGGTGGCCTTGGTTCTGCAGTCTATTGTGAAAGGACTGGCCTTTTCTATTTCCCCCCCGCCCCCAAAAATGCCACATCCAGGGGCTGTGTGCTGTGACAGTGACACTTTGTCTCACACAGATGACTTTAACCGAGTGCCCATCAGGCACGAAGAAGATTGCAGTAAGGAGGGTGAGCATGATTCAGACGAGTCCTCGGATGAAGACAGCGACTGTGAGGAATCCAGCAAATACATCAATGCTTCATTCATAACTGTATGTATTTAGAAGATCCACTATAGGCATTTCATAAGCTTTCAGCTAAAAATCTTATTCTCTTGTTGGCATCACAATAGAAAAGAATTTAGTTGAATAAAGGAGAAGGATATGATGGCTGATTGGGAAATCCATCTATGTTTAAAACCATTAGCCTTCAGACTGGCCTCATTATAACGTATATTTCCATTACTGGGCATCTGTGTACAGGTTGAACCAGATTAATATTGTCCCTGTTAATGAAATGTGACTAAAGCTATTCAATGGACCAAACCCTACCAGTGAAAATTTGAGCCAACAATTTTTTGGTATAATTGTATATCCAAAGAAGAACATTTATTGGTCACAAATGAAGTAACTGATGTCAATGGAATTACTAGCTAAGTTCCATTTATCTGAATCCTTTGAAATGCTGCACACTTAGGATACCTATTTAGGGTAAATGTATCTGTATTTTTAGGAAGCTCAGTGTGAAATGACTGGTGCACCAACTTTGTGTGGTATAAACACAATTTCTTAGTGGTAAAATTGAATGGCCCCGTAAAATGGAATGTTTAACCCCTTAAAAATATGTTTTTAAAAAAATGGCAGGGTGAGGTCTCACCTACTGCAGCATCAGTATATCTTGTTGTCAGTCTGAAGTGATATTCTTCTTAGGAGGACTTAGTTAATGTTACTTGGGTACTAGAATTCCTGTAAGACTGATGTCTACTGTGATAGGCACATTTTCCCTATAAAGAAACAGGTCCATTAATTTATTTCACAGGGTATTCCTTAAATGATGAGTTCTATTGTTTGACAATCACATTTCAAACAAATTGAGGAAAAAAAATATTTTTTTTATAGGGTTACTGGGGTCCAAAAGCCATGATTGCAACACAGGGACCACTGCAGGAAACTATCTCTGACTTCTGGCAAATGGTGTTCCAAAGAAAAGTCAAAGTCATTGTTATGTTGACAGAGCTGAAGGAAGCAGATCAGGTGGGGGCATTGTCTGCACATTAACACATTGAATATCCTCTATATGCAAACAAAACACTGCACTGCACTCTTTCATTTCCTTGCTCCACTTAAGTGTTTTCTATAGGATGAGGAATTTGCATTTCCAACATATTTTGCACTATCATTTACCTACTTAATTTACTTTCTAATGAATTTTTGAGGGAAAAATGTAGAATGCTATATTTTAAAATACAATGGAACTCCTCCTACTTTAAAGTCAGTACAGTCTCTAAGTGCACGTGGAAGGCAAAATAAAAGGAGATTTGAGTGGTAACCACTGACTTGTACTTTTATCCATTTTAGGAACTCTGTGCACAGTACTGGGTAGAAGGAAAGCAAATGTATGATGGCATAGAAGTTCAAATGGCAGATGTCAACTCTGGTCCTAGCTATACCATACGTGCATTTGATGTTACACATCTGAAGGTAAAAGTTTTGCAAAGTCCAAAAGGTGGTTTTCAGGGAGTTTTTTAAATTTAAAAACAAATTTATAATCTTAGCGTCAAGAAAGAGGAGAAACAGTTCCCACTGCAGTTATCTCCTGCTCTAAGAAACAGAAATATTTTTCTCTTCCAGACCATCAGTCAGTCATGAGAAATGCTATAAATTATCACAAGTTTTCTATTTAGTGAGTTCCTGAGATGGTGGTAGGGGAGTCTCAGGAGATCAGCTGTCTTTTGTACTTTGAACAAAGCTTGGATGTCTACCTACCTCATATTCATGAAGTAGAACTATTACCCTGGAGTTCCTCAGGAATATTCTTCCTTTGTAAATCAGCAGCAACAAAGTTACTGTGTGAATCTGTATTTTATCCTGAACATTAACCATATCTCCGCTGCTATTTTCCAGACAAAAGAAACTCAGAAGGTGTATCAATATCAGTACCATAAGTGGAGTGGCTGTGATGTTCCAGAATCCCCCAAAGATTTAGTCAGCATGATTCTCAACATTAAACAAAAACTTCCAGCCAGACCAGTGACTGAGGACAACAGGAGAACCCGCAGTGTTCCACTCCTTGTCCATTGCTGGTGGGTCTGAATTCAGCACACACATTCACCTAGCTCTAAGTTCTGGGTATACATAGCAACTATAATTTTGGGATACCTACCTTTTCTCACAAGCCTTTCCGTGTGTCTGGAGACTCAACTCTCCTTAGAAGATTCCTTGAATTGCTCAAGCTTGGCCTTTTGGATTGTAGTGATGAAAAGCAAGCACACTTCTCTTGGGCAAGTGTGGGCACAGGGCAGGTACCAGGAGCAGCTGCTCTTGGCTGGTTCACCCATTTTGTGGGGAAATGCTTGGTCAGAGTTCACTTGCAGGATGCACTAGTGAACATCCAGTAGAGTTTTTAGGATCATCTCTCACTCCAGGATACAAGTGTACTTTTCTAGGACCATTTCCAGGAATAGCTTTGCATGCCATCTAAACCAGAAGATAATCCTCCTAACAATAGTTGAGACTGTGTGTCTGCACTGAAGTTTTGAATTTCCCTCTTCCCCTTAAGTGATACTTCAGGTCCAGGTAGTCTTTAGATAAACTATGTGCTATGTGAATCCTACACATATACTTAATTGTGACAATTTCAGTCCAGTAAGAAAATGCTTTGGAAATATGATTCAGCGTAAAGACTTTAAAATCTACCTAATATTTAGTCAGAAGGCTTCTGATTTTACTTAGTAAATTTACATGTACATTTTGTGTCATTCTAGTGATGGATCACAGCAGACTGGTGTATTTTGTGCTTTAATGACCCTTTTGGAAAGTGCAGAAATAGAAGAAGTAATAGATGTTTTCCAAATAGTAAAATCTCTTCGTCGCACCAGGCTAGGAATGGTCTCCACCTTTGTAAGTAAATCTTATGAATTAACAGAAAAGAAAGAGATTTCTTATAATTGATCACTAATATCCCCATAACCTTGGGTGTAATTTCTGATTCTGATCAGAACATTTACACTCACCATCATTTGAGCATTAGCCCTTGCTGATATTAATGGAGTCTGAGATGTCCAGAGCTGTAGTTCTGTACTGCCTTTGGCAATGGGTGTATAGTTTGAAATTACAAATTACATAAATTGATGTTCCTGCAGTTGGTTCATGATGTACATGCAGTGTCCCTTCTGCAGCTGGGAGATGAACTCCATTTGCAGGCTGGCAGCCACTGTCTGTTTCAGTCACTCCAGAGGAGCTGTGGCACACACTGTGCAGTTACCAACAAACCAGACCTTGGTATCATTAATACAGGCAGGTTATTACATGACTTTCCAGACTCAGTACAATACATGTTGTTTAGGTACTCTAAAAACTGTATTTTTGGTACTTTATGAACCAAAAGGGCACAGAGTGACAACTTGGAATATTTGATGCAGACAGTTTCAGAGATGTTATGTACACATGAAGTCAGAATAAAGCATAGGAGCAACAGTCTCTATGCCAAAAACTGTGGAAGCTGCTTCATATGTAGTCTTGCTGGTCCAGTTACATGCTACATGTCTAAAATGTAAGAGAACAAAGAAAGAATGGATTAATTCTTGGACTCTGAGCATTCCATTAATGCTAACTTCTTCTCTTTATTTTTGAGGAACAATACCAATTTCTGTATGACACCATTGCCAGTACCTACCCTGCACAGAATGGACAAATAAAGAAGAACAGCCAGCAGGAAGATAAAGCTGAATTTTGCTGTGAAGTAGGAAAATCAGATCAGGAGACTGATTTGATCACAACTGATCTTTCCCCATCACGACCAGAAGAAACTGAGCCACATGAAATATGTGATGATTCTAAGGCTGCAGATAGCACTAAGGGAACAGAAAGCTCTAAAAATGGCCCCACAGCTGCAGTTCTAACTTAGAGCTAGATTAAGAAAAAGTGCTTTTTCAAATGCAAAAAATCTTAAGCAAAATGAGAGGTATAAGATTTCTTCCTCTTCCCACTTTCTTTTTTTTTTGAAAATGTTTAGTTATTTCAGTTTTTGAAAGGTACAAATTTAAAGGAATACTTGAAACTTGTAGAGAGTGACAAAGAAATGTGGAATTTTATTTTTGTGTAGATTTGCATTTAATACTTCTCTAGAAACCTTGACTGTTTTTATACTTTTTGTTTTAAAATCATGTATGGTGTAATATTATGCTGAACAGTGCGAAGCAAAATTTTTTATTTCTGTAAAAAGGAAAAAAGCAACTCAGAACAAGATTACTGAGTTGCAAGAACAGGTCTGTCCTCAAAACTAGTAGCAAGTAAATGAACCTATTGGTAAGCATACATTCTAGTATTTCAGGACTAATGAGAGCATTAATAATACTCTTGGGACTTGTGAGACTTTGCCAAACAGTTTTAAGAGCTTTTAATTTACATCACGTGGCAATTCCAAGGAATTCAGACTTTAAAAGGGTGTGTAAATCCTTCCGTATCAATGCAGAATATATTTTTTTTTGCATTTTTCTAGCTGTCCTCAAGGTGTCGTTATTGCTCCACATATATTAACCTGATACTCCTATAGGAGTTTGGAGATCAGCATTTGAATCATTGCAAGTTCTGGTGGAAAACACATCCTGTTTATTCTTAGAACTTAAAATACTGAGTGCTTGCACATCTATTTCTTATGCTTATTTTTATTTAAAGGATCATGAATGCCTCCAACCTCTTTTCAGAATTGGAAAATACTTCGATAACTTTCCTCAAAACCTGTAGATTTTAATTGGTACAGGATATTTTTTTTTCATAATGATGTTTTGTATGTTACATTTTCATATTTTTACTATTTCTTGCCAAATTTTAGCCTACTGTTTTCAGAACAAATAAAAAATATAATTAATAGCTTACAAGATGAAAATTATTTCATTCTCTAGTACTATGCAAAATGATCATTTACTTTTAAATGTATAAAATCTTGTGCTGTCCCATAAATGGATAACATTTACAAATGTCAATAGGAAAACACATCATTTAATTCTTCTAAAACTCGGTGTGTACCCAGGTAAGTGTCATGACTCTCTCAGAACAGAGGAAAGAGGCTTAATTTTATTTTGCTTGAAGCCATCATAGGAACAGTCACACAACAGATTCAGTGCTCCAAGTTAATCACTGCTTATTCCTAATTTCTCATTACAAAGCATAATTGAAAACACTTAGAGAGCTGTCTAAACAACATGTACAGTCACACTTGGTTAAAACCCTAATTTAATTGTGTTGTTAACCTAGATCAAATACATCGTTCACAATTATCAGCTCAGACAAGTGCTTGCTGGCAGTCTTGCTTCAGAAAGTGGCAGCAAGGAGACACAGAGCAGCAGGATTCCCCTTGGCTGTCAGCTGAACTCCCTTTTCAGCAAGGAGTTGTGTTAGGTGATAAACTTAACAAAGCTGAAGGGGGCATGTGTGGAGGGAAAGCTCTAGGGACTACATGGGAAGATAATCTAAATTACATTGTAGGCCCAAAATCTGTTGGCTAGTTTTAGAGGAGCTAGAAACATAATTACAAATTTAGTATACCTTGAAGATCAAAAGTATAAAGACCCTTGATTGCACATTTGTTCACAGGTGTTCATTCCATGTCAGAGAAAAATTAATTTATTTTCCTTCATTTAAGATCTGCCAACGGTAAAGCCACTCAGGTAGCAAAACAAAGAGGTGAGTGCTGCTGTCTAATGTAAGGGTGTGCAGACAGAGACTAGTCACACTTTGAAGAATAACTGAAAGTGTTTCTCAAATCAAAAATTACACCAAACTTTTCTTGTGTTAAATCTAAGGGCAATCATATACTTCAGTTCCTTGAAAAAAGGTTCCTATGTTTTTTAAGCTCCGGCAGCACCTAGACTGTGAAAACCTTTTGTGATTTTGATTTGTTTAATTATTTTCTAGAATGACTTCAATGTTTGTTTGCTGGAATTTTTTAGAAGAGAAGAATGCCAAGTTAATTCTTGATTTGTGCATGTACTTCAAAAGAGAAGTCCTTAACTCTGTTAAATTTTCCTCCATTCATGTCTTTATTATTAGAAAAATGGAGCATTACACTGAAACTGCCTTCATGTGCCTAGTGTGAACCACTTTTGCAGTAAAGTTCCTTACAGTCACAAGGAGGAAAACTGAGCTCTTGGCTTTTAGTTATTTTCAAATTCAAGACCATATTGTAGAATTAAACCTCATTAAATTCCAGTGCAATGATTGAAGGAGCCTATCTTAGCACAGTTTAGAAGTTCTGATTGCTTCCAGGAACTCTCCATATGTGTGCCAGGGATGCTTTTCTGCCTTCTCTATTGTCCTTTGTTTTCCAAACGTCCATGAGGTGGTGACACAGAGCTTCTAGAAGCATCCTTAGGCTGGATGCTCCACAGTCACTTAGTTTATTCACTTGTAGGATTAATCTCATGTTCCCCAGGAAGATGGTGAAACATTTTACAGGTGAGACACGAAGCCCAAGCTAGAAAGCTTTGCTAGGAACTACTTTGGCTCTGTCAGGGAGAGAATGATAGTGTAGCACACTTGCACAGCCTGAAAGTTGAGAAACAGTCTCAAAGTAAGATGAAAAATGTTTATCTCATCAAGTACAGCTAAACCACAGAAAAACGTGCTAACCACTGCCTCCAGCTGAGAAAATAACCCTTGGAAAGTGGTTTAGAATCTGAAGTCCAGGATAAAAACAACTAAGCAACAGATGAACAGAGAGAGGACATTGAGCAACAAATGAAGGTAATCAAGTGCTTATGTGACCAGAGGGATTGGATTTCTCCCACAATTTTCTGAGTAGATGCTGACGTAAAGGTGGGTATGCAAAAATTACAGTGTTGTGTTATTAGAATCCCGTGTGGGAAGATGGGGGAGAGGAAGGACCCCAGAGTCTACACAAGATTCTGCTCAGACAGGTAACTGCAGTGAGGAGTGGACTGTGAGTGTTTGCTTTTGTTCAGTTTTTTCCTGTTTCTCATGTAATGAACAAGGCAGTTATAGTAAAACCTTCTCAGAGGCTGTACCTTATGATGCAACAAAAAACAGGGCCAGCACACAGAGCCCTGGCAGTTTGGGCTCTGGGAGGTGGCAGAAGCCTGCTGCTCTCCCACAGCCCAGCTCCCAGGGCTGGGTTTGTGCTCCTGCAGGGAGTGTTTGTGCCTGCCCCTTTCCCACACACACACGCAGACCGCATCCATCAACCCAGCCTCTCCATCTCTGAGCCAGCTGGTGCTGCCAGAGCACATGCTCCAGTGGCACTGAGCTCACTGCCACTGGGAAAGGGAGCCCCTTGCTCTCAGTGGATGGGCTGGGGGAGCTGCTGGCCACACGCAGGAGCCGAGGGCCTGGACAGGCCTGGAGAGTCCCCACCTGTGCCAGCCCTGTGCTCCAGTTACCCTGAGGACACCTCCTGTGCAGGAGGGCTGCTGGGGGAGCGACGCAGGCAAAGCTCTGGGCTTTGCTTCAAGACAGGAAATCAAGGTGAAATGTGGTATGAGAGGCACAACCTGCACTGGGTAGTGGCTCTGAGCCACAGAAAGTGCTGAATTTAAGTTACAAAGGGAAGAAAAACACTACCATTGTGAGCTGTTTGTGTGAGCTAGTAAAGAAAGTAAAGTGAGTGGTGGCTCCAGACAGGTGTTTCATTAAGCAAGAAGTTGTATCTTTTATTTAACATTCCTCACAAAAACTCTCCAACACCAATGCTTATCTCTTTGACAAGGCATCTTGCTTTTGTAAAGGCCCAGGGATTTTTTGACATGGTACATACTACAGATTGCCTCTAAAAGAAAATCAGAAATTCCCTGAGGGTTCTACACAGCTCTACCACAGCTATTTTTCCATATGTAAAGCAACTGTTTGCCAAGGACCAATGTGCTGGTTTTGCACTAGGGAGAACTACAACAGAAGAAAAGGAAGTTTCAATTACAGAATACAGAATATTTCTATGTACATTAGGCCTGCTTCAGAAAAACCTCAAATCTTCTGATAAATATAATACAATTATTTGAAAGGTACATCAACAGAGAACAGTTTTATACAAAAGCCTAAGTCAATCTGTCTTTTCAATGCAAAAGAAAGAAACATGACTACAAAAGTACAGTGCAAGTTGATGCTCAAAGATCTTTCTAGTGATAAAAATTATTTAGGAAGGATATTTACTACAAGTTATAATAAAATAAAGCTTTAAATAGTTTTAGCTTTAAATAGTCATTTCCTCAGACTCAGAATTGTCAGCATCAGCAATGCATAATGTTACTAAACTTTCTAAAATTAAGGTAATAAATATTTTTCAGAGGAATAGGCATAGATCTACTTACAGCTGAGTGTCTCTTCAATCCCACATCTGTTTAGTGCCACGGCAGGCATTGCTAATATAGCCATAAGTGTGACTGTCTGACTGAGGGAAAAATAAAAGGAAGTTTATTTTGGATCAGTTTCAGCACTCAGATTCAAATTTTTGCTTTTGGAGATGAACCCCCCCCGCCCTCCCCGATAGCCTGACCTTGCCTGGCAGTCAGCTGGGAGTCTGAGCTTGCACAGGTCAGTGCTCCACAGAGTCCTTGGGGACGCCCTTGTGTATTTTCAGAGCTTCCCTGCAGGCTGTGCTGAAACTCTTCAAACGCGTTTTGCTCACTTCCGAGCCTCCTGCAGTGCATCCAGCTTGCTCCATTTCAGTAACATGGAGCCATTTGAGGTAATGAAGATGACATTTGTTTATGCAGCACTGCAGAGGCTGTGTGTCCCCAGGAACAAGCGCCAATTCAGAGCAAAGTGTGTGCAAGCGTGTGTGTGTGTGTGTGTGTGTGTGTCTGTGTGTGTGTGTGTGTGTGTGTGTGTGTGTGTGTGTGTGCATGCATTGACTCAAGTGTGAGATTCCATTCCCAGGCAAATCCATGAGCTGCTGATTTGGCAGCTGCTTGGTTTAAAGGAAGGAAAATTGGAGAAACAAGGATGATATGGCTATCCTGTACTAACTTTTTTGTGGGGTAGTGAAGCTGGTGGTCTTTATAATAGTGGTTTTTAGAGATGAATACGCAAAAAGTAAATTACAGGTGAGATGCAGAAGACTGCATGGCTTCAGAGCACTCCTGTTGTCACAGACTAAATCAGCACTGATGTCAGAGGCTACCAAATACATATTTGTCAGCTCTCCTGATGTTGCAATAGAAGTCAGTGTGCGTGTTTTCAACTGCAGAGAAAAATGGTAAAGAAATGACAATAGGAAGGTACCACTGGAAGACAGTGTTCTTGCCAAGTGCAGACATTTGATAAGAACGTTGAATATTTTTTCTTGAAGAAAAAAAGAATTAATAATTTTAATCCTATTTTAGTAATGTTAATATGGCATTTTGAGAATAACAATATATTCTTCTGTGTTTAGCACTATAGTTCCTTTTACTCCTGCTATTTTCTGAAATACTTAAATAAATTATTTTTAATATATCATTATGCCACTGAAACCACTTCAAGAATAAAACAGTTCAGTATCGTTAAGTGTTTCCTTTTTCTAGGCTGTTTTCTTAATATAATTTCTATTCAGCAATAAAATGAAATTCTGACTTCATATATTGATTTAACATAAATAAAATTCTCACAGAACAGGAATTCAATTTCTTAAATGGCATTAGTAAATTATTCCATAAAGAGTTATGTCTTCTTTCAAAGAGAGCAAGGCATTTCCACTAATAAAATAACACCTTGTTCTGCTCCACTCACATTGGAAAGACTCTTTCTGTGGCAGTGCAGGGCAGACAAGGCTCACAGCCCCCTCTCAGACAGCTCTGCTCTCGTCCTTACAGTCCAATTTGTTGAGTCTTTGACTCTTCTTTCTGTAGCTTTTGTTCAGTTACTGAACAGTGATCTCTTCCTAGCTGAATAATTTTATCAGCTTCCTAGGTTTTCTTCTGATTTGGAAGCAGCAGCATTTCACTGACTCGAAGAGCTATCTGTTTTTCACAACAGCCTTCTGTTTCCCTCTCCCAGCCCAGCCCTGTCCCCATGCTCCCTATCCCTTTTCCCCCATCCTGGATGCCAGGAAGCAGCTAGAGCTGTCTGCCCTGCCAGGGAAGCTGAGCCCAGCTCCAGGGCAAAGCAGGGGAGGGACAGCCCCGCATGGACACAGTCTCACTGTGCTCGAGCAGAGCAGGGCTGTGACAGCGACCAGCCTCAGTTGTGTCACAGTGCATGATTCCATGGGCCCTGCTTTACTGCCTCTGAAGAGTGCTGGTATTTTAGGTCTTGTATGTGTGTAGACAGAAAAACTACTGATTCCTGTAAAACCAAAGCCACAGGTACCAACTGAGTATTTGGACTAAAACTCCAAATTTTATTAAGAAAAAGTATTAGTTTGGGATTACCTGTGCAGGTAGAGGTGAGAAAAAAGCAAGTCAGCTGAATTCATTGGCTTACAGATATGATGCTTGTGGATATTTTCATTTGAGGCCCATTTCTACTCAGAGCTACATCTGCATCTTTGGCCTCTCTATTGTCTGGTCAGCTGAGGTTTTATTCTGAAAGTTCATCTTAGACAAGATAGGAAAGAAATATCCACAAAGTAGATATCTTGTTCTCTACATTTCTATCATGCAAGGATAGCTTTCTGATGGGATTTTGTGATAGCTACAGGTTTAGGCTTGCTAATTTTGAATTCCTAATTCAGTATTTCTAAAGTCATGAACTGTGCAGTGCTGCACAGAAATGCATTAAAAAGCACCTCATCTCATTTTCTGGTCTTTTGTTGAAGCACAAAGCTATATAATGTGATTTATAAAAGCTGCTGTTTTACGAGACAGCTGTTTCCCTCTTTATTGGTTTTAACGAATGGAAGAGTTGGGATACCAGTTACTTCTTTTTTCCTCATTGTGCCCAAACAGGGAGGAAAAGGTTTGTTGTCCTAACAGATGTATGTACAGCATCACAATTCATGACAAGCTACACTACAAGCAGGTGGTTAAGTCTGGGCTACAGTAAATTTTGGTCTTCATCTGTTTTGAGTTTTAAAGGCCTTGAAGCCTAGGCTAGTTGTAGTCTAATACAGAGTTCAGAGGCACAACTATGAACTGACAACATGTATGAAATTGTGGGATCAGCCCTGTTCATACTGGAAAAGTCTGTTCTGCTGTCATGGCAATAGCTCGGAAAATCAAACTGATTGTCAGCAACTGAGCACCATGAATGTAGAATGGTTGCGTGGACATCAGGACCCATTTATAAGGTTGTTTGTTCTTGTAAATGTCATCTTTGGTGCATACATTCCACTGCACTCTGTAGGCTCCTCCTCCTAGCGAGCCGCTTCCTTAAGCTGAAGCACAGCTGTCCTGAGGCCAGCAGTGGTGCCAGCTGCATGACAGGATGCTCCTGGCAGGAGGCACTGTGGGAGAAGGAGAAAGGCAGCTTGAACTGAGGTGGCCCCACACTCACAAAGAAATGCTCAGGAGGCATCAGATGAATGCCATTAGCAGCCAGTTCAATCTCTTCTCCCTTTTCCCCTCCAGAGTGTCTGGATGGAGTAGGTGGGTATGGTCTTCTGTATGTTTATGGATTTTTTTGCTTTGCTTTAGTTCTTTTCTGCATTGCATTTTTTAAAAAAAATGCATCTAGCACTCTATTTAAGCTTTTGCTAGTAGCTAAAAATATAAATAAATCAGGAGTTTGTTTAGTTGAATTCCTGGTGCTGCAAGTTTTTGCATCCAGCTGTCATTATGAATCAGTTATTTCTTTGCTCAAAACCATCAAGTATAACAGCATCCAAGGTAAATACTTAAATAAATCAAGTTTGATAAATTAAGCAGTTATAACTTCAGAAATCTAAGATAAATAGGAAGGAGAGAATATTTTTATAAGGTTTATTCAGGTTTCCTTGGCAAGACCTTGATCTACAGTAGACATCCCAGCCAGTACTTTCCCCTGCAACCTGACACTCTTGGCTGAGAGACATCACAAACACAACCCAGTGACCATGTGATGGTAACTGCTCTGAACAGCTACAACTGTGTGCTGATGGCTGCTCTGAAGTGGTTCACAAGCTGAGATCACATGTAATGGGCAGTTAGAAGGTAGCCTGGGTAACCCAGCCCAGGAATGAGAACAGGATATGCCTCCGTGGCAGGGTAGCAGGCTGTATGCAAGGAATAAATGCAGGTGTTCGGCTATTCTGCTGGACTCCTAGAATGGAAAAAGACACACCAGATTTAGAGAGGAAGACTTCTCTTTTTTTTAGCCAATTATATAATTTTATAGTAGCATTTAAAGGAAAAACTGCAGCGTGCAATAATTATTTCTATGGCAAATTAATTGAATAATCTGATAGGAAGGAACACATTCTCTCCCTTTGCTCCCTTGAACTGGTTCCCTACTTGCTGTCCTGTAAAACTGAAGCATAAATACTTTGTAAGGCTGCCTCTGATCCTCAAAAGATCAAATCAGCCTCTTCATAGAGGATTGAAATGTGCAGGGCCAGCAGTACATCCTACAATAAATATCTGAGCATCCATTGTTTATCAAGGACTAAGGAGAGCAGAAGGTTATATTAAAGAAGAAAAGAGCAAATTTTCCTGCTGTGAATACTTTGAGGTAAAGGAAAAACCCAGTATGTCAGGGTTCAGCCCTGGAAAGGAGAGCTCTTGAAACAGATGTTTCTTTCTGTCCAAAGAGGGGATGCTGTGACAGTAAGTGTGTCATCCTAGTCCTGTTACAGAGCATTTTAGATGACGCTAACCAGACTTTGGAGGGCAGCTGTTATGAAGCACAGCTCAAGAAACTGTGCTGCCTCAAGGCCTTGGAGCATCCTTTTTACTTTTATGTCTTGGCTAATGAATAGGCTGCCCTTTGGCAACTGTTATATAAGTGAGAGCTCTTTAAACCTAATGCATTTCACATTCTCTTGAAAAACAAGATTTTTGACCCAACAGGATAATGCGTAAGCAATTCCCTGAGTTATAGCTTTCTCTGTGTTTTCCCAGTGTGGGTTTTTGCTCCATAAAGCACATTGTGAGCATGGGGAAAGCAGTTGCATGGACAAACTGCTTTTGCAATATTACTTGGAAGTGTCCAGTGATGTCAATATGATCACAGCATTCTTCTGAGGCAGGACTCTGTCCTGTATCAACTGATATTAGTGGAATAATTTTAAATGATTTTGCTGTGCAGCAAGTTGGGATTTGAATAAGAGAAACAAGTATGAATAGATTATATTCAACATATTTTTCTCCTCAGTACCAAAGAAACTGATACTCAAAAATACCGCCTCTATGCAGAAAGTTTCCCATCTTTACTAAGCTTTCTTCTCCCCCAAACTAAGGGGAAAACAGGTCATCCACATAAGAATGTGCATCTGGCACACTACTTGCCTTGAAACAATTCAGTTCTTGGATTTGTTTCCCTGTAAGTGGAGGACAGATCTGGGTACACTTGTGGTGAACTCTGTTAACATTCATGTTCTGCTTCTTGAAGGAAAAAAAGAGGCAAAAATAATAATAATGTTTCAGGTTTTACCTGGAGCCCACTGTAAAACTGGTCCTAGGCCAATAGCAATCTAAGAATATGCTTTCCTGCTAATTTGGTTCACTGATAAGATTGCTTACCAGCCATACACAGGGGGGAAAACCTCTGTGTGGTTAGCCCTGGTTGCCTGGCAAACAGGCATGCAATTTGAACAGCCACTGGGAAATTCCTATTATACTGCTTATACTTTTTTTTAGAATCATACCCCTGTTTCTTTTTCACTGCTCTCTTCCTCTGCATTATTTGTTCCTTGGGATTATTTTTTGTGCCTGTAAAAGTTCAAAGCAAGAGGCAACCAGAATTTTCTCTTAGAAGTGGCTTCTGTTACTTCAGGACTGAGTTCAGTAGACTAAAAATTCACATGTAATTAAAAAAATCCCAAACCCCACCATCACAGATACAACTTTTGGTGCCTCATGGCTTATTTTTGGATAGAGCCAATTACATGAGCATAGTTGGAGGACACACAAGTACCTGTTACAGTGTCAAAAGCAGGCAAGTGTAATTAAATGTACTGTTCTGGTGGGCTTGAAACCTATTTGCAATCAAGCGAACCATTGAGCTTTTCAGCAGATTTGGCTTTCTCCCCTCGGGAGAGGTTGAGCACTGGGACAGCAGCCACATTTCACTGCTGCTCCTGACTGAGGCACATTGACAGAGACATGTGTGGGAGTTTACACAGGGTCCACTTGCACCAAGCCTTGTTCTGGCTAGGATTAATCTCTCATTTTTATGAGAAACTTCATAGTTCACTACCATTTACCCCCAAATTTAAAAAATATTAAGAATGTATTACTAAAGCAAATTTTTTTAATATAAATAAATATTTATTTAATCTTTGTTGCCATGTATGAGGAGAACACGGAGTTAGTGCCAAACCCTTCATTGGCCTCCTGGATGTACCTGATGTTAACACTTTCAGAGGAAAGGGGAAGTGATGATTCACCCACTGATTTGCAGTTTCTTTAAATTTCCCATCTAACTCAAGCAAAACTGCCAAAATCTTGAATGTTATTAGGAATCTGAGTGTATTGTACGTGAAATGTGAGATGCAGTATCTGACAGTCCTGCAGCAGAGCAGAGCACAGGAGCTCTCCAGCCAATGCCAAGCCAGTGCACTTGGAGCTCAGGAATCGGATGCAGCGTAGAAATGTTATTCCAGCAGCCTCATCAGAATTAATTAGCCTGGCTGAGAGGCAGGACAGATTTTGCTTGGGCAGACTGCACAGACAGAGCAGCTATAGAGCCTGGTACCTGAGCCAGTTTATTTGGAGCAATACGGAAGTGCTGTCACTGCTGAGAAAATTGTACTGGCTAAAATGGTGCCAGATCACACTGTTTATTAGATCAGTTGTCTCAATGACATATGCAGAAGGATGTATCTAAAACAGGTTTGCTCCTATGCTTTTCCTTTTTGGTGCATATTCAAGAGAAGGAGGAGCCTGAGTATCCTGCTTGAAAAACCTCTATGAATTCAGCAAAAAAGGTTAAGTTGTAGTAAAGCAGTTCTTTTTCTCATATGCAAGTACATCTATTAAGAATGGAAGTAGAAATAGGAACACATAGATCTCCAGGACTAATCTGTACACTCACTAATCTATAATAATTCAATTTTACTTAGTAGAACCCTTTAAATGAGTGTTTGGCAAACAGTATGCCTATATTTTATTCCTGAAGTCTACACAGCTAAGTAATAGTTAAGGATATAAACTCACATTCATTAGCTTCCAGGAGAAAGGAATTTGGAAACCTAACCTGATGTTAAGACCTTTTCAGGCAACATGAGCCTTTCATCTAATGGGGTTCTTGTGTATATGAGCTGTTATTGCCAGGCACAGTAACCCCTATGAGCTATGAGCAAGGACTGACCTGGAGAGTTATCTGCCCCCCAGGGAACTGGTGGAGGACTCAGCTCCTTCCTCTGCCCTTGTCTTTGGTCTGACTGTGGGCAAGTCACTGGGAAATAAGACACAAAGGCTATTTAGAAAGTAAGGAATATAATACTTTGAGCTAGGTGCAAGTGGTAAGATTAAAAAGATTTAAAAAAACATTGAAAGACTGAAACAAACAAGCATTTTAGAAAAAAAAAAACAAAACACATTGTTATGTGGCTTGTTTTGTGACAATTAAAGAGAAGGCAGGACAAAAATGTGAGTATGAGAAAGCATTTTATATACACATAAATACTTATAACTGATGGAATCAGTAGAGAGGCACTGCTCTGCTAGGCTAATCCCTGACTGCATCCTTCACACTACAGTTATTGCTTGATCCTACAACAACATCTATGTTCACGGGTGAGATTTCTGTATAGCTATATATGACACACAGCTGCTGCTGCTGCATTACAAAGTGCTCAGGGACAGATGCTGCTGTAGTTTGGCAGAGTGGGTACAGAATAGGAATTAGGACTTTCAGAGCTATCCATTAAATTTACATGTCTGTTTCATTTCAGTTAATGGAATAAAAATCCAAGACTGAAGATCTTAACTAGGAATCCCTGGAGAAATACAAGGTAAGATTTAGGTAGCTCAGAAAGGAGCAGATACTGTCTGCAGTTTTCTGTGCAAAACTGTGGTGTAAAAATTCCGTGTTACCTAAAGGGGGAAAAAAAAAGAACAACCCAGAAAAAGAACAACCCAAACATTTTTATGAGAAGCAGCACTAATGGGGAGACATGTTAACAGGAGTGCTGATTCATATCATTAATGTGGGCAGGCAGTAACCGTGGAGAGGGAAAAGATCTGTTGGAACTTGCTTTTCTTGAGAACACGCCTAAATTAAGAGGCTGTCAGAGACATGTGTTTCATAGTGCTGGCAACCCAGGTGTAACAAATTTCCAAGATGACTATTAGTGAGTACTAACAGCTAAAAAAGCACTTCTAATTTCTTGCTGAATATGAAGGCTTAACTGCAAGCAGGGACTGCAAGCAGAAGTGAAGAACATTCAGGATACACATGCAGAGTAATGGCCATTAGCAGGGAACACACAAATGGCATGATGGGGTCCAAATCAAGTGATTTGATTTAAGAAAAAGAACCAGGAATGATGAGAGTGGAAGGACTACCTCACACTTTCCTAGTGCAGAAATTTTTGCTTTCTGTGTCAAGCATTTGTCTTTGACACCAGATCTTGGATCTGGTTTGTTATGGTAATTCCTATCTTCCTTTATTCGCTTTTCTTTTGGTATGTTTTAGAATAATTATAATTTCCCTGGGGAAAAAAATACACATGATTTCTTACCACTTTTATTTTCTGAATGTTACATTTCTTTTAATTTATGGACCAGGTTTTTTACTGCAATGGAACCAAAAACTTGATAGGATTTTATTTCCTGAATGTGACTGATGCCTGAGAAAACTACTTTTCTATTTCAGTAGGGCTGCTTTGCGGAGCAGAAATTTGAAGAGTTTTGGTCTTCAACTTCACTAATCTCTTCTTATAGTTAGTGACCAGTGATCTGCAGTGGTAGAACATTTAAGCACATGACATAAAAGAAAACAACTGTTTGTGTATTTTAATAACTTTTAGGTATCTTCCTAGAAAAACATTCAGTCCTTTCACCTTGCTGAACTTTAAGTAAGGGTGGAAGAGAAAACATAAAACTTTTGATTCTAAACATTGAGACAAGGTTCAAGGATGTTTATTTTACCTATTGGCTTATTATTGGCAATATTTATCATGAAAAGCTTAAAGTGACACTTAGTTTGGCTACTTTCTTTTCAACAAGCAGTTCCACTCCTAGCTGTACTTATGGCATCTAAAGATGTGACTGATTCATGATACTGAATAGTGAAAAATGTTTCCTTGTACCTTAAATAAGTGTTTTCATGATGATTATATGCTGACCCATTCACAAGGCAGGGCATCAAGGCAGGTGAAAATGGTGCAACTCAGACATAAAAAATGGAATGTTCCCAGATCATATCTGAAATTCATGAAGTGCTTTTTCTAGAAAGCACTCTGTCAGTCACTGGTGATGGTAGCAGAACTCTGCCAGCCAGCCAGATCAGGTAATGTTAGCTCCATGGTAATCAGCCTTGAACAAATGCTGATAGACTTTTTTATTATTGCTTTTTTAAAATAATCATTCTGTAGTCCACACTTATGTATTTCTACAGGTTTTATTTATTTATGATTTTATTGATTTTATGTGTCTGATTTATAGTGTTAATTAATATTGTGGCTGGGAATTGTATGGAAATGCAACTTATTTAAGAACAGCATGAAAAATCTCTGAAGGACACGGGAACATTCATTCCCATGAGTTTTCCATCTGTCTTTCACATGATTGCAATATGAAGGAATCTATTGCACCTATCTGTGTTTTTTTCTGGGAAAGACAGCATCAGAAATTAAATTACAATCCACTGTGCTGCATTTGGATTTTCATGGAAAAATTTTGGTAGGGGGAGTGTGGGGTGGTGTTTTGGAGGTATCTTCTTTGAGAAGGTGCTGGAAGCTTCTCTGGAGCCAATGCCAGCTGCCTTCAAGATGGATCTGCTGCTGGCCGAGGCCAAGCCCATCAGCAACAGTAGTAGTGCCTCTGGGATAATGTATTTGGAAAGGGGGGGAAACACTGCAGTTGCATATGAAGAGAGGAGAAAGGAGTGAGAATATGTGAGAGAAGCAGCTCTGCAGACACTGAGGTCAGTGAGGAAGGAGGGGCACCCAAGCAGAGACTCCCCTGCAGCCCGAGGTGCAGCCCATGGTGAGGCAGCTGCAGTCCAGAGAGGTCCACGGGGAGCAGAGATCCATCCACAGCCCATAAAGGACCCCACACCAGAACAAGTGGATGCCCAAAAGAGGCTGTGCCCTCATAGAAAGCCCACACTGGAGCAGGCTCCTGGTGGGACCCGTGGCCCCACGGGGAGAGGACCCCACACTGGAGCAGGTTTGCGGACAGGAGTTTTGAACCCCCTGGGAACCCCCGCTGGAGCAGCCTGTTCCCAAGAGACTGCACCCCATGGAAGGGACCCATGCTGGCACAGGGGAAGAGTGGGAGTAGTCCTCCCTCTGAGGAAGATGTAGTAGCCAAGACAACGTGTGATGAAATGAAAGCAGCCCCGTTCCCTGTCCCCCTGCACTTCTGGCAGGAGGAGGTAGAGAAATCAGGAGTGAAGGGAATAATGAAGGGCTGGGGGAAAAGTGTTTAAGATTTTTCCTTATCCTACTCCAGTTTGATTACTAACAATTTAATTTCCCCTCCTCAAGTCTGTTCTGCCTGTCAGTGCTCACTGCTTAGTGATGTCTATCCTATTTCGACCCAGGAGACTTTCATTACATTTTCTCTGCCCTGACCCACTGAGGAGGAGAGTGACTGAGTGGCTCTGGTGTGCACCTGGTGCTCAAATAGAGTCAACCCACTGCATATATGTCCCATACCACTTAAAAAGAGTTTGATAATGTTGTCTCAGCTAGATAGACAGGAGAGGCCATCTGGGTCCCACTCTTTCCTCTAGTATACTCTCTAGATAACATTTGTCATGGATGACTGTTTCTGGTTTCAATGTCTGGCTTGGAGAGCCTCATGATTCCATGGCTATTCTTTTGGAGGGATCCACAAATCATGGTGTGACAGAATAAACTTATTTTTTTGCTGCAGGATACAATTTTATGCTGGGTCTGCCCTGCCCATCTCACAGAAGCTTTCTTCAAATAGCTTTTGCTCTTCAGGGTGTTTTGACCTTGAACTGCTTTGGGCACAACAAGAATAAGCAGCTGGAAAAGGAGGCAAAAGGCAGGCAGAGAAATGTCTGCTGTGAGCTCCCACAAGCAGCCTGGGCTGCCCAAAATGAAGGAAAGTCTTCACCTGCCCATGAGGAAAGAAGGCAAAAGTACATGGTCTTTGACAGAACTAAAAGCTCGATTGTTGCCAGGAGCTTTGCATCACTTGCTGATTGACATTATGTCTGCTGTTTGCCCATGGACTTTAGCTCCAGGACTTCTCTCTAACTCAGAGACAACAGCTCCCAAGCAGATGCACCAACCTTTGCAACATTCACCTCTGCTGCAGGCACAGGCAGTCCAGGAGAGGACTGGCAAGACACTCAGCCCCTCCTTCTGGACAAAAAAATGGGTCAGCAAGAAACATCTAAGTCAGGCAGGGGTCAGGAGGTGAGGCAGGATCAAGTCAAAGACTAGGAAAGCTTATGCAGGTTGGCTGTGGAACAAACACCATGCCTGATGTTCCCAGTGTGGATGTGTTTAGAATGCCTTGTGGCTCTGAACTCAGAAGTATTTTAAAGGGATTGCATTATCTATCCTTTCTAGTACTTTATGAAGGTATTTATAATTGTTGAATGCCAGGAGTTTGGGATTAGAGAAAACCAAAACCCCAAACAAAAAACCCCAAAGCACTTCTAAAAGTAACCTTTCTTTCCTTTTCAGTCTTGTGGTTTTGTGTCAGATGGATAACACAGAGTTAGCCATATTGCTATTTCAAACTGGCATGTTCTATTGAGAATTAGTCAGAAGCTACCCTGCAATATCTCCTGAATCCAACAGAGCTAATGCACATTTACACTAACATTACTGAGAGGAGAAATTGGCCATTTTTGGACATCAACAATTTCTAAGCAAAGAGATGTGTTGTATCTCTGATAGGGCTTCATAACCCCTCATTAATGAGATTTATGAAACTTGAAAACAGACTGCTGAGCAACAACTTTATTCTTTGCAGTCTGTGCAAGCTAGTGGTACATACCTTTTACATGTAATAACAAAAAACCTGCCTGGAGCACCTTTTACACTTTAGCTTGTACATGTACTGTGTCATAGTATTTTATTCTAATTTCTATCAGATAACTCTACTGTCTGTATACACGAGGAGTTTTTACAATGCTTAGTAAAGCTCTGAGTCCCTGAGACTGGATTTTTAGTTCTCAAGTAGGGCATTCGCTGTAATTACTTTCCATCACAGCATCCAACATTCCTTGTCTCCTTTGAAAATCCTAGCTGATTAAAAGTCTAATGCAACAGCTGTTTGTGATCATATGATTGATACGATATTCTAGACAGATGCTGAGTATTAGATGCAGAAACATTACTGCAGCGCTCAAGAAATTTGGAATTGATATTTTTTAAAGTCACAGTAAGACAGAGCTGCTAGACAATGCAGGTTCTTTGCAGACATAATTAAGAATTGGTGTAACTCAAAAGATTGATCACACCACTCAAAAAAACCGCCCCCACAGGCATGGTTTCAGGAGGCAAAATTATAAAATTATTTTCATGAATCAGAAAGTACTCTGAAAACTTTTAACAACTCACTATGCCTATAGATTACTACACAATATAATTTCTTTTTGCTGTTTAATATCAGAAGTGAACTCCCCTTTGTGAAAAAGCTTACTCGTTAGCTCCCATTAGCCGGCCACTATGAGAGCAGCTGCTCCTGGCAAGACCAGGTGGAGCACAAGTAGGGATGTGGCAGCTGAACGGTTTGCACTATGGGGGACATTAGGTTTTGTTATTGTCTTTAAGATATTAAACAATATCTTTGTGGTCAATCAAGGGCCTGCTGCTTGACAGCTCCAGCCTCAAGACATCTCAGAGCGCAGATCCTCACCCACAGCCCAGCCCCGAGCCTGCAGTGAGAGCTGCCTGGGAGAGGCTCAGCAGCACCCACTGGGAACACTGCTGAGGCTCACGGAGTAAGAAAAGAACCTGAGGCAGCTGCAGCAGAGGTTCGCAGCCCGGCCTGAGGCTGCAGCCTGGCCTGAGGGGCCGCTCCGGGGCCTGAGGGGCTGCGGCCGAGACCTGAGGGTGCCACCGGGGCTCAGCCACCCGCAAGCCCCGGCGGGAGCGGTACCGGAGCGGTACCGGAGCGGCCTGTAGCAGCAGCCTCTGTGGATGGAGGGTGTGCAGGCAGTGTCCCCTGAAGAGCTGCTGAGCTCAGGTAGGCTGCTCCTCGTAGCTCCTCTCGGAGCCCTGCCCTGCTGCCGGAGTATCTGCGTGGGTGGTGGGAGCAGGGGAGGGGAAGGTTTCCTTTCTCCTTGAAGAGAGTAGAGTCTGAGATTTTAAAGGCTCTGGCTTCACTCTCAGATAAGACTGCTGCTGTGTGTGTTTGGAAGAACCTCTCTGGTTAAGCCCAGTTTCTGCAGTCTTACCCCCAGGCTCTTCGCTTACCTGCCCTTGAATTTTGAGGATGCTGTAGCTACACGCACGTGTTTGACACAGGAGGCTTGGGCTTTCCAAGGGTGTGGACAGGTAAACTAGCAAAAGGTTTTGTCAAAGGAAATTGCAGGCTGAGGTGATTCCTAACGTGTTCATGAGGGAATGTGCCCTTATCTCCTGCATGTGCTCTTGGTGTCCCTGGTTGTCTCACGAGGGTTTGTTTTTCGGGTGCTATCACAGATCCTGAGCTCAGGTAAAATACTCATAAGCCAAACTGGGCTCAGAAAAGTAGCTGAATGTGTTTTCTTCAGTGATGTGTCTTTCCTTCTGGAAGGTATGTACTGTTGACTATCTAATTATACATGCAAATTTTTCTTGGTACTAGAAAGATTTTCTTTTTTTAATTTATATTTTTTTTGTTTAATTTTAAAAATTTTTTTCCTTACCAGTTCTACTTGAATTCAAAAAATTTTATCACTTCCCTCTGCAGCATGAACAAAGAAAGAGAATGTGCAATTACTTTATATCAGAGCTGCACCTGAAACCAGTTAGTGGCAGTTCCTTGGATTGAGGGTGGTGGGGAGGGGGAAGCAAGTTTATTCCAATTTGTGAAGTTAAAGTCCATCTATGGAATTTTTATAGACTGAGACTAAGGTCAAAATAAAGTTAAGAACCTAGTCTTGAAATAATCAAAACCTTGAATAGGTGGTGTTTATCCCCATCTTACTATTTTTTCAGGATGATCACTTTCTCTTGATAGAGGAATTTGGTTACAGAATTAACTAGTGAAGCAAAAGTAACATGGTAGTTACTGGCATAGGTAGGGAACTCTGAGAGAACTGCAATAATTTATGCTCTTGGCCATCAGTGTGTGTATGCCATGGGAACAAATAAAAACCAGCAAATGAAATAGACATTCAAAAAAGGCCTTGCTCTGTGTAACATGCAAGACAAACAACCTGTGTGTGCTAAATCTGTGGGTCTTTAATGTAAAACTTAAAGAAAATATATGTTCTTGGGAATCTACATTTATGTAGTGTTGAGCTCACTTTGGCAATTATGGGTTTTAAAAGACTTTTAAAGAACCAAATGCAGAAGCAGATAAATTCTTTTCCCGTTTAGCAGAACCTGGCATGTGAAAAAGGACAGAAAAGGGTTCTAAAAATATAGGGGACAAGGATAAAAACACCCAAATATACAAATGGAGTATTTCTGTATTTGTGAAAACATGTGTTTGGGACAGAAAGGGCTCTTTTTCCTCCATAACTCGTTAGTTTCCCTTCAACTAGAAACTGATTACAAACATACAAAATAAGTGCAGAGGAAATTATATGCATTCAGTTTGTGTCAGCATGCAAGCCCCTTCTAGTAAAAGAAGGTCAAAAAGCTTTAACCAGGAAGTTGAATCAATCTACCAAAACACACAAAAATAACCCCAACCAAATACCAATTAAACATCACGTATTGTTGTTTGTTATAAAGGAAAACAATAGATTTCGTTCATTTCAGATGATCTCAGTTACAAGCTAGCAAACGTGTATGAATTGCAAGTGCCCATATATTAATCAGTTCTTGTTATATCTGTTTTTAAGTTGCCTATTTCATTATATAAGTTGGAAATATTTTTACAGATTTCTAAACTACAAAATATTCTCAAACTTCAGCCAAAGTGGTACTCCAATTTAACTATGTATAGTAAGCCAAAAATTTGTTTAGCTGATCTATGTTGTATTTTCTTTAGGTATTTCTGCTTACATTAGTAATATAAGGTTATTACTCCATTAGATCACACTTATTTTGCCTTTAATACCAGGAACTAAGAAAACGGGCAGCTGTGTAACCTGAACAATATCACAGAGTTTGGGTTGTGTGATTGGAATAGTGTGATTGTAGTCGCTGTAAAGCCAACAGAGCAGTGCCTGTCTTGGGGTTGAGAAATCCATTGGGAAAAAAAGGAGGTCAAACTGTAAAATAACTTACAGGAAGTATAACTTCCCTGAAAATATTTGAATAAGTTCATTTTGGATTCTTCTGTGCTTCATTGGGATTATTTCCTTTAAGCATGGAACTGTTTAATTTTAAAATTACAAGCAACTGTAATTTTTACAGCTTGATGAGATTACTGTGGCTAGATGAAATACAATAAGTTTGGGTGTTGTTTTCTGTGTGGAGTATCTAGTAATTGTAAAATTCTCATAACACTATCAGGGTTGATTGGCTGGTTGATGATTTATCTGTGAAAGGAGCATGTAAACACCTGGGCAAACAGGTGGTGCCTCTCCTAAATGCATCTGCAAGGAGTGGAAAGGTGCAATGCAAGTCTGCTCTGATGAATCCAGGCACTTTGACTGCCCATTAGCATCTTCCTGTAGCTGGTCCCAGCTTCTGACTCAGGGCTGTGTGCATGTCTGTACTGTAAATCTATAATACACCACCTATGAAAACTCCAGTAGTTAAAACTTGAAAGGGTCTTCCTAAGAGCTTTCTTACCCTCTAGTGGACTAAATACAGCATGATGCTAGAACACAGATGAAAAAACTCAAGAGAAACAGAAGATCCACAGCTATGTCCCTATGGGGTAGATGGCTAAACTGAAATGAAGTAGTGTATTGCAAGGCTTGTGAATATGCATTTATAGTCTCCAGTTTATATATCTATATTCTGGTAGTATGGGTGCAGATGCACTCTGCCACAAAGTTTTCTTTATTGAGCAAAAGTGGGTTTTGAGGGAGACCTAATATTGTGTTCCTAAGGACAGATTTGCTATAAAGCTGAATCTGGGAATTTAAGGCATATGTTTGTTTATTAATAGTGTACTTTGTTCTGTGTATATAAAGAAAGGTCATCAAAAAGTGCATTTCTGATTTGTAGCTTGAAATTCTCTGCTAAAGTTTGTTTCTGTTCCAAATATCTGCTCATAAAGATATATGGGTATGTGTGCAGTTTAGATATTGTGAGATTAAACTCTCAGAGGCAAGCTTGGCTGCTCTGTTTATTAATGGGCAAAAGCACTGTCTGAAAATTTTACAATACAGATGTAGTTCTAGACAGACAGCAAGGCACCACTGTGGGGGCTGATTGCTCATTATATTTATAGATAAGCACAAAAGCAATGTGTGAAAGATTGCTTTAAGGGCTGAAGTTTTCTAATGTAGGATACAAAATACCAGTGGCTGTTTCTGAGAGCTGTTGTGAACACAGATTTAGAAATGGGACCCGTTTTTAACATCTGCCTAAAGGTACCAAGTGAGAATTATGCCTTCCTAAAGACCTTATTTTGAAGTTGTAACACTTCTTGTTGTGTTAGTGAGGACTTTCTTGATTAGCACCTTACTCAGAATGCCTGATGAGGAGCCAGTGAACCCTTAAATAAAAGTTTATCAGTATGTTGCATAACCTAGTATCTGGGGTTGCTAATAATCAGCTGTCCTTTGACTTGACCTAATATTTTTTTGATTTAAATAATGCTCATTTGAATCCTGGTGGGCAATTTGATGAAGAGCTGGCTTCCCACTTGACCAGTTCAACCCACCATGTATTTAGATAATACTTGAAAGCTGGGTGATCAGTGTTATATCTGTGTTTTAACAGTCATTTTCTTGCTTGGGAAGTTCTTTGACTTATCAAAAAGCAGTAATTTATTTTTTAAGAGGAAGCCTTATGTATCATTAAGTACGATTTGAGACTTCAGACTTTAATTTCCATACCCTAATGAACTTAATATGATTAATTCAACTTAGAAATTGAACTTTTTTCCTAAACCTTGCAGAGCATCAAAATTACTGTAGCTGATACTTAAAAAAACTCCCAACTTTATTTTCTCTTTTCAACTTTGCTTACCACGTGTACTTTTTAGCCCCCTATGTAAAGAAAGACTGGGACCATCTTTCTCTCCAGCAACATGTCAAAATACAGGCTTAAGAATAGTGTATGCCACAGGTACTCTGTTTCCAGAATTAGCATTCAGAATTTGCTATTTTCTCTTTTTTTCAACATGTCTATGACTTATTTGAGGTTCACAATAATGTCATCTATGTTATACAATTGTGCAGCTTCTGCTTACGAAGTTTTGGAGACCCTTTAGTCTGGAGTGCGAGCTGGCAGCTTTCTCACCCTCACCTCTTGTGGTTTGAGAGCTGACTGGAAGGTGAGCAATCCCCAGGGTGTAGAGGCACTATTGATGGACTGAAACAGTGGCTCTGCACAAGCCTTTCCTGTTTCCTGTGGGAGCTGTGATAGAGCTAAAGGATGCCTTTTAGCAATATCCTGCATCAGATTCTTTCAGGGTCCCTTTCATAAGGTCACTGCTTGCTGTGATCCCAGAGTGATGCTTTTTTTCCTTTTCCTTTGCAAATTTATTAAGGTGGCCTAAACTTCAAACTTACATCCTTAACTTCCCTGGATGCCCAAGGTGTTTGAGTGCTGACTTGCTCAGTCAGGGTGAGCTCTCAAATGATGCAGCTGCTCAGGTAAAACCAGTGCAGGCACTCTCACTCACTCCTGGGGCCACTCTTAGAGTTGCAGCCATGAATAAAATCAGTGTTTTAAAGATGTTATCCTGTGTCAGTTTGGAGAACCTTACAGCTAATTTAATGACCTATTATGCAACAATTGTGCATGATAAACTCTTCATTGTCACCCAGGTTTGTGTCTGACTTCTGCCAGGTTATGTACATCTTATTTGTAAGGATGTGTTAAGAAATTAAGATTTATTATATTCTTGTGAACCATTATGTGTTTTCATTTGCCACATAATCTGTACCTACAGTCTCCTGTTCGTTCATTCCTTAATCTTAAACCCCCAAACTCCTAAAAAAACCCCTAACTTCACACCCCCAAAAAGTGAACTACAAGTTACATTAATCAAGATGTAAATTCTAGTCTGGGTTTCTGATGCCAGTCAATGCTCTCTTCTGTCTTCCACTGTGCAGATTTAGTTGTTCTGTGCTTATATATACTCTCATTTGGCAATTTTATATCAAATATATTCAAATAGAATATTGACTGGGATATTACACATGAGGAAAAAAACCCGTTTCCAGAAACAGTGATGAACAGTATTATTGATCTCATTTCAGTTTCCAGATTTAGGGTAAAAATTAACAGCTTTGGAATGAGACAGAATAAGGTGGTCTTTTTTCCCTTTGTAGTGGAGAGCAAGCATCTCATGTCACCAGGTTTCCAGTACCTGAGCAGTTACCTGGAAGAAAAAAAACCAACTGGATCCGTAGAGCTAAAATAATGGATTTCATTTATCTAGTTTTCCATGATTGTTTTATTCCTGCTTGGAATGTTCAAAGATGGCTAAGTCATGTGTTCAGTTTTAACTCCTAAAACACTGGAAATCCAAGCCCAGACAGTAACTGAACAAACTGACAGCAAGTCTTCTGTGTTTCACACAGACAGTTGAAATACTCCAAAATATTTTTAATTTGCCACATTTTATTTCATTCTGTATCTAACACAGCTGAAGCCTGGTTTCCTTCTTGTGAGGCATGTTTCTGTACTGCTTCTTGTGAAAGATAAAAGCTTAGCTCACTCTCATAAGGACCAACTTTTTAAAATGAGCAAACACAGAAAACAAATTAATTTTGAGCAAGGTGCAAGTGAATAAAAGTGCTTCTCTATATTACTTAGTGCCATGCAGCCTCCCCTTAACCTTGAGGTTAAGGTTTAAAGGTAACTAGGTAGGTTTAAAGATGCTATGTTTTTGATCAGGCTACTCAGATTTTAGGTAGATTCCCTCAGGAAGGAAGGAAGAGACTTGCTTTCAAAATGCCTGGAAATTTTCAGGAGAGAGTGTTGTAATTAGTGAGAAGAGGGGTGTGATTGAGTGCCATAATTTATAGTGATATCTTCACCTTTCCTACACATTTTTCTTGGATTCTATTATGGTTAAATATTTTTTTTGTGTGTAGCACAAAATCCCATAGATTCTGGTAATGCCTCAGTTTGAAGGAAATTTGAAGCAGTGCAGAAAATGCTTTCTGTGTGGACACTGTCTCTTTTTGCTCATGTTCCTGTGCTTGTATGTAATGTTTATAAATTAAACAGACATCTATTTCCCTTTCCTCAATTGTAGCCCTTGGATCCAATGAAACAGCTTCTAGAATATAATAGCTTTTCTAAACAGGGAAGTCAAGCAGTCAAGCTTACTGGAGTGCAAAGTGTGTAGAGGAAGCAAGAAAGTGACTCAAGTCTGTCAGAATTTTGCAACAGGTCCCTGAAGTGATGGTTTCTCCCTGGAAAATTTTCTCTTCAATGGTGTCCATAGAAGATGAGTATGGATTCTGTCCCCAGCCTATCAGTTTAGTGTGTGACCTCCGACAACAGCTAATAAAATCCTAAAAAATGTAAAGGTGTTCTTTGTAATATAAACACTGCTTAGCAAAAAGCTTTACAATCCTCCAGTTACATATGTACATCAAAGCACAGATGTCAAAGCCAGACCTTTACAGTTCAGTGATTGAATTAATGCACTTGAAAGGAGGAGAGGGGAAATGGTTTCAGGACAAACCAAATCAGATGGAAGAAGGTGGGGCTTAGCTTTCCTATCAGTTTCTTTTGGGTGAACTCAAATACATGGTCTGAAGTTAATGTATTAATTTAAGAATTATTTTATATTTGCTCAATCTATATTAAAAGAGAGCTTTTTAGATTAACATGTATTTGCTTGAAAATACTGAATGAAATTAATCTGAGATCCCAATTTTTTCCCGTTTTGATCCATTGATGATGTAGTTTAGCTGGAAATCACGAAAGACTTGTTCTACTAACTGTTTTATGGTTAATGCATTATTTTATTGAGAGTGAACAGGACAGGGAAGTCCAGTTATACAAAATGCTTGGACTTTATTGCATATTTAAGTGCTGTTATAGGTTCTTTAAGATAGAGGATCTAAGGGAAGTATGATTTCTAAACCTGAGTTGCACTGGATTTCAGGTCTGTCCGTATAAAACAATACAAAAAATTAACTTGTTACTCAGTCTTCTAAAAATTTTCTCCAGTGTCTTGCTTGTTGGTGGGTATTGAGTTTTTGGCTCAATATTCTTTTAAAAAATTCATTGAGATACCAAATTACTGTCTCTTTCCTACATTGTGTACAGTAGTACTAGATTTGGGAGCATTAATTTTTTATTTCAAATAGAATTTTTTATGAGAAAAGAGATGTTAAATCTTTCAAATCATCAGAAATACCCACTGTCATTCTAATTTTGGAGTCTTGGTTATATGATAAAGGCAATATTCACACATACAAGTTGAAGGAGCTATTTTGATCCCAGTCATAAAAAAACCCTCCACAGGCTGCTGCTATATAAGAGTGTTTACCGAGCCCACGATGTGTGAGGACAGTTGGAAAGGTTAGTGCTGTGGTTATGTACTGAGTTTTCTACAGGACACTGCAAAGAGGAACATAAAAAACCTACACAGACTGTTTCGAATAGTGGTGAATACTGTGGTTTTGGCTCAACATATTTATGCCTTTCTAGTTGAAAGTAGAACATAAGTTTGCTAGAAGCCAGAAGATTTTTTTATGAACTCCAACAGTCTGGGGAAAAAAAGAAGTTGGCTCAAAGAAAAGACAGCTGAGATGAAAAAAAATTAACCCCCAGAAAAGAGATTTTCCTGCTTGTAAGAAAATCATAATTGCCTTTATTTTTCATGTGTTTCAATGTTTTTTCTAAGTTTTGAGGCAGAAAGCAAAAGCAGTGTGACTATGACTGTCTTAGGACAAAGCAACTTCAAAATATTTTGAGAGGATGAAAGAATTTAGCCAGGTACTTCTGTGACTTGTTGTCTAAAGCAGCCTGGATGAGGTATGTCCTCTTATGCATATAAAAACATCACACAGTGAAGAGTTGCTATAGCTTAAGTATAAATTGTGAGCATTTCTTAAAACAAAAGAAATGAGAAATCTTGATTAACCAAAGTGGAGAACAAAAATTTGGCTATTTGTTTAGATATGGCAGTGGAGGCATGGTGAGACATGGGATCAGCAGCTGAGCATGGGCATGGCTGTCTGAGCGTGTTGGCAGGAATGGGATGTTCATCCTCAAAAACTCCACCCAGAGACAAAACATTTCAATAAATAAATAGAGCAATGAAAAGTTTAAGGCTTTTTATCCTGGTCTGGCTACAAAAGAATTAATACTGATTTACCAGAATTCACAATGGATTTCTCAGACATTATTTTCCTTCAAAAAAGCCAAGTCCTTCAAATCTGAAAAAAACCCACAAGGAGGGGCAGAAAACCTGGTGGTTGTACAAGCAAGATGTATTTACATTTTTGATCCTTCTAACTCTCAGTTCCTATTGCAATGCTAGAATTAAGACATCTTATTTCAAGCAGAGTCTGTGCTTCATCACTAATATCTTATCCAGGGAGCAGGGGGAGCAGGACAGGTGTGTAAGGGAATTAAGGCCAGTGACATGCCAGATATTGCTGGTCTCTGGTCCAGTATAAACCTACCTTTGAGTGGACTCCAGTCCAGAGTCTGACCTGGAGCAAGACAATGGGGTCAGATTGCTAACTTAAAAAATGAGGTTCTGGAAAAGATGGGTAGCTGGGTTCATAGGGCTGTTGCTGCAGAGGTAAGCCCAGCTGACTGTCATTATGCCATCTTTGTCTACCAAGGGGATTAATGATTATGAGGGGCTGTTATCAAATATGGAAGTGAGCAGGAAAAGGGGTAAAACAGCTGCATGCCAATTATTGATTTTCCTCCATTGTCCTTTTTCTGAGACATTTGTTGGCCTGTTTTCCCCATTCCTGCAAAATGTCTCACCTCCTTTTCGTTGAATTATATTTTTTAATCTATGTGGAGACACCATCTGATGCTTCTATATTCTCTCTTAAGTTTTTTTTTTTTTCAAGTTTTCATTTCACACAACCATTCTAAACTTTTTCTTACTGGAATCTGTCTATAAAGTGCTCTTTTCTTACCTATCAGTACTACAGTTCCTTAATCCTGACCATCCCTCCTCCCATTCCTACCTGACCTAACCACACCATCATCCACCCATGCCACCGGTATCCACAGTGCCTGTGTCACTCAAACACATCCTTGCTGTCCCAAATTGCAGGCAAATTGTCCCAAATTGCCTAGGGACCAGCAATGATACCTGCAGGCTTGACCATGGGACGTGTCACTTGTTCTATTCCGCTGGAATGTCACTGCAGTGTGAAAGTGGGACATGCATTTTTGTTTACAAGTCTTTCTTCAGTTATGGTATATTTCTGCTCAAGCAGTTTTTCCTTTCTATGGCCAACTGTCCTGTGCTGACAGTGTCAATCATAAATGAAACTTTCAAATTTCTCTCGCAAACTTTTTTCTGAAAAAATGCCTGAAAGATGTGCTTCCAAGGAAAGATTGAAAAGCTTAGTGGAGGACTGATGATGATTAAGGGGGACCAATCTTTTGCATCTTTAACAAGTGGGAGCAGGGTAAGGGGAGTCACACCATTGTCTGTTTGTTGGCTGAAGTCAAAATTGCTTTGATTAATAAATGGTCCAACTTTTAAAACTCCTGGAATGTCAGAAGAATGAGTTGTGTTGAAGATTTGTAAGGAGTAAACTGTAAAGTTTGGGATAAAATTTTGTAAAAACGGGATAACAGGTCTTGCAGAAAACAGAGAAACAATAATGTAGCCTTGTACTGGTAAGGTTCTTAAGTTAAGAACCTTAAGTCTTACAACTTAAGTTGTAAGTTATTTGCCTTCCAAATAGAAAGCTAGTAAGTGTGGGTATGCAAAAAAAAAAAAAAAAGCTATTGAGTGGGGGTGTGCAAGCTTCTGTCTCAAGTCAGGACTATTCAACAAGTTCACTGAGAACCTGATGTTGAATTTGAGCGTCTTGGCTAGCTTTACAATTAAGGATAAAATCAGAAAAAGGGAGCTGCAAGTATAGTATGTTGGGGAAACATATGGCCCTTCCCCCATCTTCCATGGACTAATCTTTGGGACAGTCATATGCAATTAAACAGCAGAAATTTGGTACTGCTCACTTGTGTTGTAAAACTATTTCTTTTCACATAATCAAAATGCTTCTATCTTTATATGGGCCTGTGAAGATCTAGTAAATTTAATTGTCCCAAACTAATATTATTTTCGTGGTACCTTTTTCTCTCCTTTTAAGAGAAATCCTAAGAAATAGCGAGGTGATGTAATGGTTAAAGAGATGGCAAAAGAATTGATACTAATGCTTGTCCCAACAGGAGAACATTTCACATCTGTTATTTATGATGTGAAGCACCACTGGGGATAGCTTCAGTAACTATGTACATAGTAATACCTTTAATTAGACTAACAGAATAAATATTGCACACAGGCTTTAGGGATCTCATAAAAGCTCTACCCCTGATGGAGAGGAAATTGGTGCAACCAGAGAATGATAACTGTAGACTGGGAAGATCACTATCTCCTAACTTCTTGTGCAGCGAGATTCTTGCAGCACTTACGGGTAAACTTAAGGTTCACCTATGACTTTTCAGACAAAACCTTCCTATGAACTTGAAAAGCTTCAGAGTAAAATTTACTTGTCAGTCAAATGACAAATGTCAGATGAACTTCTGCTATCACTATGCTTATATTTAAGATTAAAGAAAAACCAACCCAGTTCTCCTATAAGTACTACAGAGATTAGTTTATTAGAGCAGAAAAATATCTTTACCTGAGACTGTGCTACCTCTCTTCTGGGCTGCACTGCCTGAGGTACAGAGCTGAAGCTTGGGGTATGAGGCTTTGAAGTTAAAGCATAACAGGCTCTTTGTTTTCTATGTTTTCCTTGCCATAAAGAGCACATAACTCCAGTGACAGAGTTCAGTGAATAGGCGCTTTACACGGCTGCCCAGTGCAACACCTGCTGGCAGCTGAGTGTGACACCGCTGCAAACCTCTACCTATGGCACAGGAGAGGACACAGAAACCCCTTGTTCGGCCTCATGTTTTATAATAGTCAGAAATATACTTGTGGTGGGTTGCATTTTCCTCCTTGAAGCCAGTTTTTCCATGTGTTTCAGCCAACGCAAGACCTGCAAACAGAAAGAAAAATTTTCCAGTTCAGGACTTTAGAAGTAACTATGGCAATGCTACAATTGGATTGTGACATCTTTAGCTTGTGGGGCTGCCTCAGTGTTTGTAGTGGTCTACAGGCATAGGTGGACAGGGTATTTTAATAATCTGTGGCCATGGATTGTGCCTTGTAGCTCGTGTCTGTCTTGAAATAAAAAGCCAATGGTTCAGTCTCCAGAAGTAAAAACAAAATGGGATTTTAAAATTGGACCTTTTTGCACATTTGTCACAAATGGAGACTCATATGAATGCTTATTGGGGCAACAGAACTAAGGTAACAAAAAGCGAATAGCATCTTGTGGATGCAGACTGTCTGCTCAAAACATGGAATACCAATAGCCTCTGCTTTTGTGGGGAAAACAGAGTTACCAGACTGACTTGAACTTGTGTTCTTTGTGTTCTTATCATTTGCATGCCTTGGTCCATTAACATTACTGATTATCTTCTTACAGTGCCTCTCTAAATTACCGTGTTTGTGGATTTGGTTGTTTTAGTTTGGTGTGTTGTTGGTTTTTGGTTGTTTTTTTTTTTTTTTTAATTAAAGTCTGTTTGTTCCTTGAAGAACTATGGGCTCTGCTCTTACAAAGAGAACGTCTTGTAGTCCCTGCCAGATCTTCTTCTGACTTATTACATGTTAATTTCCAAATACAAGATTTGAAAAAGTGGCAAAGATATGTAGATGCCTCTGAGCCGTGTTTGATATGAAATAGTTTCTTAACATTCCAATTTTATGCCAAGAGTTAATAATTTATCCATAAAAATTCCACATAAAGTGAAAATTAATGTCCTTATTTTGCTGTTTAAAATTTTATCTGAAACAGCACTAGTGGCTATTGCCTGAGATGCAGGCTAAAACCTTATTAAAAGCTGAGCATCTACTGCAGTATTTCATTCTCTATTTAGTTTTATTAATAGTTGAGTGCTTTCTTGGTGGGAGATGTTTTGTTAACCATAAGAAAAAATTCTATACACGTATAAATAAAACTTGGTGAAGAAAAGTAGGTCAGTCCTTCAGTATGGCTTTTAGCTATGTCTTAAAGATTTTTCTCTGCAGTGATTTGCTGATCCAGTTATTCTTAATATCATAATCCTTAAATTTATAATCCTCAGTGATAGTTAATGATTGCTAACATGTATAATTTTCCTCATCCAGTGTCATCAGTGGCAGTGATACATTTGGTCACATGTTTGTAAGTGGCTGTCTGTTTCAGAATCTGGTTATTTAAAGTGTATCTAATTTAATTACCAAACAGTGAATACACTGCCTGCAAAAGTCACTGACCTAAATGTTGCCTCTAAGCTTTTGAGCGTGGCTGATAGTGGAATGATGTAAAATGACATGAAAGCTGAAAACATAATTGCTCATTGTGAATCCTTTTTTTCAGTAGCTAACATTATTCCAAAGATGAAAAGTGACAGTTATATATTTTTGGCAACGTTTCCCTGTAGGAAAGGAGCAGGCAACCTACTTATTTTTTCTACTGTTAGAGCTGTCTCAAAATTATATTCATAAGAAGTTTATTTACTGACATTATAGACTGAATTTTTGAGCAGTCTGTACCCAAGTACTAATTCAGGGCTCTTATAGTCTAGGTATGTAGTCATGAAAAATGAGCTGTTGGAGGTTTAGCCACAGAATATCACAAGATTATTTCTAGGAGCAAATTCTGTGTCTTGGGAATTTTTAAGAAAATTAAAAAAAAAATAAAAATGAAGCATTCAAAATTCAGATGCTGCTTCTGAATATCTGGCTCTACAAAACTTAAAAATGCCATCTGGTGACAGCTTTACCTTCTCTACAGATTCCATCAGACCGCGTGTGTGTTGTTCCCGTTGCTTGCAAATTTACACTTTTAGCTGATGGGAATTGTACATATGTGAAAGCTTGGAAAGCAGTTACTGAGCAGCCTTATTTCCAAAAGAGCTGATAGAATGTAGCAGCCAACAGTCTTAAAGTGAACACAGAGCCTGAGCTCATATTGCAGTGTTCTGTGCAGGCTCTGTGTTCACTTTAACAGTGGCTCTTACAGCTTATGATGATGATGAAGGTACATCAACTGTAGTCAGCTCAAGAACCCACCAATCTCTGGCTGCCACGCAGAGATACCAAGTTCTTTTCTCAGCAAGTGGGGAGGGTCTGCCTGTTCAACTGTGGGTCCTTCTCTTCGAGGAGGATAGTGGCTCCAGCACCTGTGAGCTCAGGTGCAGCAAGCTGCTAATGCGATCTTACTGATTTGGGATCCAAGTCAAAAGAGAAAGAAAGCAAAATAATCTCTTTTGATAACTACAAATAGTCCTTAGATCATGGTCTATGATTTGTAGGCACTTTGATTAAATTAATTTTTAGTTTCAGTTCATCAAAGGCTGGTATATCCTTCTGGAAAATAATTCTGTTATGAGTATCCTGAACTAATCTGATTGTGTCCTCACAGAAAATGAATAAGGTATAAAGACTTCTGTTTTGGGAAAATATAACTCTGGTACTCACCTAAGCATAGAGGAGCCATTAGTGATAGATACTGGTATCTATCCCCATTAGGGATAGATACTGCTAAGTTCAAGCAACAAACCCTTCAAATAGGGATGCATGTCTCAGACTTGGATTACTCTTCAGCAATGCTCCTGACAAATTAGCAATAGACACAGTAATGCCTTAGAATCTCAATACAAGGTTTAAAACAGAAATCCTGTTCCCATATAGATAGGAATCTATATAAGGAGAAAGGAAACGTAATGTTTTGTTCAGTTTTGGTTTGGTTTATTTTCCTCCTGCAAGTCTTTAGTGCTTGTCTGCACCCGCAAAAGGCATTGATGGGATCGGTGGTGTAGCAATGGAGAGATGAAGGGGAGGTTTTCTTGTTTGTTTGGTTTTGTTTTTAGAATTCACCTTTAACAGTCAGTTTGTGGTATTCACTTTGAGCAGGCCTGTGGTTTGGTTATCTCACTCTTGATACACGTCAGCTAGTTCCAGAAGGCACTTCCAGTCAGCACTTACCAGCATTTGTACATGTACCTGCTGTACCTAAATTGTGCAGAACGTAAATTATGTCTTGTAAAGGCTGATACACATCTGAAGTCCATATGTAGCTCTAGGCCAGAGATGGATGCCAATAAGCACCCGAAATAAAGAAGCCCCTGGGTACTGTGACAGGAGGTATTTTAAAGGATGTGATAATGTTTTGCTTGGATTTTTTTTTTCCCCAAATGTAACCAATGAGTGGCTTACTTTGCTAGCTCTGTCTCAAAATAATGGGAAATGATGGAAAGAGCACAACGTGAAGGGAGAGAGAGGAAACAAGCTGCCATTGCTTCAAATATGTACACTTGTGCTGTGGGAGCCATCGTCAGCCAAAAATAAGCTGTGAGCTCTTTCCCACCCACACAGCTCAAGCTTCATGAAGCGAAGGAGACTGTCATGTGGTGGCAAAGACCAGATTATCATAATGTGGGTGAGATGTTTCTGCCCAAATATACTCTCCTGCCTGTTGAGGTCTGAAGCTCCTTATTTGTACCTGCAAAGCAGTAATGTGCACCAATGAAGTAGTGAAGTGTACAAGTGCTGTTTGTGTGGGGCACCCACAGTTTGTCTGTGGGCAGAAATGCTTTCTCTGTACGTGGAAACATGTGTTTTTTCAAGTACATGTTCTTTTGTTTCTCCTCTTCCCCCTCCCCCCAAGAGTGACATCCACCTCTGCGTTTTTCCCTTAGTGTAGGATGTGTGGGACCATACTTCTTTTACAGTTCTCTTGTGTGTTGGCTTACCAAATCCTCAGCTTGTACAAACTGGCATAATTCCACTGAAACTGATAGAAGTAAGTTGACTCCAAAACCAGCAGAGAATCTGAATTCATTAGGTAGCAGATCATGATCCACATGAACTTCTGGAACAAGCTACTGCAATTGTTTTGGGGGTGTACAGAGATATTCCTGGAGCATCTACAAAGATTTCTTTTAAGACTTTCTGTAAGCCACAGCTGGATGCTGTCTTTAAAGTAATATAGGTTTTTTTACTCCTGTTTTCTCCTACAGTAATATTCTGAATGCCTCTCAAAGTTCCTTTAGTTTTGTTATCCTTGTAGCACTTTGTGGCCTCCCTGAAGACTGTTCACTGTCCCTGTCTGTAGGAGAACCTAATTTCATCATGATGTCTGTCAGTGTGGTAACCAGCAGCATATTGATACTGGGTGAACTGGATGGCAGTTAAATGTAAATCTATTGTCATGAACTCTAGGCTTATTATGGCTCATTGTTTGGAGGCAAGCACAGTAATTAGCACAGGATGTACTCTATAATAATTAGGAATGTTTTACACATCAGATGGTGATGTTGACTTTTGAGGGCAACCAGCTGGACTCAACTCTTACTAGCTAAAACAAATACTTTTGTATTTCTTTTTGTTTCAGTGTTTCAAAATGCCTGTGGTAAATTACTTTAACTGTTTAATCACCAAATAATAGATTTATGCAATCAATTAGCTGAATAATATGATCATTGGGACAAGTTGCTGATACCCAGAGGTGACACTGTAGCTGAGATACACAGTTTGTGTATTTTAATTTCTCTTGAGTGCAAGGTGAAACTTCTACTATCTTGAAAGCCAGGTGCATGTTGCTTTCCAGCTTTCTCTCCTCTTTATCTGATCTGGTATTTGAACCTTCTGAACCCTGCTATCATAGATTTGTGGTGTCTGGTCCATTTTTGACTTGTTATTCATCATAAAGATGTAGTGTGACATTCCTAGTGGAGAAAATAATGACTATTAAAAGAAATCCACAAAAAACCCCACAAAAAAACCCCACGACCCAGAAATTTATATCATCAGGTCTCATTATAATCTCTTTGCAAACTTGTTAGATTAAAGCAGATTTGTTAAAACATCAAAAAATTTAGGGCTACCTTGAAAGCAGCTGTAGTTCATGAAATAAATTCAGGAATGATCAGAATATGTACCATGGACCTATATTCTGTCTGATAGTTAATGCAGAATTTGGGGGCTTACTTCTGATTTACTGTGAAAGATGGACAGTTTCTATTCTAACTCATGCCTTGTGTGGATTAATTTCTGTACCTGAAGCTTTCCCTAAATTTCTCGTGTTAGTTCATATCCAAACTGAGGGGAGGGTATTTTCATTTCTAGTGGCAATGAGAAGGCAGTCTCATAAGAAGATGTAAAAGCTGGGCATTTTATTATATCATATATTAGAAAGCTGTGCAGTTTGAAGACTTGCCCTGTTTCCTCTTCAGATCAATAATTGCTAAACTCAAACATAAACCTTCCCTTAGGTGCATTTGTCAGACCTATTTGTATTCAGTGTGAGATTACTGGTTATTATGAAGTGAAGGCTCTACCACAGCCATGGAAATACTGAGCTTGTAAATACCCTTTAGGTGCAGACAGTACGAAAAGTTAATCATTATGCTTCTGCTGCCTCTTTTGCAGTTTATACTCCTAAGGTAATGTGGAGGACATGCAGTACAATGGAAAGTTAAATTTTTTAAAATTAAATCATGATAGCTTACTGCTTGCATTCCAAGTTCATTCCCACTACTATGTGTTACCATGTATTTTCTGACACTAATTTTCAAAACATTAGTGATTTGGGTGGGGGGGAAGGAGGAGCTATATTTTGAAAAAAAAATCTCTTAAGTTCAAAAAACTGCAAGTGTTGCATTTCAAGGGGATGAAATAATCTATTTTAAACTAGGAAGGAATTTGTGGACACTGTATCTATGGAATAATGTCAGATAAATTTAAATGTGTTAACTGTGTGGTGCCATTACAAATGCTTTTTTTGGCTGAAAAGGATCAGTGATTACTTGTAAAATAAAGAGACATTAAATTATTTCAGCTAGGCCTGGCTAGGCTCTTTGGAATGTGGTCTAAGTTTCTGGCACTTGAACTTAAGGAGGATGTATGGGAATTAAAAAAAAAAAAAAAAGTGAAGTTCAAACAAAATCATACAAAACTGAAATAAAACTTAAGGAAAGATGTAAAAATTATTCTGTAGTGTGTGTCACCATGCAACTGCTTGGAAAAATAATTGATTACCATTGTAACTCTGGTAAGTAAAAAAGACATACATTAATAAGGAAAAAAAAGGTGGCTGGCAAGAAAAAGAGGTATTTACATGAGGTAAAAGTCAGGATTGCAAGAGCCTTTTTTTTTTTTTTCCCCAGAAAGACATGGTTGGAATCTAAAATTGTCTAGATACTGCTTCCATTTCAACTATAAATGACTTCTATACTTAACTCTTTAACTTACTGTATCACTTCACCATCTGTAAAGCAAGAGATGTTAGTGTGGTGGTGTCAGCTGTGCCAAAAAGCAAGTCTATCATATTCATCCTGCCATGGTCCTGAATATCACAGACTATTTCTATCACAGAAACTCTTTGACTTGTAGTTTTAGAGATAAAAACCTTTCTGTACTTGCTAAGGAGAAATTATAGAACTAATACAGAAGCTGTTGGTCTGGATATTTAAAATCATCTTATGCCAGAAGCCAGGGAGAAAAGAATGAACTTAGAGGTAATTAAAAAACTCAACAATTCCAAACTTCATAACAAGCCCTTAGTACCACCTCTGCTGTCCTCAGACATGGTGATCTGCACACTGGGGAACAGCAACTGATCTCACATGGATGGGAAGTGCGTTCCCTCTCCTCTTCCTCCACTGCTGTAAAAGCAGTGCTCCTATTATGTCAAGGTCCATCGCATTTACTGCAACTTTGATATGCTTGACCTAAAAATATTGCTGTGAGTGAATTATTTACAATGGCACTGAGGAGCAATTTTTTAGAATGTTTCTATGGCCTGTGGGCATTGTACTGAGTACATATGTATGATATTAACAAAAAACATGAAAATTACTATGAAACCTTTCCACAGTATATCACAGTTATCATCACCAAATTGGGATTGTTCTGTGGCTTTACAGCATAAGGAAACATATGTGCAAGCCAGCATTTCTTGTGGGTTTGGAATAATAGTGTCATTTTCCAATGAATATTATTAAATAACTAGTCTGTAGAGGTTGATTTCAAGTTGTATGAAGCACTATATATCTGTGCACTAAGGAGTAATTTTTCAATTTCTATATGAAAACACGGTGAAACTCAAGTCACTGATAGATTCCCATTCTAGGCATCATTAAAAAGACAACTTCTGAAGATTCTCCTCTTCAGAAACCAGTAAAAACTTGCAGTCCAGGTAGAAATATTTGTTTTATATTTGTAATGAGAGTGGTCTATCTGTGCCTAGGTCAATGCTGGCTGAGATTCCTGCACCCTGGCCTAGTAGGGTATGAATAGCTGTTCTTCCATTAGCAAGTGTATGGAATAAAATGATGATTGAAAGCAAGAGAGATGTGTTTTTTGAGGTAAAGTACTGCATTAGAAAAGGATGTAACTTTCTTTTTCTTGAAGTCTGTCCCTCCTCAATGTTAATTATTGAGGCATTATCATTTAGTAGAGAAAACATATATACAGAAACCACTCATGTTCCAGGACGTTCTCTCCAGTGATGAGAAATTCCAGATTCTTCTGTTTTGCTAAGTATTTTCTCTATTAAAAACACGTAACACATCTATAACTAGCATTAGTAAGTGTTTTGTGAAAGTAAGAACTGGTTTTTAAGTTTCAGTAAAGAAATTTGTTTTGTACCAATAACACACTAACTACAGCTTAATTTGAAATTTTTCTCCTTCTAGACAGAACATATACCTTTGAGTCTTGCTTTTAATATGATCTTTATCTCCCTGCAATATTTAAGTCTGTAGTAATTCAAATTCCCATTTTTGTAGAAATGGGTAAACCTAAAGATACAGGCTTATCTCTGAACAGTGTTGCTGAGAAATCATTTATCCATGGCAGATCTTCCTTTTAATACTTTACTCTTCTGTCTCTGACCATGATATTATTCAGTGAGCAACAGACCACGTGGGGGGTTTTCTAGTAAATACTGGAATGAAAAGAGATAATTTTCCCAAATGCCAATTTTAAATCATGTCCAAATAATTTCAGGATTTATTTTGTTAGTGTGGTTGTTTCTTGAGGAACTGTGGGGTGAGGCATGGGGGGTGGTCTATAAATACTAGTTTCACATGTGACAGAGGACTGATCTCTTTCATGATTGAAATACATTTCTACCATTTAATTATACTGATAACAGTTAAAGAAATGACTATAGATGTATTGTCCCATGATAGCCTTGACACTTTTATGGTGTTCAGTTCCTACTGTGAAACATGGATAAACCAAGCAAGCTCAATACAAAAGATAACTTGTGTGACTGATGTGCTGAGGAAACTTTGTAAATAATTAGCTTAAAGTCCTGTTTATAAGCACTCCCATAACAAGAATTATATGAGTGATACGATGATATACTGTGAGTTTTCCTGATTTTTTTTAAGCAATTCCTATTGCAGAGTAGTTGAGTTGCACTGAGTCTACAGGCTGAACTTACCTTGGATGACTGTGTGAAGTGAGAAATGTAGACTGGTCCTTCTGTGTGTCTGACCACGTTAATTTAGGGTTATAAAGAAATAAGGACACAACTGTGAGCTTATTTACATTTTATTTTCTTATTGCAAAACTCAGAGCATGACATAGGTACTCAGTTTGCAATTTAACAACTTTACAATTTAACTGCTTTTCCATTATTATTTCTGGATATACATTTCTCTGTCATCTTTCAGACCCCTAAAAATAGCAAATGCAGTAGTATTTGTGTTCTTAAAATCAGTTTCATATAAAATTAATTAATATTTTTGACATAATATTTTTATCCATAACTCTTAAATCCCATTTGTTCCCAGCTGTATATGTCATGACAAATATAGAATAAACTTTTGAACCCTTCAACAGTGCCTAGTTAAATGACAACTAAATATTCTTTCCTCTTATGTTAGAGTCCTTAGGAGTGGATATACTGAGTGTCCTGTCCTGTTATTTTTTCTGCACACATACTAAATAAGAACTTTCGTATTTTCAGTGGTACTGAAGCCTGTGAGGACAATACCCCAGAAAAACGCAGTGGGTTTTCTTTTCCAGTCAGCTAAGTTAAACACACTCAGAACCAAACAAGCAAAATCTGGATACCCCCAACTATTTTTCTGACCAGAATACTGTAGCTCAAAAGAAGTGTTTGCTTCTCACTATTGCCTTCAGAGCTGCTACTCCTCTCAACGGCAACTGTACAATGTGAGGCCACAGTTGCATTCATTGTTCAGTGAGCTTGTCCACATAGTTAAACCCACCGACAGCAATGAATGTTGATTGTGACCTTTTTGTAAAGCTTGGCAGGGTGAGGGAGAAACATCATATGATGGTTAGGTTGCTATCTTCGGTGTTAAGGCCTGAAAGCATGAAGTAAGGAGGAGGATGGTTAGCTGGAGGGTACAATCAACGGTCGATGGTTTTCACTTTAATTCCAAACTCACCGACAGCGTTGAATGTTCACTGAAGCAACCACTACAACAGAACTCCATTGACTTGACTGCATCCTCAAATGTCTGAAAGTAGGGGGGGGAAAAATCAAAATTCACACAGTGATTTCAATCATACAGATGATGCAACTTCAATCATTTTTCTCTTACCGACACCAACACCCTTCTCTGCCCATCATGTTTCAGTCTTTCTGCAAGGAGCTGGTAGTTTCCCAGACTTCTTTCTGTGAAAAGAAAATATGTTTCAGTTATTCAGGCTTTAAAAAATAAAGGTTAGAGATCCAGGCACGAGTTAATGTCTGTTATTTCACAACACTGAACTTCACAGTAAAACAAAAACATGAGATCTCATAAATGAACAGAGCTGGCTAAGAGTTTTAAAAATTAGTGTTGCCAATTAGAGATTGCTCTACTGAGCAAAATTTCTTCTACTGACATGGTTCAATTGGATTAAACTTGTTTAGGATTGGTGAAAAATACATTTTCTTTAAAGAAGGCTTTATTTTTCAAAAAACATCTGAGACAGAAGGCCTTTATTTCCTTACAAATTTTCACACATGCAGAACCTGTTGTGATAGTTTTCAGGAGGAAAAAATGTCAGTTTATATCAAGGCTTGACCTATATTTATTTTCTTTTTTTTTTTTGTGTCAGCATGCTGTGCACATCCAGCTGATCATCACACAGTAAAGTCCCTATTATTAAAAAATTTCCACAGTAACACAGCACTTTTTCCTAGTTGTCTGCACTTTCCAACTCAATTTTCCTAATTATTAATAAAAATAAAGAATAATTTTGTAAAAATTTTTTTTTTAGTTTTTGTTTTGTAGAAGAGTTTTAGAAGCTGGATATGAAGGCAAAACATGGTAATCCAGAAATTTTACCTTATTTCCATTTGTGAGCAGAATTCTTATGCAGGAGGTGTTCTTGAAGCTCAGCTTGTCACATTTCTGCTAGGTCCACTCTTAACTGTACTGAAATTAAGTGACTGATTCATTGACTTACATGAATTGCTGTTTGTTTGTTTACTTTATCCTTTGACTAAAGATGCCCCTTACTTTTTCTCTCTTATGATTCCATCATTATTTATAAGACTTTATAAATGTTTGGAGTTTTGTCTGTACTTGTGGTAAGGGAGCCCACACTAAAGGACTGGAGTTCATCAGTGTGCTGCCCCGTGCCCATTTTGTAAACAAATGCTATGACAAGGACTTGGTCCTAACTGGTTTTTTCAAGTAGTTGCTCTGCATGTAGAGGTATTTATTACATCATTTAACTCAACTGTATTTTCCATCTATTATAACTAAAAGAAAAAGTCATTAATATAGCTTGCTGGAAAACCAGACAAGAATAGAATCAACTCATTTTCTTCTTTATGGTAGATTAGATGTGTTATGAAGGCCACTGTGATTATGAATATAGATAAATCAAATACATTTTAATTAAATGTGGCAGCCCAACTTTCTTTCCCAATACAGCAGCACAGTATATTTGCTGCCAATACTTTAGCTTTGATTATTTTTATTTCTCCATCTATTTGTACTGAAATTTCAAAGGTTTAATTCCATGGATGTTGGGAGAATACCTCTGTGCACTAGCATGAGTGATGAAAGAATAAGGCTCTCCAGCTCAGTCTTACGTGCATTTTTATTTGTTTAAGGTCTGCCCTGTTATAAGCTTGTTCTCTGTATGTCGTTTCTTTCAGTACTCATTCCTATGCCCTTATTGCCTGTTTCCATCTGTCACTTCATATTTCCATATGGGGGCTTGCCTGGTTGATATCTGGCAACTGGGATGGGGTGCAGGGGAAGGAGAGGAGCTGTGTAGAGCTTGTGGCCAGGTGGATTACATTTTAGAAGGAATTACTTTCACAGGTTGTTATTAATGCTTCCCCACCCCCTATCATGGAAAACCTCAGTATTTCCTTGGTCACCTAGCCTCTGAAATGGGCTGAAACTTCTAAGTACAAAAGGTATTTCTGGGTTCCAGCCCTGATTCATGATATGTGCAGGTTATGCAGGGTAAATATGCTTTCATCTTCTTTCATCTCGTTTCATTTTTTTAAAAATCCCTTACCAGGCTTAGCTAGCTATTACAAATGCCAGGTTTATTTTAAATTTTATTTCAGATCTGCATGCTTATGTGAACATTCAGATTGAATGTATTTTTTTTATTTTATTTAAGGTTAGTAGGTCATAAATAAACCAAAGCACTTTCCTTGCTTTGAGCAATAGGGTCATGATGTACATGAAATATCGCTTTAAGAAAACTGGAACCTAATGTGAATTGACAGAGGTACATGAGGAAGTAGTTCATCATGTCGCTACAAAGGCCATAGGGATTTGGACTGCTAGAGCTGCCTGTCTTAGGAATAGATTAGATATCTTGTCTGATGACCTGTACTTAATTTAAGTGACTGCCTTTGCAAGTCCTTCCAGAGGGCAACTGTGTGAAGTAGAGCATCTCATCTTCAGTCCTTTTCCTCCTCTTGATGGCCTGACCTAAATTGAAGATATGGTTGTTGTGTTGCACAAATAGAAAATTAGTTCAATACCATGTGGACTGCATCTTCAGTTCTAATTAATTACCTTTTCCATTTTGACCTTGCTATGTTGAGTCAAATACCAACATTCCAACTTCATTGTACGTTAATACCGGGGAGCTGTTATACAGTGCACTCATGTTAATAACTGCCTTATGTAAAACAGACAAAACCTCCCTCTCTCTGCTTAAAATGGTGGCGCTGTCAAGTACTACTCTGCCCTGCTTACTGCCCCACCTTTTCCTTTCTTCTCTCTTGCTCACACAAATGCTAGATGAGATATGAAAGATGTTAGCCAGATAGAAGTCTGGCTTGCAGGCCACGTCAAACAGCTGCCTTAGAACTGTTCCCAATCTTATTGCTGGTCTCCCTTACAGCAGGGAGATTGCTTAGGTGAATACAGAGAACTCAGCCATGGGGCTCTTGTAGCTTAAGGTACTTTTTCTAATAGTGCAATAAAATAGTCTGTTGAGTTTGTATACTGGTTAAAATACCATGTTAACAAATTTATAAGGTAGATACTCCATGTGGTTTACAGCATCATTTTTCTTCTGCTGACATGGAATTGTTTGTTAGTGGAAGGTGGAGTTAAAACTTTCTGAAGCCAAACATTCATTTGTATAAAAGGAAGACAACAGAGCAGTATTCATACTGATACTGCAAAGTTATCTCATGGATGCAGTTGTTGGCTACTTCCACCTCCCACTTGCCCTCTCCCACAGTCTGTCAACAGACTTCCAGTTATACACTTGGGGACAGGAAGAAATGCAATGAGTGGATGTGTTTTTTTAATTGTCTTGCAAAAGTGAATTCCAGTGGCAGAGTCTAAAAATGGCAGTAGCACACTTGGGATCAGATTCTCAGCTAGAGTAAACTGACACAGCTCCATTGACGTCACTGGCATTTGCGTTTACACCAGCTGATACCTGGATGCTCATCTGGAAAAAAGTGAATTAGAATGATCAGTTATTAGTTCTTATATTTTCAATATTTTGTGTTGTGTTCATCTTTTTTATTAAACCTTTCTAAAATGACAAATTTTCATGTTGTACTGACATTTTACTTTCAATAAATCAGCAGTAATACTAAATCTCTGTAAGTATTGACACTGCTGTGCTTCCACCAAAAGGAATTAAATCCAGTTGACTGTAGTTATTAGAAATTCAATTTGTTCTTAGATGACTTTGAGTTATATGCTGAAAGGAAAAAATCTGTGCACCTATCAAAAGGACAAAATGAAAAGTATTTGTTTCTTCTATGATCTTAAAAGCTGCAAGAACAGAATCAAATAACAATCACTGTAATCTAAGACTCTCAGTGTACTCTACAGATACTAACTGCAGTTGTTTCTGCAGTGTGTTGGAATGTAGCAGCAGCTCCTAATTACTGATGCAGTAAATCTAAGGCTAATGTTTTTCAAGAAATCCAGCCACACAATCACCATGTTTTCATGTTCTCTTAGACCTATGGAAACATCTCTGTTAACCTCTGCTGGAAAAAAAAAAAAAAAAAAAAAAAAGTTTGATGGAGTATTTCACCATTTACTGGAGTACAGCCATCTCCAGGGAAAAGTAGCAGCTGCATAACATCTTGAAGCACTAGTGCATGCCAGCCTGAGACCGGAGCAAAAAACTGTGATTGCCTTGTTTAAATTCTGCACTCTACAAAGTTGCTTTTTTTTACAATCCTGGTTCTTGCTCATAGAATAGGAGGGCGGAAAACCAGAAAACACTTTGAAGTGAAATATTGTTCACAAAACTGGTTATAAAACTCAATCATAACTTGTTTGACATGCATAGCCATCACAGAGTGATCTGAAGTTCACTCTGTCTTATCAGAGTTCTGATGGCCTAGAAACTGACATCTCCAAACATGTTGCTTCATACGTTTGTAGGCTTTGACTAAGTTTTTGAGTAAGTTTGCTGTCCAAAAATTGACTGTGCTCTTGAAATTAAACCCAACAGCTAATATTACATGTTTACAACACAGGCTGTGAGGTGGGATACTGATTAGCCAAGCTAATTTAGGAACAGAACAAATGTGAGGAGCAGCAGTGATATTAGTTCAATCAAATATTTGATTGCGCTTCCAGAAATAATTTAATTGCAGAACTCAAAACTATGCTTTGCCCATTAGAATTTTACCTGATTAGTATTTTGTTATATCTTGACACTAAAGAAACTTCCAAGCCCAAATTTAATGTGAAAGTACACACAGTAATATTGTCTTTTTGCTTACTTCAGCAAAAGTTTAACTTGCTGTGTCTCAATCAATATAAATTGTTACTCTTATTTAACAAATCATAGTTGTACTCATATTCTAAACAGACTTTTATATCTGCCCTTTTGAGTCTGACTGCAGTTTATTACTTTGTGTTGTTAGTCCTGTTTGAAATTGCAAGTACTTTTCCAGCATATGGGATTAAGGCTGTGGCTCTATGAGATCTGCTTTTTATTTAAAGCCAAGAAATTGGTAAATAAATTCTAACACTGCCTGAAATTTCCCAGTATTTTGGATCACAATTCTTCACTCTTTGTTACTAGAACACATTACTATTTATGGAAGATATGCACATATTTCGGTGTCCATAAATTATATGCAAACATCTGTTCTTCAGATCAGTAGATGGAGTATGGTAACTAGTTCTTACATTGATATCCATGAAGTAATTCTCACCTATTGATGTTATACTTAAACTGTAATATTTTAGCAAATATTTCAGTAATTTAACTTTTCAAGTCAAAACAGTAGAAATTGCAAGCGTAGTTAAGCATAGAGTTAGTTCTGTGTGGCCTGTACCTGAAAAATGCCAAGTGAAAGTTGTAAGATAGAGGGTAAATATTCATAGCAACAGGATCAACCTGGCTAAAACACAAAAGGTTCTATTAGTAATTCTCTCTGCACTCATTGCTGCCTTTGAAGAGAATTTCTTTCCCTCCCCCTTCCCATGTTATAGCTTTAAAAAGGCATCCTTTTCTTATTTGATGAATCTGGACTGTGTGTAGTGGTCTACATTTTTGTCTTAGTAGTATGATCTATTTCCCACATGATTCTGCAGGCAAGGTTCTAAGGCCAATAATTGTGTAACTGTGCTCTGAAAACATATGGTGTGTGCGGCAACTGGGGCTGTGTACAAGGCAAAATGTAAGAGGTGGGAAAGACAATATCGTAGGATAGGATGGACACAGGATGGAAAGGCAGAGGATGAGTTTCCGTATTCTGTCTTCAATCTCAGTGTCAGGATTTTTGGATAAAGTGATTTCAGTTGTAAAGAGAAGAATCTTCAGCATCTATCCTGTTTAGCATTTATGTCAAGCCTTTATTTGGTTGTAATACGTACTGTGTGTACATTGATTGTTTTTCAACATCTCCTTTGTGTTTGTATTCTTTTTCAAGAACAGAGCTTTGATGCTTTGAGACTAAAGATATAAATGTCAGCATAGTTGAATTTTCATAGGAAGAACGTATGTATAAAAAGGGAGAGCAAAAACATTCTATATTTTTAAAAGTTGAGTCCTACTGTAGTCAGCCATAAGACATGAGACTAGTTCTTTTTCTGCAGAAAATGGACTTGCTTTTAAGTTGCCTACTAATCTTCTTGGTATAAAAACTCTCAAGCTGCTTTGGAATGAATTCAGAACCCCCTTTTAGGATTTCTGGAATACTTCAGTACCATTTGCATGTTGTCTTTTATGTTCTTCACAGTGAATATGTGAAATAGATACATTTAGAAAAACATGCTTGTGGGTTTTCAAAACCTTTTGTTTAATTTTTGCTCCTGATTTTAAAAATAATTTTCTAGAATTTTCTATAAAAGGTGCTGTGAGTATAGGTTTGCTTAAGACAGCCTCCATGTGTCCATCTCACTGCCAGAGCAGAGTGCAATAGCAATTGGCTTTAATATCCCATCCCCCTCTTCGTTCTGTGTTGCCATAGGAATGGTCTGCGAGAATTACCAAATTCAAATAATTATGGTCCTGCTGCACAAAGTTTCTTTTGATCAAGAGCAAGTCATTTGAACCCTGATGTTTAGTGGGTAATACTTACAGCCTCATAAAAGTGTAGTGATGGCTGGTATCTCATAGTGCTTTGAACATGTGAAGTGCTATATAAACAGTATAGGGCTATTGCACAAAACTCAAGCTATTAGCATTTGAGGCACAGTGCCCCAGGCCCTTGGAGGGGAAGTCACGTCCTCACTGGAAAAGAGGCACCTTTTTGAGTTCTGTCTGCTTCCAGATTAGGTATCAGGAGCTCTTGAGGTAGCACAGAAATATGAAAGACTTGTTTTTTCAGATACTGTGTCTACTACATTGCACTGGATTCTAATGAGTAGAACTGCAGTTCTGAAAATGTGTGGATGGTAAATCATTGCCTGGTTGCATTATTTCCTTTGCTGTAATTGTATTTTGGCATTTCTGCATTCTTTTCCTTTTTGAAATTTCTGTACGCAAATCTATTTGTTACTAACATCCTCACTTTTTTTTTTCATGTGTAATTTGGAACAGATGAGAAATTATGCTTCATCTTTGTTCCCAAAAATATCACCATACTTTACAGAACTTAGACCACAAATGCAATTTGAGAATGTGTAGAACACTCCATGAGTGTCTGTGTGTAAATGGTGAAGTCTTGTTCTTAAGGTAGCAATACAGTTAAGAGAATAGGCCATGTGCATCTGCTACACAGCTGATGTAACTGCCTGTTAGAGCTGAAGGTACTGCTCAGCTGGGAACAGTTTTCCTAGGATTGATGGAATTGCCTGATTTGCTTTGTTTTGACTCTTTTTCACATTTTGCACACTCTGATAAACAAGGGCTTCTGCTTAGGTCCCACAAGGCGTACCTATCCTTGCAATCACCATAACATGAAGTCTGGGGCAGTGGAAGGACTCACGATTATCCTCAGGGAGAAGAGGAAATTCCTTGAAGTCTTTTTATGCCAGTCATTGCTCCAGTTTAAAAACAAAGCAATTCTTGATCCAGAGCTGGCAAAACATTCTTTTTGCTTTTTGATGGTGTAACTTCTCACCAGTAGAGACTATTCTAAAGGACTGCATTTTTCTGCTTGCTTGTTGTGTGGCTTTTTTAATGTCTCAAGCTAAGCTCTTAGGCAGGTTAAATGGTGTAAACAAGTTTTGGATTTTTGTTACTGTTATCTAAGAACAGCCATTCAAAACAAATATGCTATTGGACTCAACTCTAAAAAGCTCTGAACACAGAATAAGCTCAGACTTTGAAGGACTGGGCACACAGCTTTAAATATTTAGCATAGCAAAACCCATTGCAGTACAATTACTTGTAGAGGATCCAGTGATTTACAGCACAAATGAGAAGCATAATCCCATGTATTCAGGGAGCAAATGCCTAGTTAGTTTACTGTTTCCTGGTGGCTCTATTTTATCGAGACCAACACACACAAACACAAAATACCTTTTCCTGCTCTGACAGAGGTTTTTTTAAGTAATACATATTCTTCTAAAGAAAAATAGCCCACAATAAGTAGATACAAATTACCAGAACTGTTCTAAAGGCCTTTTCTTTATTATTGAAAAACGGCATGGCCTTTAATGGTTTGTAATCTGCCTCTGTTTTTGTGGCTTTCTCAACATCCTCCTCCTTGTCCTTGTTGAGCTCAGCTACCCTTTGAAAAGCTTTGTGCTCCAGTGACCACTTTAAACTTTCTATTGACAAAATAAAGCTGGACTCCTAATTTATTTTTCCAACAGAAGGTGTGAGTTGAAAGTGGTCATTGGCCCAAAAACCTTTCTTGAAGGCGAAGTTGATTTTATGGGAAGGGGGAGTGATGTCTGGTTTCCTTTTCTCTGTCCTTCAATTGCCACCTCCCAGTCCCAAGTAAACTGCAGTTCCTACATCCTTCCCTGAAATTTCCCTTTTCCAGCCTCACAGCAGCAAGGTTTCCCTGTTTGGCAGCCATTTGCTGCAGCAAGGAAAGGTAGGCCAGGAAATTGTATTTGAGTCCCCAACTCAAATTGGTTTGTGAATCCAAATTCTGTCTTTTAAAACTGTGGGAAGACCGTGATTTGCAATGAAGTAAATGAGTGAATGGGATGAGGGAAAGCATGCACAACCAAGTTAATAAATGGAATCATTCTCTTTGCTTCCTATTTTGCTTCTCTGCACTTACGTGTTGCTTAAAAATACAAGCAAGCACATATGCAGACCGTTTGATGTGAAAAAAGAAAGGGAAATATCTCTTTTTTTTGGAAATTTAAACAGATTGGTACATCTGTAGCACCCGGAAGCCTCAAGCATTATCAAAATGCATTTTTCTACTACAGGGTCTTGCTTTTCTGCAATACCCAATACATTTAAATGCAAACCCTGTAATGAATTAGTAGGTTTAGGAGTAAGTGAATGGCATTTTACGCAGTCAGGACTTTCTGTAAAAGTCTCAAGAGATCCCCTGTTACTATCTCCATAACCACTCCTAATCACAAATCATAATCTGAACAATCATAGGTGATACTGGCTATTCTGAGGAGTTTTGTTTCTGCATCAATACCTCTCTGAATTTATAAACCATTCTTTTGTCAGCACCTGCCTCTTTTCTTGCCAAAGGTAATCAAGGAGCTTGAGGCTCACAAATTACATTTTCTGTGCTGTTCAAAGGTGTTCTATTTGTATTTTGATTTAGAAATATCTGGAAGAAATTCCATTTGGAGGGAAGTTCCATCCCTTAAGCCCTATAGTAACTTTATACTCTGAACACCTAAAGCTGAGACATTGTGCTGGCTCTTCGCAGGTAGGGTGAATCTCATTTTTATGGAATATGATGCAGGCGCTACAAAGATACAGCTGAAAGTGCTGGGTTAAAAGCACAAGCCAGCTAGGTGCATAAATATTACATGGCTATATCTTTAATGGGTTCCTGTCATAGGCTTGCTTTTGTTTAAAGATTTTCATAACCCTGCTGATTTATTGCATCTTTTCTAGAAGTATGCTGTTAGCAGGAAACTCAGTTGAAGCACTTTCAATCATTTTAGAGGATCATTATACTTTCACTTGAATAACTAATTAGTTGCAAGAAATTAACCACTGCTGTTTAGCACAAAAACACTTTCAAGAAGGGCATTCATTTTTGTTGCGGAAAATGACCTCAGGCATTTGAGGAGGTGGGGCAGAAAGGAGAAATAATGATCCTGCTGTCTTTTAATATAAGTTTTGTTTTCAGTTCCACCTGATAACTAGCAGGCAGCATAGCTGTCTGAATAGGGCACTCCACTTGGACTTTGGATAAATGTGTTCTGATCTTTCTGATCCCATGGGTCTGACAGATGACCTCAACCTATTGATTGAGACTGGTTTAAGACTCCAAAAGCTGTCACTGAAGGCTTGCAGTACAAGACTGAGGAAGAAATAAATTAGTGAAGAGGATGGAAGGAAGAATAGAATATTGCCAAAGAAAGGATATAACCAGTCTCATGTTTCTGAAACTTAATTTTCTTGTTGTGAAATGTAGATTCTTTTTTTCTTGGCACATGAGGGTCTCATCTTGAGCTCAGTATTATTGTCACATGGTGACAGCACTGGTAATCTAATTTCAGTACAGTGAGGTGAGGAAGGAGAACAAACAACTCATATAGTTAGTGGTTTACCATAGTTATGAAGTAAAAACTGGGAGGAATTTGAAGACAAATGATTTCTGACATCTAGATTCTTCTCTAATATAAAATTCATTTAACAAGCCAATTAAATGTAGCAGATCCTAGACACTTTTTTTTGTCTAGAGCTCCAATTTTGCAGTTCTTATTGGAGAAATATATATATATATATAATTTATTTTAAATTATAAAATAAGAGCACTATAGGATGCACATAGAAATCAGTTTTCTCCTTTCAGTCTTCTCTGTTTAGGAGGAGAATTCATCAGGTATTTGATAAAAACAAGAAGTATTGGGCAGTAAGGTGAGGATAAGGAGGAAGGGGGGAGTTTATTGGTATTTTTTGCTCTCCTCTTCCTTCTCTCTAAGCACACTTGCAAGATTAGAAAGTTGTCTTTGATATGTGTATCTGAGATGTGATATGAAAATGCTGGGAATTATTCAGCGCAAAAAGGGAGTGGGCTGCTCATGACAAACTCCACCTGAATATAAAATATAAAGGTTCCTATAATGCTTTTAGCACTTTTACTGTCTCCTCTGTTCTTTGCCGTCTTTCCAATCCTTAAGCACCTATTTTGGGTACCTGAATGTCAGGATCAGAATCTCATTCAGGTCTTTATGATTATATTGGGTTACCTGCATAATGTGTCTTCTGAAAATAATTACATAAACACAGTACATTCTGGTGGATATGGGTTTGACTTTTTTTTTTTTTTTTTTCTATATTTGAAACTTTTGGTACATGAGAATGCATGAGACAGAAGTTTGCATATGTGCATATCAGGAAATCTAACTTTTTGCTTTCTAGAGAATTCCCTACCAGGCTTTTTAAAACAATACATTAACCTGAAATTGCATGCAGCGAATTTCAAAAGGACCAAGGGATTTAAAAAATTCTCTTTCCTTGATACTCAGGGGAATTGCTGCTGAAAATCCCAGTGCTTTTCTTCTGTGCATCACTGAAGATTGAAATCTGAGTGTAAGGACATCACAGAAATCTGTTAAATTTCTTGCACAGTTTGTCTCTCAAGTGAATACTGTGCAATAGCCCATGATACTTTAGTTCTAGACATAGTGAGAGTGTGGTGCTAACAACAAGGCTGTGGGTTCAGTCTGCTATCAGTTGTTCACTCAAGTGGGACTTGATGATCCCTTCCAACCCAGAATATTCTGAGATGTAAAAACTCATTCTTTGTATTAATTACAGTTGAATAACATAGAACTGAATATAAACCCATTAAGAGAGATCCAAGTCAGATGTTAATGACAGATGTCTCAATTTCCCTTTTTCCTCTTTGAACATGTTCTCTGCTTTGTTCTCATTACCTCATTTTGCTTTGCTTGCTCTTTCATTTTGATCTGTAACTGTTCAGTGAGTATAAAGCGTCTTCAAATAACAGGTGCTGACTTTGAGGGTAGTTTCAAATTTTGGTTTACACTTCTGCCTGTGGTTCAGATTGGATGCATTTGAGTTCTTAGATCTAAATCTTGAAATTCCTTCCCACTAGGATATTCTTATTCATGCCACAACAAATACTGACTTACTAATCTTCTGTCATCACATGTCCCTATGTCATGGAAAATATATGGTCCTTCTTAGTCTTGTGTAATCAAAAGTATTGGAAAATGTGGAGTGTAAAAACCTGCATATCTAGGGAGAAGAGAACATAAGACACTACAATAAATAAAAATTAAATTAAATACATTAAAATGTAAATGAAATACATTAAAACACATAGGTAGCTATGCCTGCTTTGCATTTACACTTTAGTTATTGGATGATATCACAAAACCAGAGCTGATCAACATGAATGAATCAACAGCAGAATAGCCCTAGACCTCTTTATTGAGAAACTGCCTTAACGAAATTCGCTACGACCCTGAGGAAAAGAAATATTACTTTAAGTGGATTATAGGAAAAAGCATGTAACTGTGTTCCACTTTTTCCATCTAAGAGACTTCTATGTATTACTTGTGTGTAAATGCAGCTAATTTTCTATTTTCAGTAGCTGTGGTCACATGCAGTTGAAAAGACGAAGTGAGAAAGTGGGTTGGGTTTGTCATGCATTTGAGAATCCTTGCTTTCATTGGGCCTATGCCGAATAAACCAAATGTGTAGGGATTAGCTCCTAATGCTCATTACAGGTGATTTCAGGCAAATGGAAAGAAAGTTATACTGTGGGAATTGGAAAAAAGTTCTGAATTGAAGAGACTGTGCTTTCTTGTCTGGTGTAGTCCAGAAAGATTTTTTTTTTTTCTTTTTACCTTCTTTTTCTTTGCCATTTTTTCCTCTAGTGAGGATACAAACCAACCTATTTGTCTTCCTTTCTGGTTTACCAACATATGAGTCTGTTAACATATCCTCATGTCAACAAGTAAATAAGTTTCTGCAAAATTTTACAGAGCACGAGCATCCAAAGTCTGTACATCTCATCAGTTAATGAATTTTGACATTCAGTGCAAAACATGGCTGCTTTTCTCAAATGGGCAGCAGTTCTCCATACAGAGCTGATGTAGGTGGATTGAAGTTTCTAGCATTCAAAACCCCTTAAGTGCAGTGAATGAGTATAAATCCGCTATCTTTATAGTTACAAATTGGAATTTTGCAGTTCTTGAGTGGAATTATGAAGAGTTCCACTGGTCAAAACAAATCTGTTCTTTCCAGATTATACCATGTTTCATGTAAATGAACAATTAATAGTCTTACTTGCATTATGGCTTGTGTCTAATACTTTCATATATATTATAGATATTTGGCAGAGTTGAATAGTCAGAAGCTGAATGATGAAAAGAGCCTGCATTCTCTTGGCTGTGATATTCAGCCCAGGATTTTTACCTCACGATCTTTATTTGGAGGAAAAAATAAAATAAAAATAGTAGGTCTTAAGCCCCAGAACTACTTTATTTCTTATTCTTTCCTGTGCTGTCTTGAGCCTTTGTATAGCACTAGTATCAACCATTCAATCAGTGGCTTTGAAAAGCACTTACCAGGCTGCCAGATTCCTCTTGCAGAGAAGCTAGATGGTGCCAGAAATCAGTCACTCTGTGCTAAATATTGCTGCTGGCTCCACTCCCCGTCTCTCAGAGTCGGTAGAAGTCTAATCTTCTGTTCTTCAGTGAAAAGATGGCAGGATGTAAAAATGCCATGTGAAGTTGCTGTTATGTAACAAATGTTTTGCCATCCTGCATGGTTAAGGAGTTAAATTGGTCTCTGGTCTCAAAGTGTGGGTATCTTCTATTACATGGAATGCTTCTGTGCTTAGCTGATATGGTATTTGTCATTTAGTTCTTCACTTGCCAGACCTTTTGCTCTGTGAATTTAGAAATTTCTCTGTTTTAAAAAACTAGTTTGCTTGCAGTCAAGTCTAAGCACCAATATCACACAGCCTTGCATGTGCACAGAACACTCCCCAGCAGAGTTCCTATAAAGCAGTTCAACTACCCCCAGCATCCACCACTCAGATGATGTTTGTGCACACTTGCCATGCTGAGAATTGAAATAGTGCAATATTAAAATTAAATTTTGAAAAAGTAATGCTGATGGTGAACATGCAAACAAATTAATTCATAATTGCATATGTATCTTCATGGCATTTCCAGTTTCTGTAGAATCCAGGCACCTTTCTAAAAATGCTCAGAGTAAATTGTTTATATAAGAAGAAATAGAATTAATTTTTCAATCATACTTCAAATATGCAGATAAATGCAGTAGGCATTTAAAACAATAATAACAAAATTTCCCTAGTGTAAGACTGATCAAGCTACTGTATTTCTGTTAAATGTGTTCCACAGCTAGGTTAAGGTGCTTAATTAGCACACAGTACTAAAATACAAAATCTGAATTCTCATAACAGCCTGTTCAGTGCTTGTCTCACCATGGAGAAGCCCAAAGCCACTGGCCACAGAATATCTCCCAGACAACTTCTCTGTTGCTTCAGCCAGGCTGGAGCTGAGACCCCCTCTGCAGAAATGCCTCGCTGGCATCATTTTAGCGTGTCTTGCACAGCAGGCTGACAGTGTGTACAGGTCCCTTTCCCTCTGCTTTCTGCTCCTCTGAGCAGGCATCAGAGCAAATCCTGAAATGAGGGAAGATGGTGTCTCAATTACTGTGTGTATTCTCTATTGTCAAATCAATGTTTAAATTGCTCTTTGCTTCTTCAGGAAACATTTGGGAGTATCCCTCAATCACAACGTCTTCTTGTAGCTGGGGGCAGGTTTAGGTTTGAAATCCAAGGTCTGTGCCCTGGGTGGGTAAGCAGTTTCTTCAGAGAGAGGCAGTACAAGTGCCTGCTCCTTGGCCAGTCGGCAGAGAAGAGTTTTCAAGGCCAAATTCCAGGAGAGAGATTCTAGCCGTATTGTTATATGACCAGCAAAATTTAAAGGCTGCAGTTCTAGCTCTGTGGCTCTCATTATTCCCCACATATAGTTTAGGAGGACTATCTTCAACCTGCAGACTTCTGAGAGTATTTTTATGTGTGCAGTTCTTTAGGCAGCTCTATGTATTTCCCAGATATATCTCTCTATGGATATTTTGGATATCAATGCTTGGAAGATAACTGCAGCATTTAGCTGAACTGTAAGTTCAGACCTCTATTTGCTCTAACCTATTTTCAGGACTCTTCCCCTTTGCCTTCTAATTAGGAAATGGCTGTAATGATTGTGGGTTATAGTTGACTCCTCTTGTCCTTAACTAAGAAGCTAATGTATTCTTTGCTGGATGTTCTGCTTTCCTCATAGGTCTAAGTTGATATTGCTCCTTCTGCTGAAGTGACAGCTCCTGGGTGATGTGTGATAGATACTGCACAGCCAAGAAATCTGCATGCAGAATGTGTTTTCTCCAGCTCCATAGTTTTCTAGGAAGAGGTTTAGCAGGTAAACCAGAGTCCCAAAGTCTGTTTCCATTATCAAAAAGCTTAGCTTCGACTGCTAATTCTAGAAATATAAATGTATGAACCCAATATTTATGCATATGACATCGATATCTAAAAATGTTAGCATATGAATTTGAGGGTCTGAAAAGGATTTTTAGAATGCAAATTAACTTTTTGCTAAATCTTACACTTAAATTTAAACATGAGAATATAAAATAAAATAATATGTAGCAAACTGTAGGGTTTATTACTCTTGTCAACAAGACAGACAAAACCAGAAATCTCATTATATCTTATAAGCTCTTTCCTGGAGATAAAATGTTGGAAAACAGCTCTGAGAGAAATTTCTTGTTTAAAGATTATTAATATGGAGAATTACTAGTGGGAGCAACCTATAACCTTTTAGGCAGTTTTTTCCTTTGGTAACCTTTATTTTGGATGCTATGATTTACCTTCAGTATAAGAGAGTTTTAGCCTTTCCTATTTGCAAAGCTGCACCTTAAAAAGTGCTATGCAGTTTTCTTCTATGCTATGTATGCCTACTCAAGCTGGCCTAATAAAACAATACTTTCCTATTTAGGTGGGTATTTCCTATGGTATTTTCCTTTTAAATTGACTCTGGAAGAAGTGAACTGAGTTTTGAGCTTCCTTACTCATGTTTGACTGCTTTATGACTGAAACTTTATGCTGATTTTTGTTTATTGTTCAGAAGATCAGGTTAGTTACTCTTTAAATGCCTTTTGGGCATACTTGGAAAAACTACTTGTATAAATGTGCTATAGTATGAATCTTGCTCACTTTAATTTGTTACTTTGAGACAAGTAGAACAAAGGTTGCTTATGTAAAATGAGAGCACAGAAACATGGCAAACATGCCTGTTCTTGTGAGAGGTGTGGTGTGTAATAGTTTATGATGAGGTGCATTTGAAGAGTTATTATGACTAAAAAGATGCTGCCTAATACACAGGTCCGGTAGAACTGTTCTGCTGCTGGTAGCACTGCTCCTACTGCTTCTGATTGTATTTTTCCCCTCTACTTTCCTGCTTCTCCCACCACTGCACCACTGTTCTTCATTTTCCCTTCATGACAGAGGGAGTTTATAGGGGAAAACTGGCTGGCAACAGAAGTGTGCTTCCAGCTGGACTCTAAAGATAAAACTCAAAAACATGTTGCAAAAATGCACTGGAAAAAGGGAAATAATAGCCTTGGAAGCTCTCTTTCTGTTGTGAACTGTGGCAGCTGGACAGTTGCATTGCAAGAGGTTATGTGTCTGTGGCTTATTAGTAGTTGGTAATTATAAACTGAAGATAACTCAGTGCATTATTCATATAATTTCTTGTTAAAATTTTCATGGATCTTCACTTGTGATTCTGTTAAGGTTTGGCATTTTCATTGTACTGGTCTTTACATAGTTTCCTGCTTTTCTTATGTTAGGGAAAATTATGATCAGAAAGCTTTTCCTATATTAGGTGATAATATGTTTTTTCAGGACCAGAATGCAGGGATAGATGCTTCTGTGGGTTTGGAAAGTCTCTTTTCTTTTGGAATTGGTTTTGGTTTCTTTGCTTTTCAAGTATTTTCTCCATATTTCTTCAACTCAAACAAAGACACTTAATAATGAAAACTGATAATGCTTCATCTGCTAGGTATGTGATTAAAAATGTTTGTCCAAACCTGCAGCCTAAAAAGAGATGTCTGGATGAGCTCAGTGAAACAGTTCCCAGATTATACAAATTCATATTCACTCCAGCGGGTATAATCTGATTAAAAAGTAATTAATTATTGAACTGATATGCAAACTCTTTCTAGTGTGGTAGCTTAAATTTTACTCAAATTTATTTGATTTTCATATCATTAAATCTATAACTGTATTTAAAAATTGTGGATATGGTAGGCCTGCTGCAAGTTTCTCTACAACCCTATGCATTTGAGTGACTGTGAGCAGTGAAAAGTGTGGACAAGAGGAATAGTTTCTACCTCCTTGAATGCCCTTCAGTCCTTTCACATGTCCCTGAACAAGGGTGGTTGCTACTTCACTGTGCAAGGAAATGATTAAATATGTGCAGCTGGATTTTTGTCTGTACAAATTAAGTATTCCAGACAGTCATGCTATCATTGTATGCAAGTTGAAATTGGAAAATGTAGTTGAAGGAGTTTATCTGGAGAAACTAGGGAAATGTCTGAAAAAATTTAATTAATGAATACACAGAAATATTTTATCAGGAAATTCAAAATTTGGTCACCAAGAACATGACTGAGTGTAAACAGTTCTGAATAAAAGACGGTCTTTGAGACACAATATAATATTCTCTGATGGTCACTCTGATGAGTGGAGAAGGATTTTACAAACATTTTTGTTTGTTTGCTGGACTTCACAGAGCAAAAACTTCCTATGTAGTTGAGAAGAAAACCAAAATATTTTTGTATTGATTTTTGTAGAGGCTTATTTCTATCAGCACTCCTAAACATTTAATTTTGTGTTGTGTTGAAGTATTGAAGAACACATGTATTGGAAAGGTAGTACAACCCATTTCTTTGTGATACATCCTAAATTGAATAATAAAATGGTGTTTTCCTTTGATTTAAAAGGAAAAAGATATTAAAACATTACAAGGTGTAAACTGGAATGCATTCAATTATTAATATCCCTGAAAATCTTGGAAATATGTAGTCTAACATGGGATCTATGATTCGTAAGAGGGAATGCAGAGGGTACTGATCATTCTCAGTTGGTTTGTGTTCAAATGCAGTCCCCTTCCTATTCTGTCAGTGAATTTCCTGTTGCCTCATCAGTAGGACATATCAGTAAGTTTAAAAATGGACCTGATATCCCACTTTGGAGCCCAGGGTAGAGTAAAAGGTATTCTGCTTTTTCCCGAGAAAGCTCTTTCATTCTATACCTGAAACATAGGTTACAGCCAGCTGATTTTGAGTATGAATGAAATGTCTGTGAGGCAATACCACATCTTTTCAAGATGTCTGAGGAGAGTATCTGGTATTTAAACCCTTATTTAATGGTCAGAGATCACGTTTACTTAATCAGCTAAAGGAGGCAAACTCTATGCAGAAGATCTCTGGTTTCTGAGAATTCAAGCCAAGTATCTTTTAATAGATCTTTTGGGGGGGATTGTCACACTCACTTAGAAACAGTGAGTTGTTCAAGGGCTAGCTCTGGGCTAAACAGTATGTCTTCAAAGTAGATTTTGAAAAGGGCCTGATGTTACTTTACTTTCCTCTTAGTGAAGCTAAATGGAAATTTTTGTGCTGACTTTTAAAGTTGAGTTTAGGAAAGGGTGATTACTTCTGTGCAACGAGGATTTTCTGTTTGAATTGTAAGAACAAACCATCGGTACTTGTAATGAATCTAGTCCAGGCTGACTTCACCAACTCCTTAAGAGCCTTTGAGGCGGTTGTAGTGAATGACATTAATTGATAAGAAATATTAGTGAGGCATTGATAAATACGGTCAGGTTAAAACGATTCAAAAACTGAATGTATTTGCAAAGGATCGTCCATATCATGATGTGGTGATCGTACCAAGTCACCTGATGCACCCTTATCTAGTGGTCTAGTCTAAATTGAGTACATTTAGCAGTAGTTACCATGGGTAGTATCTGATATACCACAGCTGTTTATTTCTACAAAGGAGAACACATGTCATGAAGAATAGTTAAATGCCACAGCTAAAATGTACATTTCTTCCAATTCAGTCATCAGCTAATATAAGCTTCTACGTACAATTTTTATCAAATAAATATATAAAATTTTGCCTTGTATTATTACTGACATGTGAGGGGAGGTTGGTGTCTTCTGTCTAGCTGATACTTAAAATTTGGACAAGTCTTCCAGCACAGGGTAATGCCAGGTTTTTCTCTTGTTTGAGTAGCACACTGGACTAGGTGAGAGCCTGAGGTCCATTCCAACCTCACTTATTTCCAGAGTGTCTCTGATTTCAGTCATTCTGCCTATGGATTTATAAATTTTGATTGAACTGCATCAGAGGCCCTTCTGTTGATAGTTCAGACAGCAGAAGACTTTAAAGTAGATTTATTTTTACATATTTGTCAGCTGTTTGAGAAGAACTTCTGTATCTGAATGATACTGAGCTTTCTGTTCTAAAGGTCAGGAATAATAAATACATCCTTTTGACTATTGACACTTGAAAAAAAACCTCCAAACATTTGGGATCTTCCTATGTATGCATGGCTTTCTCCAGCGTGGTGGCCTTTTGCTGTGGTTTGACTGTGAGAAAGGATGAGTGAAAAGCTGGGTGGAGTTTTGTTATGCTTCCATAGTCCTCTGTCCAATGCCAAATCATCGTAACTTGGGATGATGTTGAAAATGGAGTATGGGAGGACATAAATCACATGGCATTGGAGGGGAAAACAAAGAAATAAAGAAGCTACATTACTAAGATATTAAAAGCTTTACCATCTAGAAAAAAGTAAAATACTTCCAAGATTTCAAAAGAAAATTGTAGACTGTTTTTTGTTTTCCTCTGCTCAGTGACAACAATTTTAAATGTTTAATTGAACTGTTAAATATATTCCGTTGCCCTAGATGTTCTTGGCAAATTTAGAACATGCACAAAAGTTTTTAGGAATTCCTGATATTTAGCTTTTCTGAATTGAGACTATGCTTTTAATAAGCAAAACCCACTGCTGTTTTGCATGTGGCACTAAAAATAAGCCAATACAGAATGAAATGAACTAACTTAATATTGTGATTTTTTTTTCCTTAATGTGAATGTTTTGAGAGTCTGAATGCTTGAAATGATGAATTACACATGCAGAAAGTAGGAAATCATGGAATCTTGAAGATTGTTCCATAGATAAATCTGTCATCTCAAGTGGAGTTGTCCATTTGAGGGATACAATCAGCACACCAGCTTATAGGAGCAGATGTCCCACCATACACCCCCAGAGTTTTGTGACTTTGAAATAACTTCCTTGAGGCTTTTGAGACTGAAAAAGTTTTAAATGCCGGTGAAAATTCTGAATTTGGTACCTTGATCTTTAGTGACTTGCTATGACCAGTTTAGTAGTATAATTTAGAAAAAGAAAGGTTTCAGATTTATCATGCAACTGTTTAGAAATGTCAGTATATTTTCTTTTAAGATGACGTCAAAGAATAAGTTGTTATTTAGTCAATATTTGTCATTGTGAATTACTGTATGTAAAGGTCAGTACATACAATATTATGTTTCTGAGAAACCGTATGTCAGTAAATATGGAATACTTTACTAAAAGTAAATACAAAAAATACCTAATACTCAAAATTACCCAAAAGAAACAAGAAATCCCACCTGATGTAGTTTAGAAAATACTTTGCTTTGAAGCATATTATTTCTAACTCCCTAGCCATATCCTGTATTTTAATTTTAAATTCTCTATGACTTTTTTTCCGCCTCCATACTATTTGTACATCTAAAAATTTTATTGCTGTAAACAGGAGACTTGGATATGTGATGAATGAAGTGTTGCAGCTGCCTGAGTAAGAAATTTTTGTGGCGCTAAAGATAGACTCGTCTCTTATACCTATTCTTTGGCAGAGAAAAAGGGTGATTGAAGAGAAGTTGAGTATATGAAAGCACAGCTAGAACACAGACACAGTGACATTATAATACAGTGTCTCATCGGGTGATGTGGTGTTTTGACTACATGGCTGCAGCAGGTCTATAATTTAAATGCCATTAATGGCACAGAAAACAATAGCATGGAGACAGGAATACTGTAAAATCTCTGGGTCTGTACTTACAATGCAGATGAAATAGCCCTTTGAACTTGCAGTGCCAAATGTTGTCCAAAGTTACCATTCTTCCATGAGGAAGGCAGTTTGTTTCTGTGGTGTTTTATATCTTCCTTTCCTAGCACAGACATTTTCTGTTTAGATTGCTTGGCTTGTGTCACTACAAAAATCCCAGGCAAAGGGGGGCTGATTCTATTTTGTCTCACTCATGTCTCCTTCACACATTCAGTACAGAATTCGCTATTGTCAACAGTCATGACTATGTTTTCTTTGTGCTGGTTGTCTTTTGAATATGCTTCTTTATACTTTCCCTAAAGTGACACACAGAACTAGTTTCACCAGAAGCTCTTGGTGTTTAGCTGTAACAGAGTTACACACAGTCCTGTGACTGCACCCCAGCTATAATATCTCATTTGTTTCCACTTGGCTGTTGTAATGTTTTCTGCCACTTCTTGTCCTTCCCCTTGCTTTCTTTTTTCTTTTTTCTTTCTTGCCCTCATTTAAAATTATATGTGACTTTGTTTTGCTTGTTGATAACTCTGTGTAAGTACATGTTTCTGTACCCTCACAGATGTCAAACATTAATGCACCTTGGTGTAACGTGTGCTCTAATTATTTGCCAAATTGGAATGTGTCTTTCCAGAAGCAGTTCTTAATCTTTGAAAACCTTGAAAAATGTATACAATATGTTAATTGTGACACTTTTTTTTTAGAACATATTTCAAAGGAGGAGAAAAAATGCTGTGTAAGTGAAACTTGTTTAAAGTGCTCCACCACTTCTGGCAGGAGACTCTTAAAATAGTTGCATTGTTTCTTTATCCTGATTGAATGCCTTTGTAAATTTCATTTAGGCTTTTTTTCCCCCCTTTAAACTGGTTCACTGTGTGTAGGTCTGGTACTATACCATGTAAATACTTAGTTGTTTCCAATTTTGACTAAGTGGATGGACTCTTGTCAAAATATTCATGCAGGGTTAACAAAACTTAAAACCAACTTACACTCCATGAACTATAATGAAATGTTAAAAGTTGCTAAAGGGAGAGGTACAGAGTTTTAGGAAAGTTGTTTCTCTTTAGAGTACAAGTCTCAAATTTGAAGAGTGGTAAATATGGGTATTTAGGTATGCCTTTCTTTTCTCACTTAAAAACAAATCCTACCTAAAATTCAAAGTGTATGAAGTAGGCATGGATCTACTTAATACTGAAGGTAAATAGAATTGAAGAAGAATAATGAATTTATTCTTCTTCATTTTGTATTAACTTAGAAACTTTGGATCTTAGCAATAGCAGTTTATTAAGCTTTTTTTTTTCCTGGTGTCTTAAGTGTATAGAAACAGGGTCTTTCAAATCTGCCATCATCAAAATGGCTTTCTACTAAACCTGTGCATTCATAGAACAAGCCTGGTTCTTCCAAAATACTGATGCCAATATGTGCAAAAAAGGAATTTAATGAATGTTTTGATCTTGGAAGGAATCTTGATCAGAACAATCAATAAAATCAGAACAATCAGTAAAAAATGATATGATTGGCCAACTGAAAGCAATTGTCTTTATTTCTTTCTCAATGTAGTAGGTTGTGCGCTGGCCTGGCCTGCTTGGATTTTCCCTTAACCAAAAACCAAGCCACTTCAAACCACCCCACTCAATAATATTAGTAAAGAAAGGTTTTAAGTAGGCCACTATTCCTGGCTACTGCAATCAGTACTCTTCAATTTTGTCTGAAGAGAAGTTAAAAATTTGTCTCACACTTGTTGCCACAAACTCTGAGGAGTAACATGAAACCAAAGCAGAATTTGAGAGCAGTAAAAGCTAGCATTTACCCAAACTTGTTTTTAGTTAGATCAAAATATGAGTTAGTGAAAAAACTCCTCCTTAAGGAGGCAGGTTTGGTAAAATCAGTTTTAGTTATCACACAATTTTTCTACTTGGGAAGTAATTTCTGAAATGAAAGGGAGCTATTCATGCTCAATGGGATTTAAATATAGAGTGAATCTGCACAATTTTTCTGTGTCAGAAAAAACATACAATGCACTTTGACAAATTTTTCCTAATAAGTGCCTTGTACACAAGTAATTTCTTCAGTACTGGGATAGTTTTCTGTGAACAGTCCCAAGTATATTTTATAACCTGAGCACAGTTCATTTCCTGATGTAGCAGTGCAGTCCCAGCTGCCCTCACAAGAGCAGAATTCCAGATGTTCCTGTTTGGCTGTATGGAGTGGTGCTGTGATTGTTGGACAGCAAGGATAAAATTTGGCTTTCTGATAATGCTTTATCTGTAGAAATGCTTTCATTGTGGCTGTAGGAATGTGTGTATACATTAGGAAGGAAACTTATGGATTTCAGTCTTTAAATTCATTCATATGGCTCAGGTGATTGCAAGAATCACTTGGATTTGAGACTATAATGATGACATTTCTTCAAGAGTCATGTAAGGAAGGAATTAGCCATCATCTAAAGCAGCATACATGGTAACATAGCCAGTGATTTGAACCTGTCATTCATTTAATAGTTCAGGTTGGAAAAGGCATGTGAGATCATTGTGTCCAACAGCAAGCCTAACACTGCCATGTACACTACTTAAATCTTGTCTCAGAGCACCGTGTGTACGTCTTTTAAGCACCTCCAGGGATGGTGACTTCATAACTTCTCTGGGAGCCCTTTTCCAATGCTTGACAGGCTTTTTGGTGGAGAATTTTTTCCTAATATAAAATCTAAATGGCCCCTGGTGCAACTTGAGGCCATTTTCTCTTATCCTAGCACTTGTAACTTGGGAAAAAAAGTACACTTGGCACTCAGACATGCTCTGCTGCAGCTTCCTGTGGGGTAGTTATAGAGAGTGATAAATTCTCCCCTGAGCATCCAGACTTCATAATCCCAGTTCCCTCAGTTGTTCCTGGATAGACTTGGGCTCCGGACTCTCCACTTTAATCATGATTTAGTCAATCACTACTTTAGTCATGACTGCAGTTTGTGTATAAACTTATCTATGTAAGAGTTTCTAGATGTTCAGTTTCAGTGTTTCTCCCACTGTTTCATGGAGCTGTTTCTATTGGATACTAAAAGCTTAATAAAGCTTGGAGTCAGTAAAAACAAAGCATGTGAGAACAACTTTAGTTGTGATTGTGCCCATATTTTTGTTATTATTTCAGAATATGTCCTACTATGGTCGAATGTGCATCTGTTCAAATTTCTTGAATGTGTTTGTGACTGGGTTGGGTGCTGATCCCAGGTTCCTTGCACACTTAATTGCTCCATTAAATACTGTGGATATTCTGACTGTGGGTTATCCCATTTTAAATCATCTTTACAGATAATTTAAACGCCTTAGTGATCAGTTGGTTAGGTCAGAAATCTCACATGCCAACTATGGTTGCCACTTGTAGTAGAAAAGATCAAATGTGAATTTTTTTCTGTTCTGAAACTCTCTGTGGCCATTTCTATTTTCCTAATTGGCTTGGACTGAAAATTACTTTTTTCAACAAGATTTAGCAAGACAGATTCTTGATTTCACATGATGATACCAATGTTTTATTGTAATAAAAATTTGTAATCAAGATTATGGAAACTGTTAACAGTATGCAGTTCTGCCTTCAGGATAAGAAAAATGAAGATGATTCCTGAAATCCTACTTTGTGGGAGAAAGATTGGAGGGCCTAAGAACGTGGGCTTAAGAGTATGGAGAAAAGGATCTTCTCTACCTTCTGGGCATGTAGAGTTGAACATTCAGTTTGCTTTGTGGTCTAGGTTTACTACTAAACTCTTGAGCAAGCCTGGAGGCATTTCCTAAATGATGCTGCAGCTACACAGCTTTTAAACTCAATTAGCCCTCTCCTGCATTCTGCATGCCTTGTCATTTCTAATGGGCTTTCCTTGGCCCTGTGAGAAAGGGAGGTGTGGGGGTCACAAGAACCAGCCCCACATTTTATTGTGGTCCTTGGACAGCAGCAATTTAAAGGTTTTCCAGAATATTAAAATATAAATTTTGCCTAAGGTGGGGGGAATTCTGGTGAAAAAATAGGTAGTCATTCAACAGCAAAGAAAGAAGTGAGCTTCTACTACCTGGTGTGAGACTCCTTCAGAGTGGAAAGAATACCAAACTGGGCTGCACTTTGTGTCATATCAACAGGATGGGTTGGCCCAGTGTGTTTCTTGCACAGTGATCTTCCGAGGCTTGTGGTCTGCAAAATGCAAACATGAGAGAAAGCAATCCTATCACACCTAATCGCAAAAAAAAAAGTGTCTTAAGAAAATTGCTATTCACAGGAATACAGAATGGAGTGTATTTAATAGAGGGGTAGAAAGTATATCTTACCATTAAAAAAAAAGTAACAAAAATAAAGACAAAACACCTAATGACTGCCTTAAGGAAAAACCCCTTTGTTAGTCTTCAAGCACAAGAAAATACTTGACCTGTTTTGAACAGCAGTGTTTTTATAACATGCTTTTGTTGGATCACAATCTTTTTTCTCTTCTCTGTTTGATCTAAAAGTCCAACTGTGTTAATTAAAAAAAATAATGTAATGCATTAAGCTTGTAATATGATTAAAGGTATTACTAGAACTTTATAGAAGAAGTTGGCTTTTTTTCCTCATTCTGTTAGTTTTTCCCTGCAATTGCAGTTCTATGAAAAATTGTAACTGCATCTAGTTGAAAACTGAATCTTTTTTTTCCTCTGTGGGGAAAATGCAGGAGGTTTTGAAGAAATGCGTATTTCAATGGAAGCTTTTCTGGGAAGGCTTTTTGTGTGAGGAAAGGAAAAAAATCCCCCTTGCTGCCATAGAAGGGTTGATGGCCTGGTGTCTTGGTGTGCCTTTGGAATGTCAGAGCTCTGTTGTTGTTGGAGAAGGGCCTGGAAACCTGGGTTTCTGATACTTTGTGTGAAAGTCTTAATGATCAGACTATCTTCGGTCTGCCTACTTTTTCTCCTCCTCTTTCTTTTATGATAAGCTCCTTTTCCCAAAATAAAATTAAAATAACTTAGACATACCTCTTTTTAGTCTAATAATAAAAATTCAAAAATCTTTTTATCTCTCTGAGAAAGGATTATTTTCTGCTCAGTCTTAACAGTAATGCATAGATACATTGTTCATGTTGTCTAGTAAAGAAAAAAGTATAATAATTATATAGTTTGTTCTTACTAATGAAATTAAAACAACTGTATGCATATGTAAAGATGATGCTGTGGCTGAAGAGCTCTGGAGCCCTGAAAAAATCTTGTGTTTCTTCCACTGAGTATTGCAAAGAAACCCCTTGCTGTCTGTGCACTTGCATGTGTACTTATTTTACTTTATTTATACACAGTGACAAACTAGAACTAATATTGAAAATATGACGGCTTCTTTAAAAAATTCAAAACCACACAGAAGTAAACAAGTTTGAGGGGAAAAAGCCCTCTTCATAAAGCCACAGTGACTATGGAAGAATATAAAATAATCAGTTTGATGTGTCTGGATCCCTTTTCCATTCATACAAAAACATGAAAAAAATCTTAGCTGTTCTGACTATTACATCATCTCTTTTGAAGTACTAATGCTAATTGAAATCAGTCAAATGTCTGTCTAAAAGCATATGTGATAAGATACTACAGATCTTTTTTTTATGTACTAGAATACAGGTATATCTGATTTTCCCTAAAGCTACAATCACTGGGGGAAAGGTGGTCCTCATTTTTAGTACTTCATGTTTTTATGTTTACCACTTATATGTGGTTTTGAATGTGCTTCTGAATCTTTACTTTGCAAAAAGAAACGGACACTGCAGTCCATCTCCAGCTGAGTTTCCACCTTGCTTAAAGACTGGTGTTTTTCTCCTTTATTCTTTAAAGAAAAGATAATTTTTAATTAGATTCTGCTTTCCAGATAAGCTGCTCTTCACTTTTAATTCAAGGGAACAAGAGGTAGTCATTGGTGTATGTTTGATCTCTTTGAAATATTTCAGTCTGCTGTGTCATTCAGATGTTTGTTGGGAGGACTTGAAAGTATGCTTTGGTTGCTGTTTAGAAAAATCTAAGTAATCATGTACGTGCAATACATGATAAAAGAAAGTAATGCTTTTTTGCTGGCCTGCAGAAAAGGTGGTCTCCACGTTTTCTTCCTGTTACTGATGTGAAATTCTTAATTGCAAGTACTTTTTCATTTTGCTTTGACCCGTTTTTATAATTTTTAGTGCTGCGTGTTTAACATGTGTGCAGCAAACTGCTGCACTATTGAGTTCCTGCAGATGTTGAGCACCAGTATGATTTTTGTAGCTGCCTCTATGATGTTCAGTCACGGAAGCCTTGATTCAGGATGAAGAAACAATGTTCAGTCATAGATATCTTCAAATGTCCTGACCTGCACCTGGAGAAAAACAGTATGGCATTTTCTTACACTGTCTTTGTGCTGAGCTGTCTGGGATGGTTTACTTTTGTAAAGTGTTTTAAACACATCAGGAAAAGTTTGGAGCCATCCAGTAATTGCAAGTTCCATGTTCCTTTTTGTATCTACAGCAATCCTGTTAATGCTACCTCTTTAAAACTCTTTGTTAGTAAATATCATCAGATAAAAGGCTTTTGTACTCTGGATACAGATGGACTCTGAAAAAGTCCATGAAATAAACACAGTATGACCAGCTGACTCCTGAGTTTAGGTTTACTGGAGGTTTTAGCAGGCTGTTAACAACTACAAGTATGGCATTTTTTTTACCTCCTGATTTGGGGGGAATTTTGCTTATCAGATCACCTCTGTTTTCCTGATTCCCATGTGAATAAACTTGCCCTAAAAGAGACATCTCTGACTACGTTTTATTACTATTTCAAAATACCTGCAAATCTGAAAATAATTTTAGCAAGAGTATCCCACTGTTGAAATAGTGGCCAGGACAGTGCTATTTTTCATCTGTATTTTGATATAATGATTTCATGTATTTAACATATTATAATTTTCATAATTTTCAAGATAAATTTCAGGAAGACAAACATTAAACAGAGTCATATCAGTGCATTTATCTGGGAATGAAGTCAGACGTAAGGACACATAGCCTGTGTCTGTTTGTGCCTGGACAAGGGAGTGAAACTGTGGGAGGTAACCTTTCACATGAGTGTGCTAGGTAGGCAGTGTTTGCAGGACATAACATTTTTCTTTGTATGTTTCAGCTGGGTTTTTTTCTCCCTGCTCTGGAAAATAGTGTTTTGTGTGATGTATCCTAGACCTTTCTCATTCCTCCCATCTCTACCATCAAAGCATCATATCATAGGTATATATGCAATATTTTTTTCTTTCTTTTTATGGCAGTTTCTAAATAATGCTGCCAAGTTTGTCAAGTCAGATATGTGAACAACTGTGCACAGCAGTTTTTTAGAAAGTGGGGTTGAAAGGAAAATAATTAAACCATCACTACTGGCCAAGAGTTGCATTGAGGTGGTTTTCCAGGGGCAAGAATTTTAACTGTAAACCCATGCTCCTATTCTCTGTGCTGGTTCACAGCATTGTTTTTGTCCCTTCCTTAAGTCCCACCAAAACCCTTGGCTGCAGGCCCTTCCAGTTTGGGGGTGGGGGGTGTGGGGTGTGAGGAAATTAGAAATATAAAAATTTAATACTCACTCTTTAAAACTGGTATTCTAGCTCTTTTCCTTGCTAAGGTAGAATGAAAACCATAAACTATTGGTAAATGTCAACTAACCGCTAGACTTGAAAGAACCAGCAGCTGCTTTCTGCTTATGAAGCAGAGAAACTGTGTGGGAGGAGATGTAAAGAACCTCCTCAAATACCCGCTGTAACAGAGGGGCGGGGGAGAGACTGTACTGAATATGGGGTTTAACCTTTAGAATTCTTTTTCTGTTCTCTCATGCTCTTAGACTTGTATGAAAATGCAAAATGGCAATTGATTTTTTTTCAGGTAAAGGCATCAGACAAAGGCCCCATGCCACCTAAAACTAATTTCTGATAAAGAATGGAGTACTCAGCTTGCCTGTATCAATTTTGTGTCTGTTCAAGATTTATGGTATGAATCTCATGAACAGTTTTCAAATGTATTTAATGAATAATTGTTTGCAAAGGGCTTGAGTGTGCCTCAAATCAGATGCAGTATTTCAATGCAGTAGTATTATTAACAGCATCGTTAGTGTAGTATTGAAATGGCAACACTTAAAAATTCATCTACCACAAATCTGAAATGATGAGTTTGTCTTGAATACAAATAAACATAGAGGAAATAGATTGGGAGGTATTAATTCATGATGTCTAAAATGAGATCAAAAATAGGCCACAGGTTTACGTTAATATAAATTGAGACAAATTCTAGCTTGGCAAAACTGACCTAAAAGCTGTCTATACAAAGCAACTAATGTTTCTTCTGCTTCTAAAAGGAAGTCCATATCTGCTGTTGAGAAAAGACAAAGGGTTGTTCTGGGATGGTTTTCAGGGTCTTTAAGTAACTTATTTATGCAGTAATTCATAAATCCTTCATTATGTTCTGATATGAAAAAAACATGTATACCCTCATTAGTTCGTGGTAAAACTATTTTTAGCCCTTTTACAAGTATTTGTGAAAACAGACTAGAAAATGTAGAAAGAAAAATGATTGGATCGTTTGGGGTTTTTCCCCTGAAAATAGTCAATTACAAGACACTTAATAAATGTGTCTGGAAAGTGAGGTGGCAATCTGGCTTTTTTAATTGGAGACCTTTCTGTACCTAGATGCTGACTTTACTGGGCAGATGAAACAGCTCTCAAGGAATGATAAATATTGTTCAGCATGAGAAGATTGTTTTCACATGAACAACTCTCATATATGGAAAAAAAAAAAAAAAGAACTTCAACTCTGTTATTTCACCTGCTCTTCTTTTAAACACGTCCTTTCTTGTTTGCTGACTACTCCCACTATGGAGCACTTGTCCACAGTCTTGGGAATTACTACTAACTCCCTAAGATGGGGGTGGGAAACTAGAACTGGTGAACAGGGGCTGGAAGGGTAACAGCTGGAGGATATTTGTGACAGATCAGAATAACAGGAAGAGAGAGAGTAAAAAAGAAATGGTCAGCACTTTTGGCTTTTTAAAAGTGGGGTGCTGATGACTTGCTGTTATGCTTTTGCAATGTCTTGTTTCCAGACTGCTGGCTTAGTCAGCCACATCTTTAATTTTCCCAGTTTATAACAGCTGCTTTGGCTGCTACCACAGAAAGAAAAATTATAATTTCCAAGCCTTCATTTCATCCCTCTTTACCTATAATCCTCAAGTTCCAGTCTGTCTGACCACTTGACTGGGCTTTTTAATTAACAGATCTTCTTAGGGGCCCTTAAATGTGTTTTGCATATACAGGAGCACTAAACAGCCTTGGAAACTCTTGATGAGATGAAAAACATCCTGCTGGGAATATAAAATGGCACATAGTGCCTAGAATAATGATTTCCATAATTGAAATTTTCATGTGCTGTATTAAAAGGCATCATTTACCTGAGGTCCTGTTCTTTTGAAAAAAAAAAAAAAAAAATTCATTTCAAGAACTTTTCTGTTCATCTCTACATGGTTTTGTTGATTCCTCAAAAGAAGGCTTATGGGCTCAGCAAAAAAGGCACAAAGCTGAAGATAAAAACTAGCATTTGAATATTTTTGTGCAATTGGTGATTCAGATGTACTTACTTGATTTGCTCAAATGAGGCAGGTGGTGGAGTTCTGTAATGATCTTTACTTTGTACTCGAGACCACTGATCATTTGGCTGAGGTGGCACATTGTTAATGATGTGTTAATAAACAACGTAATTTGGGAAGGTAGACTCTTCGATGGAAGGTAATAGCCCTCCCTGCTGCCAGTATCTTAATGTAATCAGAGAAAACATCTTGTTTTAATCATTTACTTATTGAATGGCACAGCAGCTAATCTCTGGGATGTACCTTGGAGACCCGATTACGTGTTTCATTGACATCTGGGGAACCGACACAGATGATGTTGGTCAAATTGCCCTCAGCTCCCTTCATTGCTGGTCTGCAGCACTGTGGTGATTTGTCTAGAAGACAAAGAAATAAAGAATTTTGTTTGATACTTTAGGATATGTCCAATAGATCAGCCAGTAATTGATCTTGACATTCCCCAGGGAAAAATTCCTAGTGTCAGTGTAAAGGTCTTAGTGGTTTTGTACAATCTGTACTAACTTTTTCTTCAGATTTTCAGATAAGTTTTGCTTCAATCTAGCTCTAAGTGAAATTAGATTATTCATAATATTAAGATGTGACACAATACTGTCAATATGTCTTATATTTTCAATAGTTTAAACATCATAGTTACATCAGTGGTATTATTTCCATGCTGTTCTGACTTGCTGTTCATATAGGCTCATTCAAACATATAAAACAATAAAAGATTGCCAGAAAATGAACTCCAGGATTATTTTTCAGTCCTACAGATAAGTGTTGGCAAGATCAGTTTCTGGAAAATCAAATACTAGACCTGTGTATGTTGGTTTTTTTCCATAGTGTAATTCTGAATTATTTTTTTCTTACAGAAAATTATTCCTCCTTAACTACTGAAATGCAGGTCTAAGTAATAGTCTGATCTTTACTGCTGACATGCACCAATCCTAATGAAACCTGCACCACCACTGCACTTTCTCAGTAGCTCTGAATATTATTCCAGTTTCAGCCTGTGATATTCAAAAGCACTTGAGGAAATACATAAACGCCTCCCCCCGTCCCTGAAGTGCAGTGGGTTAGGTGATGGCATTTTCAAAGCCTTCTAAATTCTTCGCATTCAGGAAAGAAAATGCAAGAGCTCAAGTAACAAATATTTGAATAGTTTCTCAAAGCCACTTTATTAAATTGGACTCCTTTAAACAAGTTTAGTCCCAAGTAAGTGTGGTACATTAGATCTAAAAATATTTTTTTCAAATCTATACTTTTCAGTGGTATAATGGTTACTTTTTGAAGAACTTGCGGCCTTGCAAAATACTGTCATTACCTAGCATCTTCTCAAAAAGCCTGGTGTCTAGTATTAACCATCTTGTGGTTTCATGGAAGACATTTTGAGAATTTGGGATCCATCTTGTTCAGCTATGCCTTCTCTATTATGATTAATAGAGGAACATGCACATTTGAATTCTTTGACTAGCTTTGAAAGTCTCACATTTTTTTCTTTGTCTATTTTATAGGACATGAAAAAAGCCCCATCATCCCTCAGGGCATTAAAGCACAGTGCTTTAATTACACAATGCCCATTAATGCTAATAAATTTCATGCTAAAGACCTATGCTGTACCAGTGCCAAGTAAAACATAAGTCTCCTTCCTTTTCAAGCCCTGTGCCACACACTGCCTGGACATGCAGCCATTAAAATGAGCTCAGTTGCAACGACAGACATTAGACACAGATGCAAGATTTCATGTTGACTTTCAACAGCTTCCACAGGTTGAAATAATGCTAACACTTGATTTTCAAGTAATCTTTAAAAGTATTTAGATAGGAATAGTGTTAGGTGAGTGACAGAACATATGTGAAATCGAGTGATAATATTTTCTACTGCTGCACTTTTTCTGTAATCTAACTTGAGTTTTCTCTGTAAAGATTACTTTGTAATGATACTCAGAAGAATGAATTTACCAACTGTATAAGATAAAGCATGTTTGTAACTGTTCATAAATCTTATTTCATTCTCTGCTGTTTCTCTTACCTAGTCATTAACTGCAGCTTTTTTTTTTTTGTTTTTTTTGTTTTTTTTAAATTTCATATATCTCTGCTGTTAGCAGTTCTAGAATTTGACCTCAGAACTAAATCTCCTTTTGCCTTGGAATATTCATTGAAATCAGGCAGTCATATTACTCTTGATCTATGTGTACAAGTACTACAAGCAGTTCTACTTTCATGGTGGGTGGGGTAGAGGAAGAGTTTGGGATTCAGTTTAGGAAATTTGAAGTAAGGAGAATGTGTCAGTAGGTGTATCAGTCCAGGAGATGCAGACTTTTTTTCATCTCTGCAGTTAAGAAAACATCCAAGTTCTCTTTGTACTAACAAAATGAAAATGTAATGGTGATCTGGTCTGGTTGAGAACGGAGAACGAATGGACACAGCTATGCATTTAGGAGGAGCTGAGTGATGGTTAGATGGTAAAATGCATAAAAAAACCCCAAAACAATTTAGATACTGGCTATGAAATGTTAGAATATGCCTAGACTTAGCAAGTGGGAGGATAGTGGGATCAGCCAAAGGAATGCAAGGAAATTTCATGAAAAATAAATCTGGATTTGTAATTAAATGGGCAGTGTTCAAGTTTTCTGATGTTCTTTGTACTTCACCTCAGGTGTGATGTGGAGAATAGCATTGGGTTTCGGTTTGGTTTTTATTTTTTTAATAAATAGTTCTGGACTATCCCAAATCCCTGTGTAACAATCAGTGCTGATATCCTGAAGGGGATTTATTAGTTAGTCAAAGGATTACCAGTCCTTTCTTTCTGAAGTCTTTTGGCAGAGCAGTCTTCAAGAGCAGACAGAAGGGAAGAGAGGTAGGTAGCACCTGGGTTCAGAGTCAGAAATGTGCCACATCCTCATGGGCTGAAGGAAGAGGAACATGAGGATTAGGAGAGGGTGAGCCCAGCAGAGAGCTGAGCTCTCTGCCCATTGTTCTTCCTGTAAGGCAGAGGGCCCTTGGGGGTCTTCTTAGAGTGCTCTCAGCAGTTTATCCTCAATCACAAACCTCTATATTCAGGGCATTTATCACATTTTTACAATGTTTATTATATAACATTTTCTATGTTCTGTTTATACTGCATTTGTGTTCTGCTGAAAGACTGGAAGACTTTGGCTGAATTTGAGTGCCTCTGTAGAAGCAGTCTCCCATACGACAAAGAAAAGGTATATTACAAGCAGAGAGTTTTTAAGAATGCTACATGTTGATGAGCACTCATTATCAGAGCTGGAAGAATTTTGAAAACCTTTCTGATGACTAAAACTCCTTTTTACACCTCTGCTTCCTAAACTGCCAGTCTGGTGGGAGCTTACATTATTTTTAACAATAAGGTCTTTCGCCATTGAGTCCTAAAGGCCTGGAATCACACTTAAAACAATAGTCTCTAATCTTAGATGCTATTCTGAATATCCTTTTTATTTTTAAATTAGTGAGAATCTTGAGTTGTCCCAAATCTTCCCACCATAAATTGGACCTTCCCCCAACATTGACTAGTTTCAAGGACAAATCATGTTGCTTTTTCAAAGTTTTGCCTGCCTACATTCACCTTGCTGCTGCTCGTCCTGCTCAGAGGCAGACCTGTTCCAGCTCATTGAGGACTGTCAGTCATGAAAGTATTAAACTTGTTATGAAAAGCCTGAAAACATGGATGTACCTAGGTGCTAGGCTTTTAAACTCATTGCAACTTTATTAATGGCACCCTGGGGGAAGCATCTTTTAGTAATAAACATAGTCACAGATTTGAGCTAAAAAGCTGGATTTACTTTGTTTTGGTTGTGTACTGAGGCATTATCAGGAAATGATTTAGAGCAATAGCCGTGAACTCTTAGCTTGGATCGTGTTAAACTGAAGGTTCTCCATGACTGAAAATGTTTTTCTGACTTTATGGGAGCTTTCCCTCTCCTACCCCCTGGAGGGTAAGTTTTAAACTTTGCAGTTTAAAATAGCCATATGTTAAATAGCATTTGTTGAGCTTATTCAATAAGCAAATATAATTTCACTTTTTCTTGAAACGTTTATTCCTGCTCTGCTTTTGAGATTACACACGTGCCATTGTGCATTTCTTCTCCCTAGCAGTCTCTACATGAAATCTATTTTCCCTGAAAAAATGGAATCTTTGTGTCTTTGTCTCCTCACTAGCTTTCAGGCATGTTTTGGCAGGGGCTCTGACTGTCGAGGCACTGGAGAGGAGGGGCCTTGCACTCATTTGTCAGCTTTTCTTGCATCTGTAATTTTTGCCCACTCAGCAGTACTGGAGGGGCTTAAAAAAGGGGGAGAACTTGCAGTTGTTGGAAGTCAAACTCCTGAAATAATTGCCAGACTGTAACAGTTTGGGAAAGAGGTGTGTGTGAGAGAAACAACAAATGCTTTGGCTGAAACCAGCTTTAGTTTTAAGGTTTTAGCAACTCTCCATTTCATGTAATTGCATGCCTTTTCCCCATAGATCTTTACAGGCAATGGTACTGTGTTTTTATAGATTTGCTCATTATGTGTTGATAAACTGGCTTTTCTTAATGATGATGAAAATAATTTCACTGGTGTTCAAGACTTGGTTGTTTCCAACCAACAGTTTAATTAAAAATGCTTAAGTCTTCTCTAACTTTCGTCCTAATCCTTTCCTCCAATCTCCCTTCACAAGCTGGGTGCTTTTATCTCCTCAGGTAATGTAATCAAACAGAAATTAGTTAATTTTTTGATTATTATAAGACAGATCCCTTCATACTCAGGAAGGCATTTTTCCTCTTCAGCTTTTTATGGAATATTAACACTGATCTGTCCTCCTCGTTTGAGTAGGCTATTTAAGCTCAGGGCTCATACTGTGAGCTGTTAATTAATCAGTGTGACAGATGAAGAAAGTATCCAACTATGAAAGAAAACCTTACTTCAGTGACTAACAATAAGGATGTGAGCCCGAGTGATTTAAAGGATTTTTTTTTTTTTCTGAAAGTGTGATAAGGCGCCTTAAGCTGTTTGAGGTAACGATGGGGTTTTTTTGCTCAGATTGTGTCACTGCACAAACATTAAAGGGCTCATCAATATTTTGTCTTGAAAAGTCTAGACAGGAGTTAAAAGAGCCTCTCCTACAGTTTGAAGAGATCCTGTTTCCCATAATTAATAACAGGAAGCCAGTAAATAAAGCTTTACTGACAAATGAAACAGTAACATGTACCCAGAAACATTAGCTCCTGGCTGAGAAATGTAGCTGAGGTCTGCCGGTTTTAGTGTACAGGATAAGATTGCTGTGGAGGCACATTAGAGCTTTGCTCATGTCTAATTCAGTTATGTGATAGCAGACTAATAGTCAAAAAGTAATGATAATGCATTTTAATTATTGAGAGTGATTTGTGACCTTTGTTTACATTTGTGTTACAGTCCAAGAACTCTTCCCCTGTCATTAATGGAAATTCTTTGAACTCAAAAGGAGATTTTCATGTTTATTTAAAAGCTACCAGAAGGCATTTCAGACATTTCCTGGAACAAACTGTATATATGTATTTTAGGAAGATAAGAAATGAAAGGAAACTTGAGGAAAAGCTTTAAATTTCTTCCTTTTTGAAGACTGCATTTTCCTTTCAAAGATACATTTTCAGAAAGTGGTTGGAAACTTTTAGAGTTAAAATCAGTTAAACAACAAAAGGGTAGTTAGACCCTCACCTCTTCTGTACCAGCGTAAAACCAGAGCAGTGCTATTTATCTCACTGAGCTGTTAAGTTCATTTCAGTAACTCCACACTGTACAGGCAAAAATTCAGCCTTGCCCTTGCCACACTTCTGATTTCTTTGGTTTTTTGGGTTACACTGGAGGGGGAGGTTGGAGGAGGTTTCTGTCTGTGTAGTTGTGGGAGATTGGTTGTTTTCCTAGGGAGCAGCAATGACTGAATGCAATATTCACAAGTACTGGGAAGTACATTTAACTCTGTGTTTGTGCTGGACCTTAAGTCTGGGCTTGAATTATGGGTTCATCATCTGGCATGCTGACTATACGGTACAGCTGCGTAATACAGACTGTTTGTCATCTTGGTGCTGACCTTGAAAAGAGAAGAAAATAAATTTGTTTCACTGATTCTTAGATACACTGGACAGTAAATTCCTGCTTTAGCTATTTAATTTACAGTAAACTATTAAATTCTTTCCCCCTGAAGGTGAGCTGTTGGGCTTTCTGCTAAAAATGACAAGATAGGACAAAATAAGCTTGTTTGTAGAGCTGATGTTTTTCCCTTTTCTGTATATTTTAGAGGATTAACAGCCGTTACTCCACAGAAGCATGGTGATGAATACTAAATAGTCCACCATAAGGCATTTTGGAAGGAATTCAGTAAATTCAAAGACACCCCAACATTGTATTCCATAACTTTTTCCATTGACTGTAGCTTGTACCATGAAAGCAACAGACTATATCCCAAAAGAGGACCACACTGTTTACAATACCTTGTCAGGTTAAAATGTTTCCTGGTAGTTATCCTCTTATTGTTGACTGATTTAAGCTAGATATTTGAGCACACGAATCTAACCTTAAGCACAGGCTTCTCCCATTTTCCTCAATGAGTTTCCATATTTTCACAGTTCATAATTGTACTTCTGTTATCTTCTAAATGCCTTTCCCTCCCCTGCTAAGTACTGAGTTCTGTCCCCTTGAATCATGCATGCCAATATCTAGCTAGACTTACAGCTTTTAAATGAGACAACCTGTGGAATGTGGTGCTACTTGACACAAGTGCTTGGCTTCTTACTGAAAATAAATAGCTCAGATGTCACTTCAAATGCCTACTGTAACAGAGAAAAGTCAGAGACAACTGTTGAAGGTGCACTTTCCAGGCACTTATAAGGTATTTTATCAAGTTTTTTCCCTAGCTCAGAGCTGTGTGAACTCATGAGTTCCCAATGAAGTCTATTGTGGAAACATTTTCTTTAACACAAAAAAGTTACTCCACACAGCAAAGCTGTGAATAAAACTGGATTACTTTTTCATTTATTTTGGACCTTTGGAAATCATGTGTCTTGATCTATTATGTGCAGCATATAGGAACAGAAATTTTTTCTAATTAAAAAGGAAACAATATACAAGTCTCTTTAATACCAAACTCGAGTATCTTCAATGTCATGTCCCAGAAAATATTCTTATATTGAACCTGATCTTTGTATTCAGTTTTTGATGTGGTTTAGCATAAAAAAGCTGAAAATTTCCATGTTTAGGGTGCTTCTTTTAGAAAGAAAGGTGATCCATCAGTGAACAGTTTGAATTCTTTGAATTGTCAGATTATATATTACCAGTGCACTGGTCATGTTTAAATGCATGTTTCAGAGAGATTAATGACTATAGTAAATACTAGACTAATGTAGAGTAAGATTCCTGACATAACTTCTGTTTAATCTAAAAGATGCTTATATGAAAAGCTACGGTTCTAATAGGAGTAGGTATTTGTGGCAACATTTTGCTATCTTTAACCTTATAGTAAGTACATGGTTTCCAAGTGGAACTCTTGATAACTAGCAGTTTCCAGAATATTATCTAGATTTCCTGTTTATTTTATGTGGTATTGTAAGGATCATCTTGTGCCTTTTTCCAGAAGAACGAAGACTCTATTTTAATAGGGTATTATCTAAACCCTACTTCGTTAAAGTTACAAGGTTCAAAGTAACTGTAGGAACCCCGATTAAACCTCAACTTTTAATACAATATTTCCTTTTGTCCTCTAGGATTTTTAATTACTTTTAGCATACTTTTCTTTGTGTGTGTGCTTGTGACTGGACTGTCATTTAAAATATTGTCTACTTTAAAGGTAAAGATTTATTTCTGATTCAACAGGAGTCTCCTTATAAGAAACCTAACCAGAAAAAAGTAAAGGAAAAATAATTTTCATTCAACTTCAAATATTAAAGTTCCTAATTAAATTCCAGACCATTATTTAAATATGTTAAGAGTCTATTTTTATGGTGCTTCACATTTACTGTAGGAAGACTTTGAAAATCTCTTTAATTCATAGAATTTGGGAAACTCTGCTTAGTTCTTTTAAGCAATAAACATACTTTGGCATAGAATTTTAAGAAGACATTCCTATTCATCCTCCTTTTAAATTAAATAATGATTTTATTGGTGAAAATACTGTAAATTACTGTGAAAGTGTTAAAGTAGAAGCAAGCAGATGGATTAAGACTTAAAGAATTTGCCCCTAAGTTCCTTTTAGCATGACTGCTGTAGGCTGCCTCTTGGAAAGTTTGGCCTACTCTTTGCAAAAGCTCTCCAGGCTGTCAGGGAGCAGGACAGAAGTGAAATAGAAAAACAGTTTTGAACTGCCATCAAGTAATAAAATCTAAGGATAAGCCAATAGGATATGTGAGTTCAGGCATTTAATTTTCAAAGGTGTTCATCTTAGAGATTCAATTAAAAAAGAGGTTTAGACTTTCAGTTTCTTCTTTTTAAAATAGGGAACGGAAGGTTCTAGTGCTAGCATTAGAAAATATCTTTGAAAGGGACAGACACTTACTGCTGCATTTATTTCAGTGATGCTGTAGAGTGGAGAGGCCTCCTGGCTCTCCCAACTTTTTCTGTCATGCATCCTCCAAGGGTTTCAGAAGGAGGGCAATGCCCTGAGAGGCCTCATTGTGCTCTCACTATTGTGACAGTAAGTATGGCGAGTCAAAAATGGAGAAAAATTCCAATACTTTGTGTGCAGATTCTGCAAGTTATAACTTTTGCTTTACAAAAAACAGGAATTGGAAAAAAAAAACCCAAACCAAAAAAAATAAACTTTCCTGTAATGCCCTCTTGAAACATTAGAAATTTAAACGCACCAGTGTAATCAGAGGAAGAAATAGTAGAATTGCATCATTTTTTTTGGCAGCAGAGGAGTAAGGGAATACCTGCCGCTATTATTTCCTGATGTCCTAGTTTAAGTTCACTAAATCAATGTGCCTCATGTTCTTAGTCCTTTAAACACAGGTACTTGTGTTTTTTGAAATGCCAGGAGATAGGAATATGAGAAGATGAAACAGGATTTTTATTTGTTTACTTAAATGTTCTCATACAGGATTATGTAGCTACCTTGGTCTGTACCTTTCCAGAAGCATTATTTCTCCTGGGTGACCAGGTTAAAAAAAGTGGATTTTTGGGGTTTTTATAATAAAACATATAAGGACATAGAACAAAAGACAGTGATATTTTCCTCTTCCACTGCTTTTCCCCTGAAAGGAGATAATTTTCTATTCTCATAAATAACAAGTACTATTCTCTTTTGTAAGTATCAAGTGCTTTTCTTTTTTACTTTTTTAATGTTCTCATTTATTACTAGACTATATTATTGACGTAGGTGTAGTAGAAGCCTTCATTTATGGTACAGGAAGGGAGTTTTGTTAAACAACTTTTAGCCTTTTTTTGCCAGGCTCTGTACAGTACTTTCTCCCTGAAGTCATTATAGGAAGTGACAGATATGGCAAACTTGTTTTATAAGTATGTAATATGTCATACAATATTTTGAAGTATGCAGTGATTCTCAATTTTTTTAAGTAGTATGGCATAAAATACCTCATTTTACTAATTAAGTTAGCATATACAGACATTAACATTTAAATGCTTCTTGCCTTCAGGTTAGGGCAGGTCATACTTATGAAAGTATATTCTCCCTCTTATTTCACTTTCAGAGTTTCGATCTGCTTCTCACCTGCAGTAAGGCTATAGCCGGGACACTGGGGGTGGTTCTGGCTGGCTGAAACAATTTGGCCTTTCATCTGTTCCTCCACCAGGAGTTGTACCGATAAAGGCAGCAGAGTGGAGCGTGGCCTGGGCAGCATTGCTGCTGTGCAGGTACTACAGCCTGGCCAGTGGGGTTGGTTCATTGAAGAGGTTTCAGCAGTGCATTTCAATTCTTTTCAACTAGGAAGAAAGCTTTTAAATCACTCTCTATCCAGCAAAAACATTTTGCCTCATGACGCTGAGTTCTGACATTGCAGAAGAGTGCTTGGACTCTGCATTTTGAATGCTTCTAGACAAAATTTCTCTCTGAAAAGACAAGCACTATTTAGTGAACTGAGAACTCCTTTGTGTTCCTTTTGTTACTCTTTTTGATTGACTGTTAAAACCATTTTTCCTCCTAATTACTAAACGATGCAGAATTGCATACTCATTTCTTAAAAATTGTTAAGACTTTTCTGCCTTAAAATGTGAAGAGAGTCTTCTGTAAAAATTCATGTAAAGAAAAAAAATGAACAGACTAAAGTACCAGAATTATTTGAAGTGTATAAATAGTGTGCATTAAAGTTGTAGTGGTATTTGGCTTTGGTTTTTGGAGAGCCTTTTGTGGGGGTTGTAGTTGTTTTTAATCTGGAGATCTCTGACCTTGATGGGACTCCATTGAAAGAAGAAATTTTAGTTATCCTCCACCTTCTAATCCCAAGTATGCTGCCATGTACTTGGCTTCCACTTGATAAAGGAAGATACATATTTGTTAAATATTTGTGTATCTCTCTTTTAATCATATAAACCTTTCTAATTAAATGGTATTGTGTCTTTGTAAAGAAATAACTACATCTTTTGTTGGATAGTATGTTTTTTATGATACTGCAATAAACAAACCAGCATTTTAACATGGTAGGCAACTTCCTGGTGTTAAAACCAACAAAAACAAGTCCAGCACATGATTCACAGTGAGAAATTTCTTGTAAAGGATTTGCCCTAAATTTGATGGTAGCTCAAAATACTTGAAGGTTTTGAACTTGTATTTCTTATTAATTCCACAACTCAGACAAATCTTTGAAGAGCCTCTGAAACATTTCCCCTCCTTTTTTAATTTTTTTAAGTGTATACCTTTCCCTCTTCAGAGCTTTAAAATGGAAGATGAAGGCTGTGGTAAAAGGCCCTTCAGCTGAATTCCTGTGAAATATGGAGTTTATTCCATGCTAAGTCCCCTGCAATCAGTACCAAATACCACACTAGTATGGCTTGGAAAATGCCAGCCTGAATTAACTTTGATAAAGGCTGAAGATGTTTCTCAAGAAGAGAAGCATCTCTTTAACATTCTTACCTACAATACCAAGATGGAGGTTTTGAAGGCCAGCGAAAGGGTCTCAGGTACCTCTGTCAGCAGCATATTTGCTTAGCTTTGGTCATAAAGCAGAGGCTGAGAAGATATTTATCTTCTCTGGCTTGTTACATGTATCACTTATTTTGTGATGGTGGAATGATCTGGCAGCAGAATTATTTTTAAAACAGAGCTGAATCTCATTTATTTTCCTCTTCCCCCCCAGATTGCACTAATCAAAGTCCAAAAGTCATCCTTCCCCTCCCCTGAATAAATTTGCATAACTCATAGAAATTGCAATCTATTAAAACACCTGAAAAATAGATTTGGATCTGGGATTGTGATAAATATACCTTATCTGTAGGACTGGTATTAGGGCATTTCTATATTTTATTAAATGATTTAACTGGATATTTTATTGGAAAATCTGGGCTGAGTAGTTTCACTTGTCCCAAATGGACTAAGAACTTTTTCTAGAAATTATTGAAGTTGATATTGTTGCACATAAGATTGCTTGCAAATTTCCCCACAAATTTTGTATTTTGTTCTATCTTGAGCTGTTAATTATGCCAAACAACTTTGAGGTACTTCTGGCCCACTGCATTAAGCACTAAGTAGCTCAGTGGGAGGCCATGTTGTTGTGCTTGTATGAGGGTGAGATAAAGTAGCATTACTCAGTGTGTTTAATACATGTGACCACTGAATGCCAGATTGCTAATTTATACAAAGTCCTTCACATAAAGAAATGAATCACTGTATACCATTCATTGCTACTTTTTTTAACTGACAAACTGATAAATATTTCATGACCACAGGTAAGCAGTAAACTCAGTTTTTCCAGCCCAGAAAACTTTGAGTTCAAAACCAGTGCTGTTCTACTTTGAATTTCAGTAAAATTTAGGACGAATGAAGAGATCTGTCTGCAATAGTTGATTTACTGCTAAATGTGAAACAGCTATTTTGGAGTCAGTGTGTCTGTTTTTTGACTATAAATTCTCTTTTAATCCCTGGAAATGTTTTCTGAAGCACTTTTCTTTAAAAATGGTACCACTCCACATGAAGTTTAACTTTATGAATCACCATCCTCCAGCTTGACAGAAAAGCCGACATTCAAAGACTGCAGTACTTCTGAATTAGGCGTCAAACATGAAGTGAAATCTTCTTATGTTTTTGGTGAGAAGTGGCACTTGATCCTTAAGGCAAAGAAATTCACTTCAACCTATATGACACATCACATTACGAGCAAGTGCACTGGCAGGGCTATAAGATGAAATGCCATTTTCTGTTAAGTTAAAAGTAGGACGTTTTTTCCATTTCTGAGAGTTCTATCACTTCATGTACTTGCTTTTGGAAATGAAAAATGGCAACGGCCCTGTACAGAAGTGGCCTATGAATTACAGAAAAGCAGCTTACGCTGAGTAGTGTGGCACAAGAAGATGCCAGGCATTTCATGACCAGAGAATGCAGCACAGTCACACTGAAATTACAGAGCCCACAAAATTTAGTTTTGCTAAGTCTCTTTTTCTTAAATAGAGAGGAGAATGAATAAATTTAATTAGTTATGCTTTTTAGCAGGCTTATAGATGATCAATATACTTACAGAACTTGTACAGTTAAGTACACAGAAGAAAGAGATAATATGGGGGTTTTTAGGTTTGTTAACTTCAGTATCCTGATCTAAATTACTGCTGCTAGGGTTTGAGGGTGATACACAGCTCTGTGTATCATATACCATACAGAACTACCTAGATTTCTCTGCTACTCTACAGCAGTGTCCAAAAGATTATCTGCTTTGGTTTATAGTAGGATGAATAATGGGAATAATCCTAACACAGCTTTTCACAGCTTGGGAATCAGAGAATAAACAAAGTGGAATTTCTCGTATTATATTCTGAATCTGGAACAAGAGCCCAGATGAACCTGGGTGTCCTGCTGGCTTCACCAGTAGCTTGGTTTTTCCTTAAGGAAGCTTATAAAAAAGTTTCAATCTACAGTAATAGGTTTTATTTAATTGTCATTCTGGCATTTACATTGGAATTGTGTTCTACATATGGATAAAAGCAACTATAAGGCCATAGAGGTGATGGAATGAATGAAGAGAATTTTATTCTTTGCACTATAGTTTGATAAATTGCTTTAAGATTTTTCTTGTTTTAATGGCTTTGAGACAATTTTATTTTCAAGAGTTTGAATCAGTGGAAAAAGAATAACAAAGACTTAAAAACAAGAAATGCAGTGAGGACTGTAACCCTAGCTCACAAAAGCTTTTGCTTATAATAATAAAGACTAGAGTTGTAATTAGCTTTTTTGGAGTGTTTTTCACTCCAGCTGCACTAGACAATACTCTGACTTGTATTTAATACATACAGACATATCTACTTATTTTCCTTTGCATTGCAGCATGTGTACTTCCCTAATTGGCAGCTTGCCATTTATATGTGGAAAACAAGATTGTGTTAGCAAGAGGGAGAGAGTTAAATATCAAATGTCTGCAGTGCACAAATATCTGAGCTAGATTACTACAAGGAGAAGATATTTAAGTTTGAATTTAGTTAATTTGGATCATAATGCACTTAGATTTTCTGTAAGGTTAAACATGAGTTACAAATAGCCAAAGTCCAAGTTAGAACTCAGACTGCCACTGTGAGCTTTCATTTTAACACCCATTACTTTCATTTAATGTTAATGTGGAATCTGTATAGATATCCAGAAAGAGTAGATTGACTCAATAAACCCACTCAAGTTTTCTCTTAATACTGAAACTTATGTCAAACTACTAAGATACTTTTCTCCCCTAATGAAGGATGGAATTGTAAAGGCATTCTGCTTTGGTTTTGGAAGTTAAACATCACAGGTAGGAACAAGATGACTGAATACAATGTTCCAGGAAATAAATGCTCCTCACTCCATACAAGAACTAAAAAATTAGCATTAATATCCCACACATTTTTTTGAATTAGAGAACTGATGTAACAACAAGTACTTTATCAGGGACTGTATCACTGCCCTTTTAAATGGATGTATTGCTAATCTGATTGAGGATCACTTGGCACCAATTTCATGTGGTCTATCTAGGCCAGCACACTCTATCTTGAAGTAAAGCATTAAAATAAAGTTCATCTTCCCTGGAAAAGTCTTGCTGTGTCTTCAAAATTCTCTTGCTACATGTTAACTGAAATTGATAGTGAGTAGAGCCAACTCTGATTCTGGATCCTGTCCGAGAAGTCAAACTTTTCACTAGTACAAAATACTTACATAAAACCAACGAGTTATGACTAAATACCTAAATTCTAGAAGACAGGATTTTAGTTCTTTTTAAGCATGTTTTAAGACATTCATGGCTTAAGGGCAAAGAAATAAAATGAATTTTTAAAATGCTTTCAGGGAGACTCAGTTTAGGACTTCCATTTCCTTAAATTCCTTTTGTCAGTGTCCCTTTTTCTCTTCAGTGTATGACAAGTGCTTGTAGTAATTCAGGTGTTGCAGATGGATTACAAGCTGAAAAGTATTGTGTGTTTTGTGCCTGCCAACATAAGGAACTGAATTAATAGGTTTTGAGTACTCAAAAGCAATGCCTTTCTAGACAGAGTACTTGAATTAGACAAACAGACTCTGAAGACTTTCTGACACAAGCTGTCTGCTATAGCTTGCATAAATCTGTGCTGAATGAATACTTAACTAGAATTACTTGGAAAGAGTCAATAGAAGTACTGCCAAATGAAACAAACAATTCTCTTAGTTCTGTAAAACTAAGGTGGTTATCAATGAACATAGTCACTACTATATTAATGATTTAGTTATTAGTGGTGATAGGAACAGTGGAACACAGTTAAAATCAACAAAGTTTTCCGTCTCTATTCCAATCCTGTATTTTATTGTTCTTATCCTGAATTTAGGGAATTCAGTAGCTTCCCTGATGTAATCAGTTAGAAGTGACTCTGTTCAATGCATATTATCCACTGTTTTAGCAGTCTGTATGATCTCCACAGATTTTAAAAGAATTTCCAACTGATGGAGCCAGCCTTCAACCCTGCTTTGCTGGGAGCTTACCCAGTTTGTCACACAGGAATTCATTGACTTCCATAAATTTGAGCACATCTTTTCTTTCTTTGCCCTTTCTGTTTATTAAATGTAGTAGCCCCTATCCTCTAGACAGCTTTTGTCAACTGAAACACAGTGGGTAAACCAGGCAAAGTAATTTTCCAGACAACACAAAGTGATTTTTTAACCACCAACAGTAGCCTCTTAAATATTTTTGATTTAGGTGTTTCTGTGAAAATCCTGATGTCCACACATATAACTAGCTTCAGCCTTTGAGCTGGCTGGTAAAATGGCGATACTAAATAAAACATACACTTCAACAGAGTTCAGAAAAAGCTGGGTGGTGTTATTGTGTAATTGCCTTTATTAATCTTTACAGAATTGTCTTCTCTCATCAGCACATCTGTAATATCTTGTTGCACAACTCTGACTCTGGCCTTACAGTTTTGAGAATAAACTAGTCAGTCTTCATGATCCAGATCCAGAGACGTAAAGGATGCTTGCCCTGCTTCATTCCACTAAAAAGGTGTTTCCCTTCACAATATCTGTATTTTTCCTCATCTTTTCACCCTTGCAGATAAACCAGTCACTTTCCCAAGTGCTCTAATGAAGCAATATCATTTCATTAGGTGGCTTAAAAGACAGCCAGAAAATATTTAAATACCTACTTACTCTTGAAGTTTATATAATTCTCTTTTAGTCTGAAATAAGTTTTTATTAAGTTTTCATAATAAGCCACTTATTGAACATTTGTTCCTACTAGGCATCCTTTAAGAAATACAAAAAATATATTAGGATCAGTGTTACAGGACCACGAGTCAATTATCCTTATGAAGAAATAAATGTGAAAGAGCTGTTTGGATAAGAAATGTTATTAACTGAAAATTGAGTTTTAATTCAAGAGTATATAGAGAAATGAGATGTTCTTTCAGCATCACTGAGATAAAGTAGTGCTGGTATGTTGACAAAAGCACTTACAGTTTGTCTTGGAGAGACTTTTTTAGATTTTTCTAATGTCATTGAAAGGTAGAATTACCAGCTCTGGAAGGCAAAAGTGCCCAACTTCCGTTTGCCTCAACAAACTTCTGCTTCTGATTTTAATCAATCTGGAAGTAATTTGACTATGAAAATAATTAGTATTCTCATGAAAAATCTGTTTTAATGCTGCTTTTAACTGCTGTGTTTAGGAAATGTGTTCTTGATTTATCAAGATAGGTATTCTGGTAGGTAACAATAGGAATGGCATTATATGAGGGAGACATTGTCTCCTTGTCGTTCTTAGAGCGGGATAAAATCTGAGGCTTCTGAGGCTGTGGGAAATGAGTTTTCAGTACAAGAAATGTTTTGACTTTTAGTTAAAAGATTGAGTTCTACAGTGCCACCATCTTTTAAAGATTAAATCCACATGACACTATATGGAATACAATATCCATTGTTCATACTTCTTGAATGACTTGGAATCATGTGTTAACATGATGAAACCAGATGGGATGTTCAAACAGTAAACTCCATTCAGTGGCAGCCAGATGTCTTTCCTGGAGAATGGGGGAGGGATCCTCCAAATTGAAATTTCAGAAGATGGCAACTGTCAAATTTTGAGCAATTTATTCAAGTGATAAATATGTTATATTTGTGATTTAGTAATTTCTTATCTTTTTTTTTAGGCAAGTTTGATCTCTCATCTTTGCTCCTGTCTTTAGATATGGATGTATCACCTCACCCAAAATGTTCGTCCCTAGTCCCCCTTTTCCCCTTAAATGAGGAAGTAAAAGTAAAATTAACTTGGCAAGTATGCTGGGATATACAGGGGTTGCTTCTGTGGCTCAACTAACATCTTACAAACAAAAAAAAAAGTGGAAAAAGAGGGCAGCAGAGAACAAAGTAGGTAAGTCAAATGCAAACTGCATAATGTAGTACTAACTAAATTTTAAAAAAGTTTATCAAATGGTTAGCAGCCACTGAGAGAGTTTGTATCTCTAGATTAGATTAACAAATGTTTCTATTATAAGCCAGTTATATCTGTAGCTAGATTTGCAGAAAATTCATGGATATCTCCTTGTATCTTAAAAAACAAACCAAACCAAAATCTCTTCACTTGTGCTACCTTTGACCCTTAGAAAAATTCCACTACAGTGAGCTTGCGGCCGTATGGAGAGACTGTAAATATGTTTGCACAGGTGGTATAGTCTGAGGCCATCTTTAAGGAAATGGCAAAGAAGGTCTTCATTTGGAAATGTTCTCATATAATGAAGTATGCCCAGCATCTTTCAGTGCAGAATGCCTTTTCCAGTGAATCTTGCTGCTTGTCATGAATTAAAGTACAAGTTTTCAAACAGAACAATTGAGAAGCCGTCTCCCCCACATTTCTCTTTAATGCTATCTTAACATCACTTATTTTACATTTGTGCAGTAAAAGAAATGACAGCCAATTTAAGTTTCTAAATTTAAAGCTACTGGATGACAAATCTTTGGCAAGGAGGTGCACAATTCTAGTCTTCGTTGTGCTTGCTGCCTCCTGTTGTAGAGAGATGAGGAAAAAAGGAGCAGGAAGCTCATTAAGATCTTATAGCCAAAGGCCACAAACCCCTCTCCCATAAAAGTCTCAAATTTTCTTGACTGTCTCCTCTTCCTTTGCAACATCCAAAACACACAGTGAATCCTGAGGGCATCCAGCAGGAAATCATTGCTGTCTGTTCTGTGTAAATCCAGAGAAGGGAAGAAAAGGACAGGATATAGGCACTACATAGTGAGTTACTCATCAGAGAAGCATTACAGGATAGAGACCTTTTCTTAATACAATAAAATTTGGGACTTCAGCCAAGTCCCACTGGTCCTTTCAATGGCCTTGGTGTTCTCACAACCTGTGCATGCAAGGCAGCATTCTCCTTTCTCCAGGAGTGTGTTGGCAACATGATGGAGGCCTACACCACTGCTGGGGCTAAATGTGATTCCCTGTGCTGGCTGCTACAAAGGTACAGGTGTGTTGCCATCTCCTCAGAGAAACAAGCAGATGTGTATCTAAGAAGTAGATTAATGAACCTGATACATATTCAGTGTTAGTCCCTGTTCCCTTTGAACTATTTCTTAAAGTACAGGATTTTTTAATTTTTTTTTTTTTTTTTTTTGTGGTATAAATTTAAACCAGTATTTCAGCAAAAAACATCTTGATTCCTCCTCAGAAAGGACAGGAACCTCATCAGCTTTTTAAGTAACTTAGGTTTCACTTCCTTCA